>NC_087526.1:15817086-16136673 GCF_963921805.1 Phalacrocorax carbo | reverse complement strand
GGAAAGGGGTAGAAAAGCTCTCTTCTTTTACGGGGTCCCCGTCATTCAGAGAAGGGGCGGCCTTGTGGCCACCTGCTCTACAGCGGGAGCTGCAGCCCTTCAGTCGCACAGGGCTGGGGAGGCGGGGGAGCACATGGCTCCGTGGTGCCAAGAGGAAGGAGGACTTGCCCCATAGCAGTGCTCCAGGCTGGCCAGAGCTGGATGGAGAGGAGTCTTCCAGCTACCTTTAGCTTTGCACAAGCACAGCTTGGCACCTCTGGGGAGCAGCGCAATCCTGTTTTGCAACAAGGGTGAATTGCCTGAGGAAAAGGCATGGCTGTAGGCAACATTGCAGCTCAGCTCCTTACAGGTGCAGCACAGGGTGCAACCCTCTCACCCCCGCAGTAAACAGCTCCTTGTCTGCCTCCAGCACCGGTAGAGATAGCCACCGGACGGGGGGGTGTAGGCAGAGGCCGCCTTCTCCGCTGGAGAGTTTCTGATGTAGCGAGAGCTCTCCTCTGGGTGGGAAGCAAGCCAGGGATTAGCCTGCACCTCGGAGCTTTGGAAATGCCAGCCTGTGTGTGTGAGGAGCTCGGAAGCACGTTCGTCTCCGCTGCTCTCTCCTGACCTGGAGTTCATCCTCTGGAACATCTCCCTTACAGCTTCAGCGGCCCTCATGCTATTTTGACCTGGGAGATCCCTACGGTCGCCGACTGCCCACAGAGTACAACAGCCTGCACGACCCCCATCTCCGGGCCTACCACAAACGCCAAGACAACCTGCAGAGGCTGAAGAGAGGGGGTTTTGTCACCAGCGATGGCAAGGTAGGTTTGGACGTCGTCGGGCCGATAAAAACGGTTCCCTCCGAGCGGGGTTCCCCGAGCGCAGAGGGAGCGCGTGCAGAGGAGCAGCCCCCCTCCCGCTGGGTTTGGGCTGTTTCGGGGAAGGCAGCCTGCTGCCAGTAGCTGGCTTGACAGCGCTCGGGCGATTTCTGCCCTCGTCTCTCTGTAGGTGGTTTGCACTCTGAAGGAGTTCAACGAGTACAGGCAGTATCTGACCGGACTCAAGCTGGAGGCAGAGTACGTGTTCAGGCGAGAGGAGGTAGGCAAAGCGCAGTGTTGGCGGACACCTGTCAGCGGCACGGTGCCGGGGGCTGGGGCTTGGCTCGCGGCATCTCGGGGGGGCGCTCAGTGCAGGAGAGACGAGGGCTGTGCTCGTGGGCCAGGCGTGGTGCCGGGGAAAGGGCTAGCCGGCTTGGAGCTGAGCCAGCGCAGGGTGCTGGGGTGGGCACGGGCAGGAAGGTCATGTGCGAGCCCGCGTTGTCCTGGGGGAAGGCCTTCTCTTCTGCCCTCGCCGCGTGGCTGAAGCAGAGCGCTGGCCTGGGCCCGCGCGAAGCCTCAGCACGCAGGGGCGGGAGCGCTTGTCCGGGCAACGGCGAGCCACAACCCGGTGTCACCTTGCAGGAAAGGCTTCGGCAACGCCTGGCCACCTTAAAGGATGCCCACAAACCGCTGGGGACAATCGACGCCTCATGCCTGCTGGAGCAGCTGCGGCAGCCTCAAAGACCATCTTGCCCACCTCCACCCGCGAGCAGAAAGATCTCCCTGAAATCGGGGCACTGCAGGAGGCTGAAAGCAGCTTTGGACGAAGGCCAAACCTGCTCCCAACCTGAGCTGGGACAGGAAGGTGCCGAGCTGCCCAGGAGGGTCAGTAGCAGTGCTGACTCCGGCAAGCAGCCAGACCGCGCTGCAGACAGCGTGTCCAGAGCTGCATCTCAACAACAAGCCACAACAGAAGCCCAGAAGCTTGAAGAGGTGGCTGAGGCTGTGGTGTGGGAAGTGTTGCAGAGGGTGAAGGCTCCTCGGGCTCAGGCTGCCTGCGTTTTAAGGAGGGCTGCCCAGGGGATCAGAGGAAGCTTGTGTGGCAGCGCCGGAGAAGCAGAGCCTTCGGAGACTTCTCCTTCGCTTTGCCAGCAGGAAATCGGACGGGTGGCCAAAGAGCTCGTAGCCACTGTGCTGGAGAGCTTGGCAAAGGCTTTGACATCCAGCACGGCCGCAGCATGTGAGCCAGGGCCGGCAGGCAGGCGGGAGGAGCGACCTGTTGCCGGAGGAGCCACCCGAGCCGAGGAAGAGAAATCGGGGCAAGCTGAAACAGCAGCTTCCGATGGAGCGTCTGCAGAGGCTTCCCTGGACAAACTCATCAGAGAAGTTGTTGACGGCGTTTGCTGCACCTTGGAATCCTTTGCAACTTCTCAGGTTGAACGAGACCCTAGCTGCAAATATTCCAACAGCCTGGAGCTTCCCGGGAGAAATCTCTCCAAGAGACAGGCGCAGCCATCCCAGGCGCCTTTCTCAAGGCAGGCTGTGGAACAAGCACAGGGACTCCCCAGAGCATCTCAACAGCAGAGCCTGGAAGCAAGCAAGGGACCAAAGTCGCTTGCCTTGCAGCCGCTGCCAAACAGAGCCGCTGCTGACGCCTCGCGACTCAGTGGCACGACTGCCGGGGAGAGCATCCAAAATGCCTCCTCCGGAGTTCAGCAGCACCACGCCGAACGGGCTGGGTATGCCACAACTGTTGTCCCCGAGGTTCCTGCAACGGCGCAGAAGTTCGAGCGAGAACTGACGCCGAAGCCGGCAGCCTTAGCCAACACTTTGGCTATAAGGACCATGGCAAGGCGCATCATCGACTCTGTTTTAGAGCGGAGCTGTCAACCTGGGCCTGCCCTGAGTCCCACCCTGAATTTTGGAAGGCGCGTCGCAAAGCTGCCTGCACCATCAGATGGAAAGGAGAGCTATCCCGCTGAGGACGTCCTCCCCTCCGTGTGCCCACACTTCTCCGGACAGCCCGTCCTCCGGCGGGTGCGAAGCCCCCTGCCCGGGCAGGAGCACAGCGCAGAGCAGTGCGCGTAAAGCTTGTGCAAGGCGAGCCCCAGCAGCCCGCGCAGAAAGGAGGGTGCTAGCTGGCAGGCTTGTGGACACTGTCCTGAGGAGGTGTGTGGCAGGAGAGGTGTAGAGCCCCTGGGCAGCTCCACCAGGCAGCACACACAGACCTTACGCCCTTGTGCTCGCAATAAACAGTTCACTCCCAAGTGCTTGCTTGTGCCTACCTCCGTTCAAGCCAGCCCAGGCTGTGTCTGGGCATTTTCCCTGTGGCAATCTCCCTTGTCTTTTTCCCTCCTGCGGCCTCCGTCACGCTAAGACCCGATTTTAGCAGGAATCTTAACCACGGAGGCGAGAAGTAGCCAGCATTTTTGCCTTGTTTAGCAAGCTTTGCTGCCAGGCTAGCGGAGGGGACGGGTCCCGTTCTAGGAGGCCTGGCTTTCACCTTCTGTGAGGGACAATGTTGGCCTTTCTCCTTGAGATCCTTTTTCCAGGGCCCTTTCTCCTCAGGCCGAGCTCCCCCAGAAGCTCTGCACAAATAGGTGCTGTCGCTGCGCCTGGGATGGGCGGTGGCCTCTCCATGCGGGGCCCGCTCTGCCGCATGTCGTTTGGGTCTGGTCTGTCCTGAGCGGGGAGGCAGGTATGTTGTGGAGGCCCAGAATGGTGCACGGGAGCAGGTTCCCGTGAGCAGCCCGTGCCAGGGCTCAGCCAGAGGGGAGCGGCGGGAGCAACCCCCTCTCGAACGGGAGCTCACTACCCTGCTGTGCCGCACACGGGCTTGGCCTTGGACGGTCTCCCATGGAGCATCCCCTGGGGAAGGGAGGCCTTCGGTCCCACAAGGAGACAAGGCCGAGGGTTGACAGTTGACATTCAAACGCTAACTGCTCGGCGGTGGAAATTTGTGACCGAGGAACGATCCGGCACGGAGGGCAAGGAGGCCCCACTGCGAGAAGGGGTTAACCTGGCTGGAAGCAGGGGTGCCAGAGACAGCAGGACTCCCTGCAAGGAAGTGCAGTTTCCCTGGGTGATTAGAAACAGCCTCGGCACTGTCTTGTAGCCATCCTGGAACGGACGCTCTCAGGGGCCACCTCTGACTGGCCAGCAGAGCTGCTCTGGGAGATGGGCCCACGGCCCAGCTGAGGTGCCCCAGGCAAACCGCTCAAACTGCTCACGGGGTGGGCGCTGGTGCAAGGGGAGGGAAGGAACCTGCTTGTGACGCATCATTGCCGACTCCAGGTAGAGCCGCTCTGCCCAATGCATTGTTCGGGTTTTTGGTTTAGCTTGGGTGTTTTTCGTATTCAAGCACAAACGTGGGTTTAGTTTGCCTCGAGGGGTGCCGTAAAAATTCCCCAGTAGCAGGAAACAGAGCCCGGCCTACCCATAGAACCTCTCGAGTCTTTGGTTTACCACTCTGCCCATCTGCAGAGAGAAAGTAACCCCAGCTGCAGGGAGCCTACAGCGGGCACCTGCAGGGGCCCTCACAGCCCTGCGACACAGGCAACAAGGGACATATTGTGCAGGAGTTCTTTAGCTCTAACTTCTGGAAGGCCTTCCCACAGGAACTGCTATGTATCGGAGGCTGTGAGCAGTGGCTCGAGGTAAGGCGTGAGCTCCCTCAGTCTCTCTCTCCCCCCCCGGCCTCTTTCCCGGGACAATGCCAGCCCTTCAGGATCACCAGCGCTCGTCCCCACACCTCCACAGCCAGCCCCTCTCTCCCCCAGGCTAAAGGCGTCCTTCTCTCCTGGCTGGCCAAACCAGAGGTCCCTCCTGTTCCCTGGCAAGAGTCTGGTCAGCACGCAGACGCAGAGAGGGAAATGCTCGCTGCAGGCAGCTAGGTATGCTCCCGAGCACCTTGGCTGCCCCTGGAGCAGCCAGCCCCTCGGGCCCTCTTCTCACTCATGTCAGCACCAGAAAACACCAGCAGCCAAACCATCTTCCCTCTGCTACTCCAGCCCTGCCCGGTCACTCTGGATTCTGTTCTGAATTGCCTTCTTTCTGTTGGTGCCCTCTCCTCGACTGGAATGGCAAAACCCCGTGACATGGGGGTGAGAATATCTTTGTAAGCAAACTGGCTGGCAGGACGGAGACAGGCAGCGCCGCGTGCCTCTGTCGCCTCTGCACCCCGGCCCCTGCCGAGGCTTTCGGCAGAGACCGCCTTCCTCCTGCCCTCGCTTCTGAGCTCCTGGGCTCAGAAGTGCCGTGAACTTCAGTGGGTCTCTTAGCAGGGACGTCACCACGCTCGTAACATCGCAGGCTGTCCCAGCTGATGTGTGGCCATGGGATCCTCTCCGTGAGCTTTACCGATACCCCAACACACCACAGTGTGCTGGTTTTGGCTGACAAGGCGTTAATTCTCCTCAGCGTGGGGCGCCGGCTACCTTTCCAGCTTCCCGCGCTCTGCCACGTCGGCGGGAGGCTGGCAGGGGCAGAGGGGCAGGGCCACGGCGGGGGCGGCTGCCCGCCGCTGCCCAATGGCATGGTCACTCCGTAGCATGTGACACCATGGCCAGTATATTAAGGGGGGGGCAGTTTTCGGCTCGGAAGAGGCGGGCCGTGGGGCGGGCGGGCGCCTGCGTCGCGTGGCGTATTTCCGCCCTTCATTCCCCTCCCCCGCCCCTCCCGGGTTTTGCGCCTCTCGTTGTTCTCATTTCCATTGCGTTGTTGTTGTCTGGGGTTTTCTTCCAAATTTTAATCATTGAACTGTTCTTATCTGAACCCACGAGCGTTACCCTTCTGATTCTCTCCCCGATCTACCGGTGGGGGAGTGAGCGAGCGGCTGTGCGGGGCTGAGCTGCCGGCTAAACCACGACACGCAGGTAAGGAGCGGTCTCTGTTTTTAAAGCGATGGAACCCCAGAGGTCTGACACAACTTCCAAGGGGGTCTTAGTTTAGCTGGTTCCTGTCACTTTTGTGACTCCCTAGGGGACTTGCACTGCACAGGGCATTCTGCTCTGCCTTGCCTGGCTTCTTACAGGCAGAGCCCGGCGGATGCACGGTCTGGCGTCTGCTGCGGCTCTCGGGCGTCCCTGTGCTTTCCAGCTGCAGAGGAACTGCACACAGGGCCTCGCACGTCCCCTACCGGGACCACATACAGCTCCGGCAGCCCTTCCTGAGGGTGCAAATGTCTGTGAACACGGCGCAAGGGGCGTCGCTGTTGTGGCTGAGGAGCCAACGCCGCAGGGAGAGGGGAGTCGGGGCACAGCCGATGCCGCTCCTGCGCTTGCAAAGCAGGAGAAGAGCGGCAGCTGGAGCATGTGCAAGAGGCTGCTTTGGAAGCAGAGGAACGTGGTTCCTGGGCCGTGCACTTTGCTGTTTCCCGCGAGACCCACGGTAATCATCGGCACGTACAATTTATTACTCTCCCTGTTTCTTGCCTTTGTTTAACAAGAGAGCCTGGCAGGACCTCTCCCGTTTCAAAGCTGCCACGACGTCCGGAGGAGGACAGGCCGACGCACCACCGATCCCAAACGGGGGCATGCAGTCGTTAGGCTCGATGGTCGGGCCGCCGTTCAGCAGGATCTAGACGGGCTGGAGGAAGGGGCCATCGGAGGCCTCACCGCATCCAGCCCCAAAGCGGTAGGAAGTGAGAGCCGAAGCGAGCAGCAGAGACGAGGGCGGGGGAGACTGACTGGGAAGGGGGCAGAGAGGTGCCTGGGCTGAAGGGGAGCCTGAGGAAAGGGGAGGGGAGGGGTTTCCCTCGGCCTCTGTTTGCCTTCTGCGTTGTTTCTCAAGACGCAAATCGGGAATTGGATGTTGACTGCTGTGGGCCAACAATCCAATTCAGTGCAGTCGCCCGACTTGAGGCTGCTTTGCCCGTGACAGGGAAGAGGTCTAAAAAGGAAAAGGGGGAAAGCTGAGCTAAGAAGGAGCCTCTCTGCTGTGGCCGTTCCTTGCATCTCTTCCCGCTTGTTGAGGACGCCTGCTTTGCTTCACAGAATCGCAGAGGAGTTGAGGTGGGAAGGGGCCTGTGGAGATGACCTCTCAAAGTGCGCTCAGCAAGAGCGGGTGGCCCACAGGCCTGTCCCATGGTCCGGTGGGCGGCAACCGGGCGGCAGCACGGCAACGCAGCGATGTGACAATGCTGCAACGTGACAACGCTGTGATGCGACAATGCCCCGTGGCTCTATATAGCCGCTCGCTGGGAGCCTCTGGAGCGAGCGGAGTCAGCGCGGGGTCGCAGCTCCACGAGAGCTCTTGGAAGGAGCCGCGGAGCGCCGTCTCGCTGCTGGCACCCGAAAGGCAGACGCACTGCCAAGTACACTGGGAGAGAGGAGAGAGGTGAGCAGCGGGGCCGACGGAGAGGGCTCAGCCGGGGAGCCCCGGGTGTGGCAGGGCTGCTCTGGGGCCTTGGCACGTGCCCTTTGTTGCAAGTGCCATGCAGGAGGCTTCTTGAGCTGGCACCTGAGTGTCTCTGTCTTCCTAGCTCGGGCATAGGAGGCGGCACCTGGGAGAAGGAGCTACTGGGCTGATGGACCCGAGGCTGCTGGACCTCCCCCTCGGGGTCAAAATCCCTGTGTTGCCCGGCTCCAAGCCTGTCTTCTGCAGGGCAAAGCTGGGGGAAAAGGTAAACGAAGCGGAAAGGGGTAGAAAAGCTCTCTTCTTTTACGGGGTCCCCGTCATTCAGAGAAGGGGCGGCCTTGTGGCCACCTGCTCTACAGCGGGAGCTGCAGCCCTTCAGTCGCACAGGGCTGGGGAGGCGGGGGAGCACATGGCTCCGTGGTGCCAAGAGGAAGGAGGACTTGCCCCATAGCAGTGCTCCAGGCTGGCCAGAGCTGGATGGAGAGGAGTCTTCCAGCTACCTTTAGCTTTGCACAAGCACAGCTTGGCACCTCTGGGGAGCAGCGCAATCCTGTTTTGCAACAAGGGTGAATTGCCTGAGGAAAAGGCATGGCTGTAGGCAACATTGCAGCTCAGCTCCTTACAGGTGCAGCACGGGGTGCAACCCTCTCACCCCCGCAGTAAACAGCTCCTTGTCTGCCTCCAGCACCGGTAGAGATAGCCACCGGACGGGGGGGTGTAGGCAGAGGCCGCCTTCTCCGCTGGAGAGTTTCTGATGTAGCGAGAGCTCTCCTCTGGGTGGGAAGCAAGCCAGGGATTAGCCTGCACCTCGGAGCTTTGGAAATGCCAGCCTGTGTGTGTGAGGAGCTCGGAAGCGCGTTCGTCTCCGCTGCTCTCTCCTGACCTGGAGTTCATCCTCTGGAACATCTCCCTTACAGCTTCAGCGGCCCTCATGCTATTTTGACCTGGGAGATCCCTACGGTCGCCGACTGCCCACAGAGTACAACAGCCTGCACGACCCCCATCTCCGGGCCTACCACAAACGCCAAGACAACCTGCAGAGGCTGAAGAGAGGGGGTTTTGTCACCAGCGATGGCAAGGTAGGTTTGGACGTCGTCGGGCCGATAAAAACGGTTCCCTCCGAGCGGGGTTCCCCGAGCGCAGAGGGAGCGCGTGCAGAGGAGCAGCCCCCCTCCCGCTGGGTTTGGGCTGTTTCGGGGAAGGCAGCCTGCTGCCAGTAGCTGGCTTGACAGCGCTCGGGCGATTTCTGCCCTCGTCTCTCTGTAGGTGGTTTGCACTCTGAAGGAGTTCAACGAGTACAGGCAGTATCTGACCGGACTCAAGCTGGAGGCAGAGTACGTGTTCAGGCGAGAGGAGGTAGGCAAAGCGCAGTGTTGGCGGACACCTGTCAGCGGCACGGTGCCGGGGGCTGGGGCTTGGCTCGCGGCATCTCGGGGGGGCGCTCAGTGCAGGAGAGACGAGGGCTGTGCTCGTGGGCCGGGCGTGGTGCCGGGGAAAGGGCTAGCCGGCTCGGAGCTGAGCCAGCGCAGGGTGCTGGGGCGGGCACGGGCAGGAAGGTCATGTGCGAGCCCGCGTTGTCCTGGGGGAAGGCCTTCTCTTCTGCCCTCGCCGCGTGGCTGAAGCAGAGCGCTGGCCTGGGCCCGCGTGAAGCCTCAGCACGCAGGGGCGGGAGCGCTTGTCCGGGCAACGGCGAGCCACAACCCGGTGTCACCTTGCAGGAAAGGCTTCGGCAACGCCTGGCCACCTTAAAGGATGCCCACAAACCGCTGGGGACAATCGACGCCTCATGCCTGCTGGAGCAGCTGCGGCAGCCTCAAAGACCATCTTGCCCACCTCCACCCGCGAGCAGAAAGATCTCCCTGAAATCGGGGCACTGCAGGAGGCTGAAAGCAGCTTTGGACGAAGGCCAAACCTGCTCCCAACCTGAGCTGGGACAGGAAGGTGCCGAGCTGCCCAGGAGGGTCAGTAGCAGTGCTGACTCCGGCAAGCAGCCAGACCGCGCTGCAGACAGCGTGTCCAGAGCTGCATCTCAACAACAAGCCACAACAGAAGCCCAGAAGCTTGAAGAGGTGGCTGAGGCTGTGGTGTGGGAAGTGTTGCAGAGGGTGAAGGCTCCTCGGGCTCAGGCTGCCTGCGTTTTAAGGAGGGCTGCCCAGGGGATCAGAGGAAGCTTGTGTGGCAGCGCCGGAGAAGCAGAGCCTTCGGAGACTTCTCCTTCGCTTTGCCAGCAGGAAATCGGACGGGTGGCCAAAGAGCTCGTAGCCACTGTGCTGGAGAGCTTGGCAAAGGCTTTGACATCCAGCACGGCCGCAGCATGTGAGCCAGGGCCGGCAGGCAGGCGGGAGGAGCGACCTGTTGCCGGAGGAGCCACCCAAGCCGAGGAAGAGAAATCGGGGCAAGCTGAAACAGCAGCTTCCGATGGAGCGTCTGCAGAGGCTTCCCTGGACAAACTCATCAGAGAAGTTGTTGACGGCGTTTGCTGCACCTTGGAATCCTTTGCAACTTCTCAGGTTGAACGAGACCCTAGCTGCAAATATTCCAACAGCCTGGAGCTTCCCGGGAGAAATCTCTCCAAGAGACAGGCGCAGCCATCCCAGGCGCCTTTCTCAAGGCAGGCTGTGGAACAAGCACAGGGACTCCCCAGAGCATCTCAACAGCAGAGCCTGGAAGCAAGCAAGGGACCAAAGTCGCTTGCCTTGCAGCCGCTGCCAAACAGAGCCGCTGCTGACGCCTCGCGACTCAGTGGCACGACTGCCGGGGAGAGCATCCAAAATGCCTCCTCCGGAGTTCAGCAGCACCACGCCGAACGGGCTGGGTATGCCACAACTGTTGTCCCCGAGGTTCCTGCAACGGCGCAGAAGTTCGAGCGAGAACTGACGCCGAAGCCGGCAGCCTTAGCCAACACTTTGGCTATAAGGACCATGGCAAGGCGCATCATCGACTCTGTTTTAGAGCGGAGCTGTCAACCTGGGCCTGCCCTGAGTCCCACCCTGAATTTTGGAAGGCGCGTCGCAAAGCTGCCTGCACCATCAGATGGAAAGGAGAGCTATCCCGCTGAGGACGTCCTCCCCTCCGTGTGCCCACACTTCTCCGGACAGCCCGTCCTCCGGCGGGTGCGAAGCCCCCTGCCCGGGCAGGAGCACAGCGCAGACCAGCGCGCGTGAAACTCGTGCAAGGCGAGCCCCAGCAGCCCGTGTCAGAAAGGAGGGTGCTAGCTGGCAGGCTTGTGGACACTGTCCTGAGGAGGTGTGTGGCAGGAGAGGTGTAGAGCCCCTGGGCAGCTCCACCAGGCAGCACACACAGACCTTACGCCCTTGTGCTCGCAATAAACAGTTCACTCCCAAGTGCTTGCTTGTGCCTACCTCCGTTCAAGCCAGCCCAGGCTGTGTCTGGGCATTTTCCCTGCGGCAATCTCCCTCGTCTTTTTCCCTCCTGCGGCCTCCGTCACGCTAAGACCCAATTTTAGAGGGAATCTTAACCACGGAGGCGAGAAGTAGCCAGCATTTTTGCCTTGTTTAGCAAGCTTTGCTGCCAGGCTAGCGGAGGGGACGGGTCCCGTTCTAGGAGGCCTGGCTTTCACCTTCTGTGAGGGTCAATGTTGGCCTTTCTCCTTGAGATCCTTTTTCCAGGGCCCTTTCTCCTCAGGCCGAGCTCCCCCAGAAGCTCTGCACAAATAGGTGCTGTCGCTGCGCCTGGGATGGGCGGTGGCCTCTCCACGCGGGGCCCGCTCTGCCACGTGTCGTTTGGGTCTGGTCTGTCCTGAGCGGGGAGGCACGTATGTTGTGGAGGCCCAGAATGGTGCACGGGAGCAGGTTCCCGTGAGCAGCCCGTGCCAGGGCTCAGCCAGAGGGGAGCGGCGGGAGCAACCCCCTCTCGAACGGGAGCTCACTACCCTGCTGTGCCGCACACGGGCTTGGCCTTGGACGGTCTCCCATGGAGCATCCCCTGGGGAAGGGAGGCCTTCGGTCCCACAAGGAGACAAGGCCGAGGGTTGACAGTTGACATTCAAACGCTAACTGCTCGGCGGTGGAAATTTGTGACCGAGGAACGATCCGGCACGGAGGGCAAGGAGGCCCCACTGTGAGAAGGGGTTAACCTGGCTGGAAGCAGGGGTGCCAGAGACAGCAGGACTCCCTGCAAGGGAGTGCAGTTTCCCTGGGTGATTAGAAACAGCCTCGGCACTGTCTTGTAGCCATCCTGGAACGGAAGCTCTCAGGGGCCACCTCTGACTGGCCAGCAGAGCTGCTCTGGGAGATGGGCCCACGGCCCAGCTGAGGTGCCCCAGGCAAACCGCTCAAACTGCTCACGGGGTGGGCGCTGGTGCAAGGGGAGGGAAGGAACCTGCTTGTGACGCATCATTGCCGACTCCAGGTAGAGCCGCTCTGCCCAATGCATTGTTCGGGTTTTTGGTTTAGCTTGGGTGTTTTTCGTATTCAAGCACAAACGTGGGTTTGGTTTGCCTCGAGGGGTGCCGTAAAAATTCCCCAGTAGCAGGAAACAGAGCCCGGCCTACCCATAGAACCTCTCGAGTCTTTGGTTTACCACTCTGCCCATCTGCAGAGAGAAAGTAACCCCAGCTGCAGGGAGCCTACAGCGGGCACCTGCAGGGGCCCTCACAGCCCTGCGACACAGGCAACAAGGGACATGTTGTGCAGGAGTTCTTTAGCTCTAACTTCTGGAAGGCCTTCCCACAGGAACTGCTATGTATCGGAGGCTGTGAGCAGTGGCTCGAGGTAAGGCGTGAGCTCCCTCAGTCTCTCTCTCCCCCCCGGCCTCTTTCCCGGGACAATGCCAGCCCTTCAGGATCACCAGCACTCGTCCCCACACCTCCACAGCCAGCCCCTCTCTCCCCCAGGCTAAAGGCGTCCTTCTCTCCTGGCTGGCCAAACCAGAGGTCCCTCCTGTTCCCTGGCAAGAGTCTGGTCAGCACGCAGACGCAGAGAGGGAAATGCTCGCTGCAGGCAGCTAGGTATGCTCCCGAGCACCTTGGCTGCCCCTGGAGCAGCCAGCCCCTCGGGCCCTCTTCTCACTCATGTCAGCACCAGAAAACACCAGCAGCCAAACCATCTTCCCTCTGCTACTCCAGCCCTGCCCGGTCACTCTGGATTCTGTTCTGAATTGCCTTCTTTCTGTTGGTGCCCTCTCCTCGACTGGAATGGCAAAACCCCGTGACATGGGGGTGAGAATATCTTTGTAAGCAAACTGGCTGGCAGGACGGAGACAGGCAGCGCCGCGTGCCTCTGTCGCCTCTGCACCCCGGCCCCTGCCGAGGCTTTCGGCAGAGACCGCCTTCCTCCTGCCCTCGCTTCTGAGCTCCTGGGCTCAGAAGTGCCGTGAACTTCAGTGGGTCTCTTAGCAGGGACGTCACCACGCTCGTAACATCGCAGGCTGTCCCAGCTGATGTGTGGCCATGGGATCCTCTCCGTGAGCTTTACCGATACCCCAACACACCACAGTGTGCTGGTTTTGGCTGACAAGGCGTTAATTCTCCTCAGCGTGGGGCGCCGGCTACCTTTCCAGCTTCCCGCGCTCTGCCACGTCGGCGGGAGGCTGGCAGGGGCAGAGGGGCAGGGCCACGGCGGGGGCGGCTGCCCGCCGCTGCCCAATGGCATGGTCACTCCGTAGCATGTGACACCATGGCCAGTATATTAAGGGGGGGGCAGTTTTCGGCTCGGAAGAGGCGGGCCGTGGGGCGGGCGGGCGCCTGCGTCGCGTGGCGTATTTCCGCCCTTCATTCCCCTCCCCCGCCCCTCCCGGGTTTTGCGCCTCTCGTTGTTCTCATTTCCATTGCGTTGTTGTTGTCTGGGGTTTTCTTCCAAATTTTAATCATTGAACTGTTCTTATCTGAACCCACGAGCGTTACCCTTCTGATTCTCTCCCCGATCTACCGGTGGGGGAGTGAGCGAGCGGCTGTGCGGGGCTGAGCTGCCGGCTAAACCACGACACGCAGGTAAGGAGCGGTCTCTGTTTTTAAAGCGATGGAACCCCAGAGGTCTGACACAACTTCCAAGGGGGTCTTAGTTTAGCTGGTTCCTGTCACTTTTGTGACTCCCTAGGGGACTTGCACTGCACAGGGCATTCTGCTCTGCCTTGCCTGGCTTCTTACAGGCAGAGCCCGGCGGATGCACGGTCTGGCGTCTGCTGCGGCTCTCGGGCGTCCCTGTGCTTTCCAGCTGCAGAGGAACTGCACACAGGGCCTCGCACGTCCCCTACCGGGACCACATACAGCTCCGGCAGCCCTTCCTGAGGGTGCAAATGTCTGTGAACACGGCGCAAGGGGCGTCGCTGTTGTGGCTGAGGAGCCAACGCCGCAGGGAGAGGGGAGTCGGGGCACAGCCGATGCCGCTCCTGCGCTTGCAAAGCGGGAGAAGAGCGGCAGCTGGAGCATGTGCAAGAGGCTGCTTTGGAAGCAGAGGAACGTGGTTCCTGGGCCGTGCACTTTGCTGTTTCCCGCGAGACCCACGGTAATCATCGGCACGTACAATTTATTACTCTCCCTGTTTCTTGCCTTTGTTTAACAAGAGAGCCTGGCAGGACCTCTCCCGTTTCAAAGCTGCCACGACGTCCGGAGGAGGACAGGCGACGCACCACCGATCCCAAACGGGGGCATGCAGTCGTTAGGCTCGATGGTCGGGCCGCCGTTCAGCAGGACCTAGACGGGCTGGAGGAAGGGGCCATCGGAGGCCTCACCGCATCCAGCCCCAAAGCGGTAGGAAGTGAGAGCCGAAGCGAGCAGCAGAGACGAGGGCGGGGGAGACTGACTGGGAAGGGGGCAGAGAGGTGCCTGGGCTGAAGGGGAGCCTGAGGAAAGGGGAGGGGAGGGGTTTCCCTCGGCCTCTGTTTGCCTTCTGCGTTGTTTCTCAAGACGCAAATCGGGAATTGGATGTTGACTGCTGTGGGCCAACAATCCAATTCAGTGCAGTCGCCCGACTTGAGGCTGCTTTGCCCGTGACAGGGAAGAGGTCTAAAAAGGAAAAGGGGGAAAGCTGAGCTAAGAAGGAGCCTCTCTGCTGTGGCCGTTCCTTGCATCTCTTCCCGCTTGTTGAGGACGCCTGCTTTGCTTCACAGAATCGCATAGGTGTGGGAGACTCTAGCCCGGGAACGGCTAGCAGAAAGCGGGCATTGAAGTAGAAGGACAGGCTCAGGGTCGGAGCGACCTTGGGCCCAGCTGTTGTTGACCGGTAAAGGAGTGTGAGAAACAAGTAACTGCTAATTGCAAGGCTGAACACAAGAGATAAGCATGGGAGGAGTTGGCATCTACCTCCCAGCCAAGGATGAGCTATGCTTTTGCAAATAGGTATGAGCTAATTTACGAACGGTATAAAAGATATTTGCTAATTGCCAATAAACGAGACTTGATGATCATCATCGGATGGTGCCTGTCTCCCGCTGGTTTTCCGTCAAATGGTGACCCCGACGTGATACCACGGACGGTCCAGCGTAGGGTTCGGGTCCTGCAAGCAGAGGGACGGCAAAACAGACAGCGCAGCTGGTCTGCGTGCCCTGGGCGACCACATAGGTGGGCTCAGCCGATACGTGCTGCCGAGACCTTGGGAGCTGCAACGGCGCCGACGAGCACAACGCAGAGGCAAGCAGCATATGATTTCTTTACATCCCTCTTAGAAAGGCGTAGCATTAAGGGTATAGATCTACGCAAAGAACTACCATTGCTCATAAGCTGGGGATGCGAGAAGGGACACTTTAGTAACCCACACCTGAAAAGGATTATTTCGGATACATCAGCGAGAGACGGAGATGCACTGGCAGACGGTGGCCAGGGGGCAAAGAGGAGTCGATTTATGCATCATTTCTGATACGTCCCGACCCTCCGGCCTGGATCCAACCTCGGGATTCAAGAGGGGATCCGCTTTCCGCAGTTAAAGCTAACCCGGGAGCGAGAGCCGTACAAAGACGCTGATTTTCCTCACATCGGGCGATGGAGGTCGAGGTAGCTTTCGAATTATTAAAGCGCTTTTTAGAAAAGCGGGGAGTAAGTCAGTTAAAAGACTTGTCAGGATTAGTTGGAGTGGGTAAAGCGAAAGGGTTTTTTAAAGAACCGGAGTCGATTTTTGAAGTAGAGGAGTGGAGAGCCTATGGTGATTGTTTGTGGGATTTGGTGATAGATGACGATAAGACAGCGAAAAAGTTAATGAAACCTTGGCGGGAAGTGATTAACTGTATGAAAAAACATAAAACTGAAAAAAGATTAGCAACAGCCGCCTCTGATCGGCTAGACAACTGTGACCCCAATGCTGGGAAGATTGGAATTGGCTTAGACAATCTCTCACCTCCCTTCTCGGGGATCCCAGTTGTCGTACCTCGAAAACCCCTTATTCCCCCTCCTCCCGCCCCTGATAAATCTACATCTGTAGAAACTAGCGGAGGAGGAATAAGCTTGGGAAAGGGAGGTGAAGATATTGAAAATTTATGTGATGTAGTCTCTCCAGTGAAGGAAAATAAGCTGAGCACGCTGTCTAGTCACTGTTTTGTGCCTGCTGTGCGCAGCCAGGTTAACTGGCGAAAAATCGGGTTAGAGGCATTACAGAACGGGGACCTAGAGACCGCCGATTTGTTAGCTCAGGCTTTCCCTGTCATCTATCAACCGGACCCTGCTAACAATCAAAATTTATTAGCACACCATAATCCTCTTGATTGGAAAATTTTTATGAAGGGCCCATTGCTGCGTCAATGTGTTATGGAAAACTCCAACCATGCTACTAAAAGCATTTTAATTACACTTCCCCTAGACACAGGCATTGAGGTGATGCTTGAACGCATGAGTCGGGTACCTCCCGGCCCCCGAGCTATGTTAGTTGAAGCATTGAGGGAAGTTGGGCAGGGAATGGTACGCGTTCAGCAACAAGTTTGTGCCGCTCTCGCCCCATTGGGTCCAGCCAAAAACTCTCACAGTAACCAAAGAGGGTCACTGCCACATGGACTTTCCCAATCCCACTGACATGGCTCACAGCAGAGCCAGTATGGGTCGGGCAGTGACCGCTCAAACGGGAAAGTCTACAACAAGCCCATATGTTAATAAAAGAACAATTAGATCAAGGACATCTCAAGCTGTTACATGATCTACGGGCAGTAAATCAGCAAATGCAAGTGATGGGGGCTTTACAGCCTAGCCTTCCAAATCCAGCCATGCTACCAACTGACTGGCATTTACTAATTATTGACTTAAAGGACTGCTTTTTTACTACAAAGCTGCATCCTCAGGATACCCAGTGATTTGCATTTACATTACCGGCAATCAACAGAGAGGGTCCTGACTTACGCTTCGAGTGGACAGTATTGCCACAAGGCATGCAGAATAGCCCTACTCTGTGTCAACTCTTCGTAGATGCTGCATTGAAAGAAGTGAGGCAGCAATGGCCAGACACTATAATTTACCATTACATGGATGACATCTTGTTTGCGCAAGTACAACCTTTCTCAGCTCAGCAAGAATTATATTTACAGCAACAGCTCCAGCTACACGACCTAGTAATAGCAGCAGAGAAGGTTCAACGTTCACCGGTATGGAAATACCTCAGGTGGGACATCAGTGACTCTCTATTCTTCGCCCAATGTTAAAGGGCACTGACCCTGCCGCGCCGGTCCGACCGACTGCTGAACAACACACTATGATACAACGTCTTAGCTCCGAGATCGTCCAGAGAGCAGTAGACCGCCTGGACCCCGATCTCCCCATCGATCTCCCCATACTCCATGGTTCTACTCACATTTTGGGTGCACTTACTCAGTGCAAAAAGAAAAAGGGGGAGAAGATAAGGGTGTTGGAATGGCAAAAGTTTTGTTTGTGCAGAAATTTTGTTTGTATTAAATCACTTACGCATATTTGCAGAACACGATAACCCTCCTGCGTGGGTGCGTCAGTACAACACATTGCAGGTATCCCTCACAACCCAACGGGTCAAGCAATAGTGGAACGAGCTAATGGGTTGCTGAAAACCTATGTTCAAAAGTATGCAGATATAAAAGACCCGCAAGAGCGGCTGGTAAAAGCACTGTTTGTGTTAAACTATTTGTGTGTATTTGGCTCTGAGGGAGTGCCTGCTGTCATCGTTCACTATAGACAGAATAAAGACGAACGGGAGCTACCCCGAGTTTGGGTCAAATACAAAAACCCGCGTACGGGTGTATGGTTAGGGCCTGTGGAGGTTTTATACTGGGGGAGGGGGTATCTCTGTGTTTCTACCCCTACAGGGCCGCAATGGATTCCAGCTAGATGTGCCAGACCCGCCACCTCCCCCACACAGCGCGACGCAGAACAGTTGCCCACCGCGGCACCAGCCGAAGCGGCACCTGAACGGTTGGGATCAGCGGAAGGAACCCAGAGGAGCGCTGTGCAGCACTCACCAGTGAATAACCATGGTCCAGGAGGAACAAAGGTCCCAGAGGGTGCATAGCGCCCGAGGTTTGGTCTGGTTTCGACTGAGAATACAAGGCGGACTGATAATGAACTCTGCTGAACAGAAATTATGGGTATTAGCCCTTTTAAGTGTATGTAGCACTGCCTTTGTGCCTAACGTTTTTGACCCACGAGAAAATATCTGGGTCACGCTAGCTAGATCATTGAATACAACTAGCTTTTGTGCCAGCCTAGCAACGCCCGACTCCCCATTTATCACATGTCTTATTGGAGTGCCTTTAAGTAATGCAACCTTTATGACTTTTACTCAGTCCGTAGCGGAGCTGCAACAGCAGCATAATATAACTCGGAAGCTTCCCTTTAAGTGGCGTGACGCCCCTTCGGTGTTTGTTGAGTATGATATCTGGGATGATGTACTCCCCGTAGGCCCAGAACCACAGGAGCTTGCCCTTGTGGGCTCTCTTAATGCTACTGCTTGGTGTAACTATACCTCTGTAAATATATCACGCTCTAACAATATGCCTATTGCGCTACCTGCAGGTTTGTTTTTAATTTGTGGAGATCGGGCTTGGCCTGGCATCCCGTCACATATAAAGGGAGGGCCTTGCTCTATAGGTCGCCTAACGTTTCTTACCCCTAACACTTCAATGATTTATCAACATCATAGAAAGATGAGAAGCGAAAGGAGCACTCATAAGTTTGAGGATAACTGTGACTCTACAGCTGAATTTTGGAATCCTACAAAGATCATAGCTGTTTCCTTCTTGGCTCCTGGAGTTGGTGTTGCTCAAAGCCTCACGACATTAAACAAGCTAGGGTGTTGGCTAGCTAAGCAAACAAATGCCACATCAAAGGCATTATCTGACTTATTACTAGATGTAGACTCTGTAAGACAGGATGATCCATGGCATTGGTTTAACAGCTTGTTTAATGGATGGGGCATTGGCAATGGGATTAAGAGTATTTTGCAGATGGGATTAATAATATTTATACTGTTTATTATTATATTAATGTGTGTCCCTTGTATATCGCAATGTATGCAACAAATGATGGAAAGAAGTATGAGTGCCGTGTTCCTTTCTCAAGGAACAAAAGAAAAAGGGGGAAATGTGGGAGACTCTAGCCCGGGAACGGCTAGCAGAAAGCGGGCATTGAAGTAGAAGGACAGGCTCAGGGTCGGAGCGACCTTGGGCCCAGCTGTTGTTGACCGGTAAAGGAGTGTGAGAAACAAGTAACTGCTAATTGCAAGGCTGAACACAAGAGATAAGCATGGGAGGAGTTGGCATCTACCTCCCAGCCAAGGATGAGCTATGCTTTTGCAAATAGGTATGAGCTAATTTACGAACGGTATAAAAGATATTTGCTAATTGCCAATAAACGAGACTTGATGATCATCATCGGATGGTGCCTGTCTCCCGCTGGTTTTCCGTCACAGAGGAGTTGAGGTGGGAAGGGGCCTGTGGAGATGACCTCTCAAAGCGCGCTCAGCAAGAGCAGGTGGCCCACAGGCCTGTCCCATGGTCCGGTGGGCGGCAACCGGGCGGCAGCACGGCAACGCAGCGATGTGACAATGCTGCAACGTGACAACGCTGTGATGCGACAATGCCCCGTGGCTCTATATAGCCGCTCGCTGGGAGCCTCTGGAGCGAGCGGAGTCAGCGCGGGGTCGCAGCTCCACGAGAGCTCTTGGAAGGAGCCGTGGAGCACCGTCTCACTGCTGGCATCCGAAAGGCAGACGCACTGCCAAGTGCACTGGGAGAGAGGAGAGAGGTGAGCAGCGGGGCCGACGGAGAGAGCTCAGCCGGGGAGCCCCGGGTGTGGCAGGGCTGCTCTGGGGCCTTGGCACGTGCCCTTTCTTGCAAGTGCCATGCAGGAGGCTTCTTGAGCTGGCACCTGAGTGTCTCTGTCTTCCTAGCTCGGGCATAGGAGACGGCACCTGGGAGAAGGAGCTACTGGGCTGATGGACCCCAGGCTGCTGGACCTCCCCCTCGGGGTCAAAATCCCTGTGTTGCCCGGCTCCAAGCCTGTCTTCTGCAGGGCAAAGCTGGGGGAAAAGGTAAACGAAGCGGAAAGGGGTAGAAAAGCTCTCCTCTTTTACGGGGTCCCCGTCATTCAGAGAAGGGGCGGCCTTGTGGCCACCTGCTCTACAGCGGGAGCTGCAGCCCTTCAGTCGCACAGGGCTGGGGAGGCAGGGGGAGCGCGTGGCTCCGTGGAGCCAAGGGGAAGGAGGACTTGCCCCATAGCAGTGCTCCAGGCTGGCCAGAGCTGGATGGAGAGGAGTCTTCCAGCTACCTTTAACTTTGCACAAGCACAGCTTGTCACCTCTGGGGAGCAGCGCAATCCTGTTTTGCAACAAGGGTGAATTGCCTGAGGAAAAGGCATGGCTGTAGGCAACATTGCAGCTCAGCTCCTTACAGGTGCAGCACGGGGTGCAACCCTCTCACCCCCGCAGTAAACAGCTCCTTGTCTGCCTCCAGCACCGGTAGAGATAGCCACCGGACAGGGGTGTGTAGGCAGAGGCCGCCTTCTCCGCTGGAGAGATTCTGATGTAGTGAGAGCTCTCCTCTGGGTGGGAAGCAAGCCAGGGATTAGCCTGTACCTCGGAGCTTTGGAAATGCCGGCCTGTGTGTGTGAGGAGCTCGGAAGCGCGTTCGTCTCCGCTGCTCTCTCCTGACCTGGAGTTCATTCTCTGGAACATCTCCCTTACAGCTTCAGCGGCCCTCATGCTATTTTGACCTGGGAGATCCCTACGGTCGCCGACTGCCCACAGAGTACAACAGCCTGCACGACCCCCATCTCCGGGCCTACCACAAACGCAAAGACAACCTGCAGAGGCTGAAGAGAGGGGGTTTCGTCACCAGCGATGGCAAGGTAGGTTTGGACGTCGTCGGGCCGATAAAAACGGTTCCCTCCGAGCGGGGTTCCCCGAGCGCAGAGGGAGCGCGTGCAGAGGAGCAGCCCCCCTCCCGCTGGGTTTGGGCTGTTTCGGGGAAGGCAGCCTGCTGCCAGTAGCTGGCTTGACAGCGCTCGGGCGATTTCTGCCCTCGTCTCTCCGTAGGTGGTTTGCACTCTGAAGGAGTTCAACGAGTACAGGCAGTATCTGACCGGACTCAAGCTGGAGGCAGAGTACGTGTTCAGGCGAGAGGAGGTAGGCAAAGCGCAGTGTTGGCAGACACCTGTCAGCGGCACGGTGCCGGGGGCTGGGGCTTGGCTCGCGGCATCTCGGGGGGGCGCTCAGTGCAGGAGAGACGAGGGCTGTGCTCGTGGGCCAGACGTGGTGCCGGGGAAAGGGCTAGCCGGCTCGGAGCTGAGCCAGCGCAGGGTGCTGGGGTGGGCACGGGCAGGAAGGTCATGTGCGAGCCCGCGTTGTCCTGGGGGAAGGCCTTCTCTTCTGCCCTCGCCGCGTGGCTGAAGCAGAGCGCTGGCCTGGGCCCGCGCGAAGCCTCAGCACGCAGGGGCGGGAGCGCTTGTCCGGGCAACGAGCCACAACCCGGTGTCACCTTGCAGGAAAGGCTTCGGCAACGCCTGGCCACCTTAAAGGATGCCCACAAACCGCTGGGGACAATCGACGCTTCGTGCCTGCTGGAGCAGCTGCGGCAGCCTCAAAGACCATCTTGCCCACCTCCACCCGCGAGCAGAAAGATCTCCCTGAAATCGGGGCGCTGCAGGAGGCTGAAAGCAGCTTTGGACGAAGGCCAAACCTGCTCCCAACCTGAGCTGGGACAGGAAGGTGCCGAGCTGCCCAGGAGGGTCAGCAGCGGTGCTGACTCCGGCAAGCAGCCCAACCGCGCTGCAGATGCTGCATACGCTGTGTGCCCACACTGCTCCAGGAAGCCCATCCCTCCGGCGGGTTCAAAGCCCCCTGCCCGGGCAGGAGCACAGCGCAGACCAGTGCGCGTAAAGCTCGTGCAAGGCGAGCCCCAGCGGCCCATGCAGAAACGAGGGTGCTAGCTGGCAGGCTTGTGGACACTGTCCTGAGGAGGTGTGTGGCAGGAGAGGTGTAGAGCCCCTGGGCAGCTCCACCAGGCAGCACACACAGACCTTACGCCCTTGTGCTCGCAATAAACAGTTCACTCCCAAGTGCTTGCTTGTGCCTACCTCCGTTCAAGCCAGCCCAGGCTGTGTCTGGGCATTTTCCCTGCGGCAATCTCCCTCGTCTTTTTCCCTCCTGCGGCCTCCGTCACGCTAAGACCCGATTTTAGCAGGAATCTTAACCACGGAGGCGAGAAGTAGCCAGCATTTTTGCCTTGTTTAGCAAGCTTTGCTGCCAGGCTAGCGGAGGGGACGGGTCCCGTTCTAGGAGGCCTGGCTTTCACCTTCTGTGAGGGACAATGTTGGCCTTTCTCCTTGAGATCCTTTTTCCAGGGCCCTTTCTCCTCAGGCCGAGCTCCCCCAGAAGCTCTGCACAAATAGGTGCTGTCGCTGCGCCTGGGATGGGCGGTGGCCTCTCCACGCGGGGCCCGCTCTGCCGCATGTCGTTTGGGTCTGGTCTGTCCTGAGCGGGGAGGCAGGTATGTTGTGGAGGCCCAGAATGGTGCACGGGAGCAGGTTCCCGTGAGCAGCCCGTGCCAGGGCTCAGCCAGAGGGGAGCGGCGGGAGCAACCCCCTCTCGAACGGGAGCTCACTACCCTGCTGTGCCGCACACGGGCTTGGCCTTGGACGGTCTCCCATGGAGCATCCCCTGGGGAAGGGAGGCCTTCGGTCCCACAAGGAGACAAGGCCGAGGGTTGACAGTTGACATTCAAACGCTAACTGCTCGGCGGTGGAAATTTGTGACCGAGGAACGATCCGGCACGGAGGGCAAGGAGGCCCCACTGCGAGAAGGGGTTAACCTGGCTGGAAGCAGGGGTGCCAGAGACAGCAGGACTCCCTGCAAGGGAGTGCAGTTTCCCTGGGTGATTAGAAACAGCCTCGGCACTGTCTTGTAGCCATCCTGGAACGGAAGCTCTCAGGGGCCACCTCTGACTGGCCAGCAGAGCTGCTCTGGGAGATGGGCCCACGGCCCAGCTGAGGTGCCCCAGGCAAACCGCTCAAACTGCTCACGGGGTGGGCGCTGGTGCAAGGGGAGGGAAGGAACCTGCTTGTGACGCATCATTGCCGACTCCAGGTAGAGCCGCTCTGCCCAATGCATTGTTCGGGTTTTTGGTTTAGCTTGGGTGTTTTTCGTATTCAAGCACAAACGTGGGTTTGGTTTGCCTCGAGGGGTGCCGTAAAAATTCCCCAGTAGCAGGAAACAGAGCCCGGCCTACCCATAGAACCTCTCGAGTCTTTGGTTTACCACTCTGCCCATCTGCAGAGAGAAAGTAACCCCAGCTGCAGGGAGCCTACAGCGGGCACCTGCAGGGGCCCTCACAGCCCTGCGACACAGGCAACAAGGGACATGTTGTGCAGGAGTTCTTTAGCTCTAACTTCTGGAAGGCCTTCCCACAGGAACTGCTATGTATCGGAGGCTGTGAGCAGTGGCTCGAGGTAAGGCGTGAGCTCCCTCAGTCTCTCTCTCCCCCCCGGCCTCTTTCCCGGGACAATGCCAGCCCTTCAGGATCACCAGCACTCGTCCCCACACCTCCACAGCCAGCCCCTCTCTCCCCCAGGCTAAAGGCGTCCTTCTCTCCTGGCTGGCCAAACCAGAGGTCCCTCCTGTTCCCTGGCAAGAGTCTGGTCAGCACGCAGACGCAGAGAGGGAAATGCTCGCTGCAGGCAGCTAGGTATGCTCCCGAGCACCTTGGCTGCCCCTGGAGCAGCCAGCCCCTCGGGCCCTCTTCTCACTCATGTCAGCACCAGAAAACACCAGCAGCCAAACCATCTTCCCTCTGCTACTCCAGCCCTGCCCGGTCACTCTGGATTCTGTTCTGAATTGCCTTCTTTCTGTTGGTGCCCTCTCCTCGACTGGAATGGCAAAACCCCGTGACATGGGGGTGAGAATATCTTTGTAAGCAAACTGGCTGGCAGGACGGAGACAGGCAGCGCCGCGTGCCTCTGTCGCCTCTGCACCCCGGCCCCTGCCGAGGCTTTCGGCAGAGACCGCCTTCCTCCTGCCCTCGCTTCTGAGCTCCTGGGCTCAGAAGTGCCGTGAACTTCAGTGGGTCTCTTAGCAGGGACGTCACCACGCTCGTAACATCGCAGGCTGTCCCAGCTGATGTGTGGCCATGGGATCCTCTCCGTGAGCTTTACCGATACCCCAACACACCACAGTGTGCTGGTTTTGGCTGACAAGGCGTTAATTCTCCTCAGCGTGGGGCGCCGGCTACCTTTCCAGCTTCCCGCGCTCTGCCACGTCGGCGGGAGGCTGGCAGGGGCAGAGGGGCAGGGCCACGGCGGGGGCGGCTGCCCGCCGCTGCCCAATGGCATGGTCACTCCGTAGCATGTGACACCATGGCCAGTATATTAAGGGGGGGGCAGTTTTCGGCTCGGAAGAGGCGGGCCGTGGGGCGGGCGGGCGCCTGCGTCGCGTGGCGTATTTCCGCCCTTCATTCCCCTCCCCCGCCCCTCCCGGGTTTTGCGCCTCTCGTTGTTCTCATTTCCATTGCGTTGTTGTTGTCTGGGGTTTTCTTCCAAATTTTAATCATTGAACTGTTCTTATCTGAACCCACGAGCGTTACCCTTCTGATTCTCTCCCCGATCTACCGGTGGGGGAGTGAGCGAGCGGCTGTGCGGGGCTGAGCTGCCGGCTAAACCACGACACGCAGGTAAGGAGCGGTCTCTGTTTTTAAAGCGATGGAACCCCAGAGGTCTGACACAACTTCCAAGGGGGTCTTAGTTTAGCTGGTTCCTGTCACTTTTGTGACTCCCTAGGGGACTTGCACTGCACAGGGCATTCTGCTCTGCCTTGCCTGGCTTCTTACAGGCAGAGCCCGGCGGATGCACGGTCTGGCGTCTGCTGCGGCTCTCGGGCGTCCCTGTGCTTTCCAGCTGCAGAGGAACTGCACACAGGGCCTCGCACGTCCCCTACCGGGACCACATACAGCTCCGGCAGCCCTTCCTGAGGGTGCAAATGTCTGTGAACACGGCGCAAGGGGCGTCGCTGTTGTGGCTGAGGAGCCAACGCCGCAGGGAGAGGGGAGTCGGGGCACAGCCGATGCCGCTCCTGCGCTTGCAAAGCAGGAGAAGAGCGGCAGCTGGAGCATGTGCAAGAGGCTGCTTTGGAAGCAGAGGAACGTGGTTCCTGGGCCGTGCACTTTGCTGTTTCCCGCGAGACCCACGGTAATCATCGGCACGTACAATTTATTACTCTCCCTGTTTCTTGCCTTTGTTTAACAAGAGAGCCTGGCAGGACCTCTCCCGTTTCAAAGCTGCCACGACGTCCGGAGGAGGACAGGCGACGCACCACCGATCCCAAACGGGGGCATGCAGTCGTTAGGCTCGATGGTCGGGCCGCCGTTCAGCAGGATCTAGACGGGCTGGAGGAAGGGGCCATCGGAGGCCTCACCGCATCCAGCCCCAAAGCGGTAGGAAGTGAGAGCCGAAGCGAGCAGCAGAGACGAGGGCGGGGGAGACTGACTGGGAAGGGGGCAGAGAGGTGCCTGGGCTGAAGGGGAGCCTGAGGAAAGGGGAGGGGAGGGGTTTCCCTCGGCCTCTGTTTGCCTTCTGCGTTGTTTCTCAAGACGCAAATCGGGAATTGGATGTTGACTGCTGTGGGCCAACAATCCAATTCAGTGCAGTCGCCCGACTTGAGGCTGCTTTGCCCGTGACAGGGAAGAGGTCTAAAAAGGAAAAGGGGGAAAGCTGAGCTAAGAAGGAGCCTCTCTGCTGTGGCCGTTCCTTGCATCTCTTCCCGCTTGTTGAGGACGCCTGCTTTGCTTCACAGAATCGCAGAGGAGTTGAGGTGGGAAGGGGCCTGTGGAGATGACCTCTCAAAGCGCGCTCAGCAAGAGCGGGTGGCCCACAGGCCTGTCCCATGGTCCGGTGGGCGGCAACCGGGTGGCAGCACGGCAACGCAGCGATGTGACAATGCTGCAACGTGACAACGCTGTGATGCGACAATGCCCCGTGGCTCTATATAGCCGCTCGCTGGGAGCCTCTGGAGCGAGCGGAGTCAGCGCGGGGTCGCAGCTCCACGAGAGCTCTTGGAAGGAGCCGCGGAGCGCCGTCTCACTGCTGGCGTCCGAAAGGCAGACGCACTGCCAAGTACACTGGGAGAGAGGAGAGAGGTGAGGAGCAGGGCCGACGGAGAGGGCTCAGCCGGGGAGCCCCGGGTGTGGCAGGGCTGCTCTGGGGCCTTGGCACGTGCCCTTTCTTGCAAGTGCCATGCAGGAGGCTTCTTGAGCTGGCACCTGAGTGTCTCTGTCTTCCTAGCTCGGGCATAGGAGACAGCACCTGGGAGAAGGAGCTACTGGGCTGATGGACCCCAGGCTGCTGGACCTCCCCCTCGGGGTCAAAATCCCTGTGTTGCCCGGCTCCAAGCCTGTCTTCTGCAGGGCAAAGCTGGGGGAAAAGGTAAACGAAGCGGAAAGGGGTAGAAAAGCTCTCCTCTTTTACGGGGTCCCCGTCATTCAGAGAAGGGGCGGCCTTGTGGCCACCTGCTCTACAGCGGGAGCTGCAGCCCTTCAGTCGCACAGGGCTGGGGAGGCGGGGGAGCGCGTGGCTCCGTGGAGCCAAGGGGAAGGAGGACTTGCCCCATAGCAGTGCTCCAGGCTGGCCAGAGCTGGATGGAGAGGAGTCTTCCAGCTACCTTTAACTTTGCACAAGCACAGCTTGGCACCTCTGGGGAGCAGCGCAATCCTGTTTTGCAACAAGGGTGAATTGCCTGAGGAAAAGGCATGGCTGTAGGCAACATTGCAGCTCAGCTCCTTACAGGTGCAGCACGGGGTGCAACCCTCTCACCCCCGCAGTAAACAGCTCCTTGTCTGCCTCCAGCACCGGTAGAGATAGCCACCGGACAGGGGTGTGTAGGCAGAGGCCGCCTTCTCCGCTGGAGAGATTCTGATGTAGCGAGAGCTCTCCTCTGGGTGGGAAGCAAGCCAGGGATTAGCCTGTACCTCGGAGCTTTGGAAATGCCGGCCTGTGTGTGTGAGGAGCTCGGAAGCGCGTTCGTCTCCGCTGCTCTCTCCTGACCTGGAGTTCATCCTCTGGAACATCTCCCTTACAGCTTCAGCGGCCCTCATGCTATTTTGACCTGGGAGATCCCTACGGTCGCCGACTGCCCACAGAGTACAACAGCCTGCACGACCCCCATCTCCGGGCCTACCACAAACGCAAAGACAACCTGCGGAGGCTGAAGAGAGGGGGTTTCGTCACCAGCGATGGCAAGGTAGGTTTGGACGTCGTCGGGCCGATAAAAACGGTTCCCTCCGAGCGGGGTTCCCCGAGCGCAGAGGGAGCGCGTGCAGAGGAGCAGCCCCCCTCCCGCTGGGTTTGGGCTGTTTCGGGGAAGGCAGCCTGCTGCCAGTAGCTGGCTTGACAGCGCTCGGGCGATTTCTGCCCTCGTCTCTCCGTAGGTGGTTTGCACTCTGAAGGAGTTCAACGAGTACAGGCAGTATCTGACCGGACTCAAGCTGGAGGCAGAGTACGTGTTCAGGCGAGAGGAGGTAGGCAAAGCGCAGTGTTGGCGGACACCTGTCAGCGGCACGGTGCCGGGGGCTGGGGCTTGGCTCGCGGCATCTCGGGGGGGCGCTCAGTGCAGGAGAGACGAGGGCTGTGCTTGTGGGCCGGGCGTGGTGCCGGGGAAAGGGCTAGCCGGCTTGGAGCTGAGCCAGCACAGGGTGCTGGGGTGGGCACAGGCAGGAAGGTCATGTGCGAGCCCACGTTGTCCTGAGGGAACCCTTCTCTTCTGCCCTCGCCGCGTGGCTGAAGCAGAGCTCTGGCCTGGGCCCGCGCGAAGCCTCAGCACGCAGGGGCGGGAGCGCTTGTCCGGGCAACGGCGAGCCACAACCCGGTGTCACCTTGCAGGAAAGGCTTCGGCAACGCCTGGCCACCTTAAAGGATGCCCACAAACCGCTGGGGACAATCGACGCTTCGTGCCTGCTGGAGCAGCTGCGGCAGCCTCAAAGACCATCTTGCCCACCTCCACCCGCGAGCAGAAAGATCTCCCTGAAATCGGGGCACTGCAGGAGGCTGAAAGCAGCTTTGGACGAAGGCCAAACCTGCTCCCAACCTGAGCTGGGACAGGAAGGTGCCGAGCTGCCCAGGAGGGTCAGTAGCAGTGCTGACTCCGGCAAGCAGCCCAACCGCGCTGCAGATGCTGCATACGCTGTGTGCCCACACTGCTCCAGGAAGCCCATCCCTCCGGCGGGTTCAAAGCCCCCTGCCCGGGCAGGAGCACAGCGCAGACCAGTGCGCGTAAAGCTCGTGCAAGGCGAGCCCCAGCGGCCCATGCAGAAACGAGGGTGCTAGCTGGCAGGCTTGTGGACACTGTCCTGAGGAGGTGTGTGGCAGGAGAGGTGTAGAGCCCCTGGGCAGCTCCACCAGGCAGCACACACAGACCTTACGCCCTTGTGCTCGCAATAAACAGTTCACTCCCAAGTGCTTGCTTGTGCCTACCTCCGTTCAAGCCAGCCCAGGCTGTGTCTGGGCATTTTCCCTGCGGCAATCTCCCTCGTCTTTTTCCCTCCTGCGGCCTCCGTCACGCTAAGACCCGATTTTAGCAGGAATCTTAACCACGGAGGCGAGAAGTAGCCAGCATTTTTGCCTTGTTTAGCAAGCTTTGCTGCCAGGCTAGCGGAGGGGACGGGTCCCGTTCTAGGAGGCCTGGCTTTCACCTTCTGTGAGGGACAATGTTGGCCTTTCTCCTTGAGATCCTTTTTCCAGGGCCCTTTCTCCTCAGGCCGAGCTCCCC
This sequence comes from Phalacrocorax carbo, assembly GCF_963921805.1. Classification (NCBI taxonomy): domain Eukaryota; kingdom Metazoa; phylum Chordata; class Aves; order Suliformes; family Phalacrocoracidae; genus Phalacrocorax; species Phalacrocorax carbo. The sequence continues at coordinate 16,108,370 of NC_087526.1, read as the reverse complement.
CAGAAGCTCTGCACAAATAGGTGCTGTCGCTGCGCCTGGGATGGGCGGTGGCCTCTCCACGCGGGGCCCGCTCTGCCGCATGTCGTTTGGGTCTGGTCTGTCCTGAGCGGGGAGGCAGGTATGTTGTGGAGGCCCAGAATGGTGCACGGGAGCAGGTTCCCGTGAGCAGCCCGTGCCAGGGCTCAGCCAGAGGGGAGCGGCGGGAGCAACCCCCTCTCGAACGGGAGCTCACTACCCTGCTGTGCCGCACACGGGCTTGGCCTTGGACGGTCTCCCATGGAGCATCCCCTGGGGAAGGGAGGCCTTCGGTCCCACAAGGAGACAAGGCCGAGGGTTGACAGTTGACATTCAAACGCTAACTGCTCGGCGGTGGAAATTTGTGACCGAGGAACGATCCGGCACGGAGGGCAAGGAGGCCCCACTGCGAGAAGGGGTTAACCTGGCTGGAAGCAGGGGTGCCAGAGACAGCAGGACTCCCTGCAAGGGAGTGCAGTTTCCCTGGGTGATTAGAAACAGCCTCGGCACTGTCTTGTAGCCATCCTGGAACGGAAGCTCTCAGGGGCCACCTCTGACTGGCCAGCAGAGCTGCTCTGGGAGATGGGCCCACGGCCCAGCTGAGGTGCCCCAGGCAAACCGCTCAAACTGCTCACGGGGTGGGCGCTGGTGCAAGGGGAGGGAAGGAACCTGCTTGTGACGCATCATTGCCGACTCCAGGTAGAGCCGCTCTGCCCAATGCATTGTTTGGGTTTTTTGTTTAGCTTGGGTGTTTTTCGTATTCAAGCACAAACGTGGGTTTAGTTTGCCTCGAGGGGTGCCGTAAAAATGCCCCAGTAGCAGGAAACAGAGCCCGGCCTACCCACAGAACCTCTCGAGCCTTCCCACAGGAACTGCTATGTATCGGAGGCTGTGAGCAGTGGCTCGAGGTAAGGCGTGAGCTCCCTCAGTCTCTCTCTCCACCCCGGCCTCTTTCCCGGGACAATGCCAGCCCTTCAGGATCACCAGCACTTGTCCCCACACCTCCACAGCCAGCCCCTCTCTCCCCCAGGCTAAAGGCGTCCTTCTCTCCTGGCTGGCCAAACCAGAGGTCCCTCCTGTTCCCTGGCAAGATGGTGAGAAAGAGAGTCTAGGTCCAGTACTGTGATATCCTGGAACTTTGCAGGGGAAGACTCTCCACTAGAGACCTGCAGCCATTCCAGACATCTTTTAGAAGGCAGGGCATGGAAGAAGGGTAAGGATCGTGTATGGAAATCTCAACATGAGCTGGCAATGTGTACTCATAGCCCAAAACGACAACTGTATTCTGGGCTGTACCATAAGTGTCATGGCCCGGATGTTGAGGGAGGTGACTCTCCCCATCTACTCTGTGTGTTGAGTCTTCACCTGGAGTGCTGCATCCAGCTGTGGAGTCCTTAGCACAGGAAAGACATTGATCTGTTGGAGTGGGTGCAGAGGAGGGACACCACTCCTAGGAGGAAAGGCTGATAGAGTTGGGGTTTTTCAGCCTGGAGAAGAGAAGGCTTGGGAGTGATCTAATTGCGGCCTTTCAGTAAGGAACTTCTTAGAAATATGGAGATAGATGTTTTTAGCTGCTTCTGTAGCAATATGACAATTGGTAATGTTTTTAAACTAACAGAATGTAGATTCAGGCTAGATAAAAGGAAGATTTTTACAATGAGGGTGGTGAGACACTGGGAACAGGTTGCCCAGAGAGGTGGTTGATGCTCCGTCTCTGGAAATGTTCAACAGCAAATTGAACAGGGCTCTGAGCAACCTGATCTAGTCAGAATAGAATAGAAGCATCTAGGCTGGAAAAAACCTTTAGGATCATCAAGTCCAACCATTAACCTAACACTGCCAAGTCCACCATGTCTCCAAGAACTACATCTACGCATCTTTTAAATAACTCCTGGGATGGTAATTCAACCACTTCCCTGGCCAGCATCCTCCAGTGCTTGACAAGCCTTTTGGTGAAGAAATTTTTCCTAATATCCAATCTAAACCTCCCTGGTACAACTCGAGGCCATTTCCTCTTGTCCTATCACTAGTAACTTGGGAGAAGAGACCAACACCCATCTTGCTACAACCTCATTTCAGGTAGTTGTAGAGCGTGATGAGGTCTCCTCTTTTTCAGACTAAACAACCCCAGTTCCCTCTGCCGTTCCTCATGACTTGTGCTCTAAAATGTTGAAGGTGTCCCTGCTCATTTCAGGGGAGTTGGACTAGATGACCTTTAAAGGGCTCTTCCAACCAAAACTATTCTATGATTCTATGAAGATATGCCAACACAGGTAGTGCTGTTTTGCCTTTCCTATATCTCTGCCTTTTGAAAGCATAAGTTCACTGGCTGAGGTCACATGTAGCAGGGAGCCATAGTGGTGAAAGCAATCCTCATGTCTCCAGGTGACTGCATTCATGTGAAGAGTGGGACACCTCAGCTCCACTACTATACCCCATCAAGGGCTCCAGCCCACTCTGTCCAGGCACATCTGCTACGTTTACCAACTCCCACAGGGAGAAGCCTCAGCAGGTCTGACACTGATGTGGGGCCACTAAACCAAGGCACAGCCCCATCACCTGCAGGAGCTCATCCCACAGGGAAGCAGATGGGAGCGGACCTTAGCTCAGGGACTAGAGTGTAAATACTGTGAGGCTGGTGCTTAACAAGGGGTAACCCCCATTGCTGCTCCAGCTGCCAGAACCAGTGGGGCACCTGTTCTCACCTATACTCTGCTGGGTGCTGTGCTTCCAGCTGGCTTCTCACCCTTCTTCTTCAGTGCTGACCCACCTGTGTGCACTCTGCTGGCTCTGTCCCTTACACCAGCTCCTTTCCTGTACAAAAGATTCCCTGCAGGTGCAGGACAAGAGAGTCAGCTGCAAGTCAGGCAAACAGTATCTAAACCCTTCTCTGCTGGGGAGTGAGAAGGAAGTAGAGCAAGCTGAGGGGCAGAGAAACACACTGAAATGCTAAATGGCCATCAGCCCCCCCCTTTGGTTGGAAAACAGTTTTGACTGAGTGCTCAGGGAGACTTCCTGCACTGCTCAATGTTTCCTTTAAAAGCAGAGACTTTGCAAATGCCTTCCACTCCAATTTTTTTTCTTCCCAGATGAGGAAACTTGGTCACAGGACAAGAGACTTAGCTAACACTATGTCACAGGTAGGGGAAGGATAACCATGTTTCCCACATCACCACCCAGTTCTCTGCCCTCTAAACTGAGCTTCCAACTTTGCCTCAGCCCTGACCAGCTGCTTCTGCCATAGCTTGGACTAACCAGCTCCAAATCCTGGCAGGCATACAATGCACCCGTGAACATGGGGAATATGTGTCACTCTTACTTGATACTAGGGACATTAACACAGACAAATGAGATGGGAACAGAACATTCCTACAAGACACGACTTAAATTTATGTTTATTTTATATATAGATATATATACACACACACCTTTGTATAGATTAAACTGGGTGGGATTTTATCATATACTTTTTTTGGTATAATACATGAGAAACAGGAACAGGAACATAGCAAATATAAATCAGTACATTCCTTAAGCAACCTCTTAGCCACACTGAGACTGAAAAATTGCATGCAATGGGGTGACAAAGAGAAGAAAATTGATTTTATTTTAAAAAAATACAATCTAGGTACAGCTGTCAACAGATGAGCAGCACTATATATGGCAAACCTGTATAAATTAAAAGTAAATTCCACTCTGACATCTACTATGCTTTGAAGTGCAAAGAAGTCTGACTTATTTACCTACGGAATACAGGAAAGACTGCCCACTTTCCCTGTTCCAATCAGTCCCCCCCCCAAAAAAAAACCAAAAAACCAACAAACCCCAACAAAAAAACACGCACAAAAACAAAACCACAACAAAAAAAACCCCAAAACCACCAAACAAAAAAAACAATAAAATAAATCTAAAGGATATACATTATCCACAGTCCTACAGAGACGCCTAAATCTACTCAGTAGCACCAAGAATCTGGTATGGGTATAATTAAAATCAGTGAAAACTCAGGAGCAATGGTAACATTTGTTTGCTGCTTTTGCAGACCTCCTGTCCTTTATTAGTGTCTTGGAGGAGCGACGGCTCTCCCTGTGCTGAAAGTGAAGGCGACAGCATCTTGTCGGCTGCACACACACACACAGAGCACAGTGAGAGCAGCTGAAGGTTACACGAAGGGGACTGGATGGGCAGCCGAGGCCCAACGTGTGTGCGTGGGTGTCTGTACCTATGCGCGCACGTGGGTATGTGTGTGGAGGGAGTGGGACTAATCTACACAGAGGTGAAGGGTTCTGCAAGTCCGACACGCCATAAGCCTCTTTGGTGACAGGGTGATGGGAAGGGGAGGGAGAGAAAGGGTCAGCACAGTTCCCCTCTTGTGAGCCCCTGGTTGTGTTGTCTTCCAAGGCCAGGAGGCTGTGCGCCACAGTTCATCTGTCTCCAGATGCCACCTCTCAGGAAGTCTCAGTATCCAAAGGTCTCCTGGGAAGCATAGACCATGTAGAGGAAGCCATCCTCATCTTTCTCCTGCTCGTAGATCTCCGAGATGGGGGTAGACACACTCACCATGCTGTGCTGGTTCACCAGCAGGAAGAAAGCCTGGGTGGGATTCAGCTGCAAGCGACGCCTGTGGAGCAAGGGCAGGAGGGCCTGCGTCAACCCCTCTGGGGTAGGCACTGTGACAGCAAGTTCTACCTCTCTCCAGCAATGCTGTTCACATGGGGCCAGGTCTGCACAGCCAGGACTTCCTCCCACACGCTCAGGACATGATGTCCATGAGCCCAGCTGAGCTGCTTGGGGTTCCAAGGCCTCCTGAGTTGGGACTCTGCAAAGCTGCTTGCTCCAAGTGCTGCTGGCAAGGGCAAAGCAGAGCCACCTCTTCCATCTGAGCTGAAGGATGAAAGGAGGGGATTGGAGTCCCCCTCATCAGCTCATGGAGTGTCCCTATGAGGGAGAGGTGAGGGTCCTTCACCAGATGCTAAGAACCTACCCGCCTCAGCACCTGCAAACAGTCTGTACCACAACACAAGGACTCTGTTGCTGTGGTTGTCATGTCCCCATCCCCACCCTCAGCAGCTGCCTCCACCTCACCCCCACCCCACAGGACAGGTTCACAGCATGCCATTTGGGGCCACCCCACTCACCGGATTATTTTGACCAATTCACTCATGTTGACATGGTCTGGGACAAGGAACTTGGTCTTGTCCAGCACTGGCAGCTGTTTCTCCCCTTTATAGCGTTCAATGATGACCTGGGGAAAGTCAATGGTAGGGTTAGCCACAGTTTACAGTGCCCAAGCACTAGCCCCAAGGTCCAACACAAATAAAACTAGCACAAGTGGAGAAGTTGAGGTAAGGCCCCACTTTGCTTCACCCTCACAGGAGAACAAAAAAAAAATAATGGACATGAGGAGTAACCATCAGGTTGGCTGCAGACAGCTCTTCAGCAGATAGTCCAGGCAATCAGCCTGGGCCAGGCAGTGGAGAGTATCCAAGATAAGTGAACTAAAGCATCAATTGCTCTGCTGGCTGAGAAACAGTAGGCATTAGTGGATTGATTTAGCTACCTCCCCCAGCATGCAGGAGATCTGGAAGAGTAGTAAAGTGTATTTTAACGTCACTTTCAGACTGACCAAAACCACAGGTTTTGCTGGCTTGAGCTAAGGACTAAACTCATGGTGTGTAGAAAGAGACATTTTCCTTCCCTGTTGTGCCACAACTCTGGGCTGCTGCTGTTCAGCATCACCCTTGCTTGCTCTGGGAGACCTGCAGCTATTCCCCAAAAAGCAGTTTATAGAAATCACTGCAAAGCCACCCAAGGCATTCCTTCAGAAAGGGGGAGTTTGGACTGACACTGACTCCAAAAAGGATCAGAAACCCATGGCCACTTCTCCCGTGTGCCACCACAACTGTGCAGTGAGCTGCCCAGGCTCTTTAGCACAGTGCCACCGTGGGGACAGCCCAACCTGTCCTCCCCTGCAAGAGGTTCTTCTTGGGAAAGCTCTTACCACACCTACATTCTGAAATGGCTAAACACTAATTTCTGTTCAGTTTTCCTGCTATTATAATTAATTAATTTCTTCTGTTAAAGGGTGTCTGCTGACACCTGTAATTGCTATTCTAAACCAGCTGGGAAATGTACTATTTGTATTCTAAGAAACAAGGTGGTACATAGTTAAAGTAAGCAATGATAGTACTTACAAAGCTCAATACGCTCCCATTACACACTCTGACTCTCACATCTCTCCAGTACCTAGCTGTTTTCTCCACAGAAAAACACTTGTATACTAATAAGTTCATCGTCCTTGCTGAGTTGAGACCAAACGCGCTTTTTCACTATAAGGCAAGGAGTTCCCATAAATCATTTTCTTACGTCTTTTCAAAAAATATACAGGAGACTGAAAATGCCTTTGGACAGTGGAGGGACAGAGCAAAATGCAGAGATCATGATCCCCAGAAGATGGCTCTGTGGAGCCAAAAGGATCAGGCGAACCTCTGGGAACACTGATTTGCCTTTTCCTCAATCATTTGTTGACACAGCAGCCTCCATCAGCAGCAGCAATGTAACTCCTGCTGCCTGTCTACACAAAGCCAAATCAGACGCTCTGGTTGGGATGCTGTGGCATCACCAGTGAGCTGGGAATGTCTGACGAGTTTCCCAGACTTCAGGGCTTCTCTTGAGGCCCACCGGGATGGGCCAAGCTATGTTGCAGGCAGTTCCTGATGAGGGAGGGGTGTGAGGTGCCTTGGTGAGAGCTCTGCACCTAATTGCCCTCTGAAGAGCCCATCCTGGACAAAGCTCACACAAGGGGAACCCGGGAGCCCGAGGGCCAGACAAGCAGCATATGAAGGCCCCCAGGAGACCACCCATGTATTCTCACGCTGGCCACGTCTCCTCCTGATACTGAGCAAGAGTGCCAGGGGAAAAAGACCAGGGAAAGCCCCGTACTGCTCATTTGGCCCCTTTTGCAAGATGGGGACCTGATGAAAGAACAATTTTCTGCAACAGACTAAATCACGCATCAGGATGCCCCTTAGCAACCTCCTAATGTATCTTCCTCCCTCCAGGAGGACAGAGGAAGGACAAAGACAAGCAGAACCATCCTACTGTGTTTAATCTGAGTCTTACTTGGACAGATGTGTATTTTGGCTTTAGGGAGATGAATAGTCTCAAGGGGCTGGACACTCACAACAGCAACATACAGGGATGCTGCTCTGGCCACTGGGAAACACAGAGGCAACAGTGGGACCTCGAGTTTTTAATAGTAGTTTGCACAAAGGGGCAGGTACACAGCAACTGTTTGTGCATATACCTTTACACACAGAGAGGGCCCTGTACACCTGGACTATGCCTCATTTCTCAGTTACATCTAGCAAGAACAGAGGCAGACATCTCTATCGGCCAGTTCCATCCCACAAAGAAAAGCTTCTCAAGTTAGTCCAAGAATGGGCCAAGAAGGATGTCCTAGCTGTTAAAGCAGCAGCTGCCTTGTGTCCTGAGCAGACAGAGGGCCTGTCATGTAGAACAGGTTCAAGAATTTGTTTCCAGAACACGAGCTGCTATTTAGGTAACCCAGCTATGGCAACAGGTGGCCAATGGACAAAACATTCTTGCCTAGCTTTGGAGGGAAATGCATGATCAAATGCTAATGTTACATCTCTGTGGCCACAGGGCTTGTACACAAAGCCACCTCCCTTCCCATATCCTCTTCCAAGCTGTGGCTTCAGGCCAGTGGGTTCCTCAGTGTGGGACACCCACTCTTGCAGCGGGAACCCACCACAGATCTCACTGCAGAAAGAGTATGAGCTGGGCACAGGTGGAAACGCTTAGGGCAGAGCCTGGGGTCCTGGTCCCACCACAGAAGGGGCTTGGGCAGCATTTATAAACTCAACACTTATTCTGGGGCCAGCCTGAAGAGGTGGAAAGGGATTTTGGTAGGGAATGGGGCCAGATCTGGCAGCCTGACAGAGGCAAGGCTGCCACCACTCCATGTCCCCAGGTCCAACCAGCAGCAAGGCTAAGAAGGTATTCCCAGCAGGCACGCAGACACAAATGCATATAGGGAACATTCATGGCCAGCCACAGAGATCAACACGACATGCAGAGCTCTCACACGAACACAGACAGCATCAACAGCCTCATCCTGTCCCCCTCTGGCTGAGCAGGCTGGAGGTCCTTTAGTGGGAATATACAGAGTAAACCTCCTCAGTCTCAGTCCAAAAGGTGCTCTGATGTTGATCCATCTTGAGCTGTGTCAGCCCTGGACACTGGGTCTGCAGCTCCCTGGAACAGCCCTCACAGAAGCCCAGAGAAGGTTCTCCCTTCCTCCAAGTCTGTAATTTGGGTTTCCATCCACCACTGTGCCAGGGTAGGGCATTATTTGGGCTTGCTCACCTGCCACTGCTTCTCCATGCTCCACTGTGGGTATGCAGATGAACTTTTTATCACATAACATAACAGAGATCTCTCTGCATGGCCCTAACACACCCTCACAACCTTCCTATCAGCACGAGAGGTGGCTCTCCCCTAACCCACCATCTGCAGCAGTACAGCCTGTGACTCACTAGGCCTCACTGAATTTAGCATTACAGTGCTTTGGGAAATGGTTTTCTCCCATCACTGCCCAGCAACACTGTTCCCCAGTGATTTTTTACTCTCCACGGCTCACTGGAGCTGGCTTAAAGCTTGCAGCTGCTCCTCAACAGGCCCCAGTTCAATGGGCTCTGGAAAGAGAGCGCTGGGGCCGACAGCAAGTGAGGGTGATGGGCAGGCATAAGCTCGGTCTATCCTCTAGCAGGGCAGAATTCTCAGCAGATTTCTAAAGCATCTGCTGAGGCTCTGGATGGAGGTCCCAGTGAGAAGGCAGGAAGCTCTCTGCTTAGTCTGACTGCCTGAGGAGGAGCCACCCCACAGGTGCCTGCAAGGGGTAGCTGGAGGCTCCTTCTCAGCAGGGCAAAGCATGAGCAGCAACTCACTGCCAACACAACCATGCCCTTCTCAGTAAGAGCTGTGTATTCCTGTGGTCAGCACTTTTTACTATGGGAGTACAGCCAGCTTTGGGGAGTGCAGAGTCAGCAAAGGAGCCCCTGGCATGAAGTGGATAGGGAAATAATGGGGAGCCCCTAGCTCCTGCCTATCTCTTTATTACATGTGCCAGTGACACGTGATTTCCTTTCAAACACAAGCAGAGAACTCCACCTCAGGCAAAGTCCAGGTTATCTATTGCTTTGTCTCTCTCTGACCCCAACAGAGACAACACCAGCTCTCTCCCCACTCAGTTCCCCACAGGTGCATGTGCACAGCCCCTTCCTCAGCCTCCGCTGGAAGTACCCTCAGGGAAACAGGAGAGAAATGCCTTTCCCTGGGCACGAAGCCAGGCCATGCACTCTACAAATCCTCCTGGCCCTCTGTCAAAGCAAAAGGGGACTCACCCAAGGTCTCTGAATGAAAACTGGAGATGAAAGAAGAGGGCAGCAGCTGTAGCACAGCTTGCTGTGATTTCTGCCAGCAATAATGGTGTGATGTGGGCCATCTTCTCCCTAAGTGCCCCAGGCTGTGGGCTCAAACCCCTTTGCTAATTCCAAGTGCCTCTCCAGGGAAGCCAGTCACTCAGCAAACACAGCTCCTGTCTTTCACAGAAGACCAAGACCTTCTACAGCCAATTTGCCTGCACTGCACTGCTCAGACCCACAGCTCTGCCCCATACAATGCTCTGTTTTGCAGTGCAAATGCTCACAGCCCTAGCATGAAAGCTACATACAGTGACTTGCAGGAACTTTGCTATGTAAAAAAGAAGAGAAAGTATCAAACTTGGTTTCAGGGTCTAATTGGGACCAGGCCTTCAGAGATACCAGTGACACAAACACAGCTGGACTGCCCAAAGCCCTCAACACCCTTCTCTCCTCCTGATTCTTTTTACTGCTCCAGCAAAACTTGCAACTAAACGTATCCTCCCCTGTTGTGTCAGTCAGCACACGAAAGCAAAGCAGCTGAGCGTTTAGCCGAGTTCCTCATCCTCTCACAGTGCTGGCACTCAGGACACTATCAACAACAATAAAGCAGTGAACAAAGATGTCACTGGAGCAGGTGTGGGAGGGATCAGGTCTCTGCCATGGCTAAACCTCCCCGCACACACACAGTTCCCCAGACAACCACACCAATGGCCAGGTCCTGATGACACAGAGGCCTTCTCCTGGGGCACGTGGTGTTTGGCCCAAACACAAAGAGCACTCCAGTCATGCAAGCTCTCCCACCATGTTTCAGTAATGCCGGTAAAATTCTGTACAAGGATGCAGAGTTCTGGCTCCTTCTGTTCATTTCCCAGGCAACACATATTTGTGTACAGGCAGTTGATATAGCCATGTGTGTATATTTTTTCTTACAACTCATTTCTAGCCTGTCCTTATTGCTAGAGCCTTAAAGCACTGTAATTAGCTCTGCCACACCTCTGGAGAAATGCAGAGCCTGCCTAATGCCAGGAAAACCACATTAAAAGCAGCGGTCAATAAATGTACAGATGATATAGAATACTGGTAATTCAGTGTCCTGCAAGGGGCAAGTCCTGCTCTGCTGAGCTGACAGCATGTGGGCACCACAGTGGCAATGGAAGAGAAGGAAGAGAAGAAATTCTTTTTGCTAGAAGATGCTGTGCTAAAATCCACAGAAGAGAGAAGCAGGAGTGGGCTAATATGTACCAAGAGCAGTTTGAGACATTAACCATCAAAGGCTAAATACTGAGAGACTGTATGCAATTTTAAGAGAAGGCTGATGTTCACCCAACACAGAGAGAGCTGAACTAGGCAACACGTCCCATTTCTTGGTCTTACGTGCTATGGTATTGCAAATATTAATACAAGCAAGATCTGAGTACATTATTTCTCTGCATTCTCCATCTTCTCAGGACAAGAAGCAAATACTCAGCTAGGATATCAAAAGCACCCTCAGAGCCAAAGACAAGACAGCATATTAGGTCTGACACAGGCAGGAAGTACTAGAGGCAATCCATGAAGTCTCACCTAGATATGTCAGCAACAGGTGCTGGGAAAGCACAGAACAGGTGTGACTGGCTGTGGTATGAATCACCCTAACAGAGTCTCTTTGCTTTCAGCACAGCGAAGATCATCTCACACATCTTTCTCTGGGCAGATGCACAGAAATCCTTACCAGGTTATTGAGGAAAAGTCAGGTAGCTACTGCAACAACAACAACAACAACAGGCCATTTCCAAGTTTTTTCCTGCTGCATTAGCTTGGAAGTAGATCTGAGATCAAATCAGTTCTTTGCTTCTAATTAGGCATGAAGCTTAAGAGAAAGACTGTAATTTTGCACTGCTGAGAATGTGGTCTACTATTGAGCAGCTGGCATGCACAAGGCACTGGAGGCTTAGAGAGACCATCCTGTGTTGATTCTGGGGGGCAAAGTTTTGTAACCTCCGTGGCTGGCTGGTGGAGGCTATCCAGCAGCATGGAGGGGTCATGAGAACAAAGTCTAATGCAGAAGAGCGACAATGATAACTTACCGGGATTTTGTTTGGATGTTGCTCTCGGATCTGCTGTACTTCTTTACAACGATCGGCTGGAAAAAAAAGGAGTAAAGAAATGAAGTTAGAAATGTCTGGCTGTGCTAGCTCAGGCAAAAACGAGGTAACCAGGTAATGAGGTTTGTGTGCAAGCCACAAAATGACAAAGAGGGACATTGCAAAAGAAAAATTCTGTTCATCAGGCCTTTTCTGAATATCTTGCAGCAGTGAGGTAGTCAGCCAGATGTCAGCTTCAGTGACTGACCCTTCATGGCTTCCTACCACCCCAGTCATCCCCCAATGCAGGGACAGACTATCCTGCCCAGTAAAACTGGGCAACACACATGGAAACCAAATTACTTAAATGAGACCAGAAGGATTACAGAACTGTATTCCTAAATCTACCTTAAGCAAATGCAGCTCACGACCATCAGTGCCGGGCACCAGCACAGATTTAGGGTCTCAGCTCTGGAAGTTCAGGCTCTTTGTGCATCCTGTCTGCTTCCCCAGAGGGGATGATTCTCCAGCTGGGGCTGGGTTTTAGCCATTTCCTTCTGCCTGTTGTGCACTTCTAAGCACTATCTGGCACAGTGCCTCAGTCCAAAAGAGATACACCCTTGCCAAGGAGGACTCCTTCACTGTCACAGATCTACATAGTAGCTACAACAGCTGTTGGCCCAACAGAAGGTATTTCTAGACCTGTCGTGGAAACAGGAAGAAAAATGTAAGCAAGGAGATGACCCACTGACACAACAGGCTGCACATAAAAGCTTGTATGCTCTTTGAGCTTACAGGAGAATTTCAATCCCCCTCACTGCTTTACCAGAGGGCCCTCCACTTTCCACAATTCAAAGCAGCGGAAAGGAGCTCTTCCTGGGATGCTACAGACCTACACTCCTCCTGGCATTACGATTACTCTGGGAAGTGCTTCATGTCCTGCAATGGCCCATCTGAGGTGCTCCGGGGAAGCAGTTTCATGGATCACAGTAGGTAAGCCAGGGGGTGAAGGCCAACAACTAACGACTGCTTAGAAATGCAAGATCTGCGATCACAGGATCTGCCACGGGATCATCCTGTCACACACACAATCGCTGGTGTAGCACCTGCTTCAAGCCCGACTCCCCTGACCTGCTTCATGCAGCCCCAGTTTGTCATGACCCACCAGGATCATGCAGGGCAGGATAAGAAACTGTGTTCAAGTGTTTTCTCTTCCCACAAGCGTTGGGCATTTCTCCTCTAATCACTCAGTAAAACCTTATTATTTATAAAGTGAATTTGGCTAGATGCTACTTTGGGAAGAGACTGAAGTTTCTTTAGAGGCCACAAGACTGCAAAATCACCAGATGACAGAAGCTTTTGAGCACCATTTCTCTGATAGGGAAGTATCCCTCTGCTAAAAATTGCTAGATCTTTCTTCTGCAGGACTCCACGGGCTAGCAAGACAGAGCAAGATTATTTGGATTTAATGAAAAATTTGGGCATATTTGTTCTGGGTTTCATGACTGACTGTGTAGTTCCTCATGTTTCATTTTCACCCTTTCTAATGCTCCAGGGCATCCACAGTCATCCTTGTGATATAGGCAAGTTTTCCCCGAGGTCCCAATCTGCAAGGAGTTACACAAAAATCAGCATTTTACATGATGCTGGTACAGCAATGCCTCTTCAGGACTGCTGAAGGACACAGTGACAAGAAGCACCCAGCACACAAGCACCTGACGCATAGCACCCAATTTGAGCAGCTAGCCAGAAGCGAGTGCTCCCCCTTCTGCAAAGCTCTGCTCCCACGTGTTCACTGTGTACAAGCTTCAGCAGGACAGAACATCTGAAAGGCTGGAGATGCAGAGCATGGGTGGACAACACTTACCAGCATAAGTACTTCAGGCAGCTTTACTGCAGTCAACTCAGACTTGCTGGGTATTAACAGAGCCTGAAAAAAGCTATGCGCCCTCATGGCTAGCTAGTTTTTCTAGCTTCAGTATCCCCCTACCCTGCATCTCTCTCCATAGTAGTAGATGGCCACACGGATGAACTTCCTAGACATTATGCATTTCCCTGTAGGGTCACAGAACTGTTTGCACAGGAAGCCCCAACAATGCAGGTAATTATGAGAAGGGTCTGCAAAGCAATTCACTGAAGGCAAAATTGCACTCTTTGCATGTTACCCTGGCTAGTAATGTAGATAGTCTCAGAGGATCTGACTAGTCTGGGCTGCATGTGCCAAAGGGCAGCCATACAAACTTTTTGCCCTCTGGAAGCATCACCACCTTCACTTCCACAAAGGACACAGAGGACACATCTTCCACAAAGGACTCATCTTTTTACACTGAAAAAGATGCCCCTCAGAGAACAGGACAGTACATCATCTATCCACATCAGTGTCTCAGGTTCCCACCCCTGAAACCGCAGCACTTTGTCCCCAAGGGGTACAAACTGCAGGTGCCTCAGACAGAGGCAGGCCAGGCTGCTGCTGCAGCTCATTTCTTCCAGGTCTTGCTGACTCCTACAGTCAGCAGGAATTAAGGGCACAAGCCACCAGTGATAAAGCTCTCAACTAGCCTCAAGTCTGGTGCACCATAGTGGCAGCTCCCCTGTGCCACTCTTTAAGACCTGCCTTGCGCCCAGAACCTGGTCCCTCAGGCCAGATGGGCCCAGGGCTTTTGCAGCCTTTCTAATCTCAGAGGACCCTGTGGGAGGTGGCTGATCTGCAGGTTACTGCAATATAACAGCAGGTGCTGCTTTGCTCCAGGAGCTGGTGGATCCCTTCAGCAGGTACGTGTGATTGCAACTACAAGCACCTAAAGCACTGCACTTCTTCCTCTGCCCAGGAGATGCCCATTTCAGAAACTTCATTCAGGAAGGCAGTTGGGAGCAAAGCTACCTAAGCTGTGTTCAGGTGCCTGAAGATTCAGGCAGAAGTTTCCAGGATATCTGAAGCTATGCTAAGGAGCATACTCAGTCCCATCCTAGCCTTGAAGATCGAACAAAGTAGGTTTGGGAATCAGAAGCTATCCTGCATCAAACCCTGCACAAGGGTAATTTATGTGCGCACAATAGTTCAGGTGCTAGAGATCTCCTGCAAGAAATAGGGTATGGTCACCCACAGCCTCCTCAGCCTAGATTGGGAGCTAGAGGTTGATCCTGCGTCTCGTGAAAGCATCTTCAACATCACACAGCAAGGAATTACTATAAATACCACCTTTAATTTAATGCATATGTAGTCTAATTTAAGTAACAGGATTAAAGAGAAAACCATTAAAGGGCACCTCAGAGAGACACCAATGGAGATGCCAGCCTGGCGCCCAAGGTCACACCACGTATGGCACTGCAGACAGGTGCGCTCCCTCCACCCTTCACCAGCGGTGTCTGCACTCACATTTCACACAGGACAGGTCTGATTTTACAAGTCTTGTTCTTCTCCTGCAGCTCTCCCAAATTATAGCTATGCTAATTGGGGTTAAGGCTTTCCCCTTTTCTGTAGCACCTGACTATAGTTAATCCTAGCCTGTATGCAAAGCAAACCAGAACTATTTACACAACCAGTCCATATCTACTTTTTTCCCCTCTGGCTCCTCCTCATTGCAAGGAGAAGCAAAACAGCACACCTGATTTCAGCAGCTCAGGGACTCCAAGCAAGAAGTGATGAAGGGGCTACAGCCAGCTGTTGTTTTGAAGGAGCTGAGCAAAGATTAATGAACTGCACCCAGACGGAAGAGCACCATCTCTGCTCCCAGGCATGGGCACTGCACATCTGCCATGAGGGAAGCTGGGCTTCTCCCCAGTGCCAGGATGTGAGAGCTCAAGATGGTAGCAAGATAAAAAGCACACACTTTTTATTGGTTATTCCTAGCAAAGTTTCACTGCTAGGGCCTATTGAAAGACAGGAGTGTTTTTGTAGCATTGCATGTGCCAGGAAAATTGCCTATATCTCCTCCAACTGCTGTTTCAACTGTTAAGTACCAACAGCAAAGCTTGCAAATTGCCCAAAACACCAGAATCTCAGCTGTTTTCTTCACTGAGATCCTTCCCAAGCTGCTCTCCCAAAGATGTGGGCACACAAAGTATCCCAGAGCAATGCAGGATGAGATCGTTATGACAGCTGAGCAGTACAAAATTCTAAGACAGACTCTCCAAACATTAACCTTTTTTATCAGCAGTGTCCAGAAACCCTGGCTATGGGAGACAGGTCTCTGCTGTGCTGGGTGCTGTGCAGACACAGGATGAAAGGACAGTCCTGGATGCAGAAAAGCTTAATCAGACAAAAGATACAGATGGTGGAACAGGAGGGAAACATGGTAAGTTCTCCAACAGGGCAGTTGTATAACACACAGCATTCTTCAGGAGACACTAGACAAACACTGGTCAGGCACTGGTGCTACCTCAGGGCAGCGGATGGACTCTGTGACCAGCCCTGCTGCCTGTCACCAACAGGAATGCTGTTAAGAAAACAGCACTAGGAAAAAACACCGACCTGGGAATGTCATCAATGTGCTACCAGGTCAACAGCTCCTGAGCTGAACAAGGCCTGTGTGTGGAAAACAAAGCAGAGAGTAGAAATTCAGCCATGAGCTACCGCTTCTCCCTGTGGTCCCACGTCCCAGGGCTCTAGATGCAGCTGCCCACAGCATGGGGGGAGTGTACAGACATCCCTGCGGCTTTCTCACTGCCATCCACAAGACGCTCTGCCAGCCAGCACGAGGGTGGAGCTGCCTCAGATCTGAAGCAGACGCAAAAATGAACATGTTTCTTCAAGAAGCTGCTGTGTCAGTCCCAGGGCAGAGGGCTGCTAGAATGTGGCCCTCTCTCCAAGAGATTTTCTGCAAGAAGAGGAGGAATTGGATGGTTTGAAATCAGGGTATGTCTGGGATGAGCTGACAACTGCTGAAGATACGGGCAAGTTATGCAGGTCATTCCAGACGAACATCAGTAGCTATTTTTGTAATATCACACTACCCTAAGGCCAGACACCTCTAACAACCAGGAAATACACCCCTCCCACATATGTGTCATGGCTCACACAGCTGACCTGACCTGTCCTTGCTGAATGCTGGAGAGCTCATTCTCAGGCCAGCAGCAGTGCAGGAGGAGCAAGAGGAGACTCCACATCCATGAAAGGAGGCCAGCCACACCCTGGAAAAGCTGTCCTCACTAATAAAAAGGGGTTTTGTCCGAGGCTACACAGGACAGCAGCATTGCAGAAACTTGACAGCGATTCTGCTTGTTAGCTGTATTTTACTTCTGTCTGCAAAGCTGGGGGGCTTCGGACAGAACAAATGACCCAGGACCAAAACTACACTGTTTTGAATTTATTGTCTGATAGAAAGTGTGTCTCTGCAACATGGTGTTGGTAGAGCCTGATGCTCTACTGTCACAGGAAGATAGTACCAACATGAATGTGGAGCAACTGATGACCTGTCTGCTTGACTATCCATGTTGTTGTTACAGCTTCATTACATGATGTGTAATGTCTGGAAGGATTTTTGAGTGCCTGACTCCTGGAGCCCTGTGACTGCAGAAGGATCTCAGCAGTCTGGTTCATTTGCACAAGTTCCCTATCTTCCTGGCTCCAGAGTAGAGCTTGAAAATGGATTTTAAAAGACAAACAGGAACCACCTTCTTTTTTTTTTAGCAGTTTCAAAATTTAACTGAGTATGATTTTGAACCTGGCTCCAGGGATGAGTACTTGTATCTGGCAAATCCACGATAAGGGCTCAGCTCGTGACCACGCAGAGCCACACAACAACTGTAAAGACTAAATTCATGTCAAGACATGGGTTCTCTGGTTGCACATGTCACCCCTGCCGCGGGCCATGCAGGATGAGCAGCAGACCTCCATCATTCAAACAGCTTAAAACAGGGCTTCCAACTCACTACACCTCCTGAACATAGGGGTAAAATGGGCAATACTCTCTGTGCCATGTCTGGATGGCATACAGAGTACTTGCATCAGAGTTCCAGATAAGGAACTGGGGTTTTTTGCTCAACATTTAATGACAGTTTCACTAGACTTGGAAAAAGAATGGCAAGTTCCCTCCATACGAGCTGTCAGGACGCTGCCCTCTGCAAGAGCTTCCCCTCTAGCTTTTGTTTGACCTTTTCTTCCAGCTTGACAACCATCACAATTATAAGCCTCCAAGACAGCACAAATGCACTGAAATTTCGCAGAACACTTCAAATTGCTCAAAGAACTAGCACTCTTGACAGAACTGTATTTTAATGCGGAACACCACACACGTGCATGCACAAAGAGAATTTGCACAGCCTGGGTCATTGCTATTTGTGCACAAACATGCCTGGACGCGCGCAGAATTGAAGGGCCTATTTGGGGAGACGTGCTGGACACAAGCGCCTTGAATTTATTCTTTCATTTTCTCTCACAGCCTATTTCCAAACTGCCTTCTGAAGACAAAAGGGAACAAACAACTACGTGACAAGCACGGGCTGGTGCGCAAGACAGACAATTCATCCACTCTTGGTCTTTCAACTGGTATGAGTGAGGCTGGCTTACGCTAGACAAGTCCCCAGAGAAGGCTGCGCTTCACCTTTCCCCAGAGCCAAGAGGAGAGGGAATTCAGCTTGACACACTGACTTTATCTGCTGCTGCCTTTACTCTGAAGGGAAATGGCTTCCCAGAACTAAAGGCAGATTGCCCAGGGGACTGAACTGGGATGGGAATACTTAGTCCAGAGAGGCTGAGGCCAAACCTCTATGTCTGTCACCTAGTCAGGGGCTCCAGCTGACCAACAGGACACACACATATGTGTTTTCCTGTGAAGTACCTCCATTTCAGCAGGATGCTGGGGTATGAGGCCAACTTACTTTCAATTAGGCAACTGGTCTAGGTTTAAGGTCCATGTCTGTAACTGCACTGGTCATGCACTGCATTGAAAACAAAGCCTGAAGCCTGTTGGCAGCCTTGCAGCAACAGAGCAGCCAATTCAAAACAACCACTTCAGGAACAGCGGGAGGTGTGAGCACTACCCACTGCACCGAAGAACTTTCGCTCTTTATGGGAAGTGCAACAGTGTCATCAGGCTGCCGCACACTCTCGCTACAGCCAGGCCACCCTGTTCCTTTCACACAGACCACAGCTTTGTTCTGGGAATTGTTTTGGACTCCTACAATGGATCTGACTACACAGAAGACAGCTGCCTCAGTGCCTACAGTCGGGTTCAGCACATGAAAGCAGAGGGTTACTATCTGATTTTACCCCCATGCACCCAGACCAAAGATGCTCTGCCGCAGACATGCCAAGGACCAGGCAGGTCACCAAGCATCACCCTCTCACCACTGATGGTGCATTAGATCATGGGAGAAATCAGTGCTCGGTGCCCTCAGTGTACCTTGGCTTAAACCCCTGGCATTTCCCAACAAGTCCCTTTTTCAAGTCCTCAACAATGATGAATAGAAATCCAGAAATTTTATTCAGGATAGACACAAGACAAAGCAGATGAACAAGCAGAAGAAATTAATGGAAAAACAAATCCCAAAAGTACAAGAATTGAGGAAAACAGAATCTTCAGCAAGGGGCAGCAGACCAAGACCTAAGGAAGCCACTTGTCATGAAACTGGAGCCTGGGTGCAGTCATATTCCTGACTCTGCATTTTCTCTGATGGTTTTTTTTTTTAAACTCTTCCACTTCTGTAAAGTTTTGAAGCCTTAAAAATTAAGCCATTCTGAGGGTACAGTGTCACTGGTGATGTTTTCCATCAATACTGCATTGTAAACAATTGCTTCCTGTTCCTGCTGTGTAATGATTCAAAGACAAAAACAAGCTGTATCTACTTTCTCCAACCCAACGATTCCAGCCCTGACCCAAAGCAACTGCGTGGGCTGCCAGGCCTCCTCCTCCCTCCCCTCCTCCTGGCTGAGCTCTGCAGAGCAGTCAGCTGAGAGAGCAAAATGCCAGAGGAAAGTACACAGAAACAAGGAGCACTTGCAGTTGCCAGCACCAAACTCCCTCACCCCCCTCTTTCCCTTCTGGGCTATTTTAATCCTGCTTTCTTTCTACTACTCTGAGCCTTGGATCTTGTTTTCCTTCTGGCTCATACAAAGTCTGAGCAATCTGCAATGGCGAGCGAGACTCCTCCTGACTATAATAAGCTGATTCTCACCAGCTGAACAGTAGGAGTTACTAAGGGTTTGATTTAGGACTTTAATGCTCTTCATACATAGCTTAGGAGACCAGGGCACTCAGACTTCATTTTGTTCTTGTTTGTGCGTGTTCTCTTGGCTTGGTCGCTGTGGCAGGAGAAGCCTGAGTAAGCACTCAAGGCTGTGCCAATAAATTACCAAATATTTACAGTTTCCGAGAGAGCAGTGAGGGGTTAGAATAGCAGTTCAGTAGGAAAAGCTCCAATTTTAAAACTCACATAAGAAACACACCCTCACCTGTGTTTGGTCAGTATCTGACACAAAACAAGGCCTTGTTTGGCATGAATACACCGATTTCAGCATTATTCAGGCAGTAAAGCTCAACCGATACCACCCCTCAGAACATAACCTCCCAAAACATGCACCTTTCCCAATACCAGCTGGCAAACGTCAAGACAAACAGCAGTTGATGTTTCACCTGATTTCACTATCAAGGCTGACAATCAAATCTAGTACCTTCTCTGGTAACCTCCTTGTCATTGGCGTCTTCCCACCACATAAATTTAACAAAGGGATGAGTCTGATGTGAGCATTAACTCTTCTGGGTCTCAGGAACAATCAGAGGGGGCGATTCAAATTCTTGCAACAACTACATCACTGCCAACATGATGAGGCGCATAGATAGTTATTTTCAGAGATCATTGTCCTCTGACAATCAAACATGTAAAGACTGGACGCAGGGCAAGAGCAAAACAAGGATATTTACCTCATGGCTACGCGTGCCCTGCAGATTTCAGAGCCCCTTGCAGTGGCCACCCCACCCCAGTCAGCCCGAAGGAGGCGTTGGATCCACAAGCCCTGACAGGAGGGCAACGGCTCAGCGAACGCCGCGCGCGGCTTCCTCGAGCTCAACTGCGGCAACTGCCCTCCCGACCGCGCTCGCGCTGGGCTAACCTCTCATCCACGCTCTAAGAAAGCGGAGGGTCACTGAACCAACACCTGGCAGGGTGCAACGGGGGTAACGACCGAAATTGATATAAAGCACACCTACGACGCTGCGGCTGGGATTACCGCTACTCGCGCCTCGGGGCTGAGGCGTTGCGGGGGGGCGGCCGGTCCCCGGGCGCAGACCCCCGGGCGGGTGCAGCCACGCTCCCAGCGCCCAACGACCCGCCACCTGCCCCCCCACGGCTGCCGGAGATCCCCGGCCCCCGCTGCGGGGCTCGGCGGGATGACTTCACCGCCCGTCCACACCCCTCCCCCCCACACACACACTTCCCCCCCACCCCCCCCTCCACACACACCTCACACAGCCCCCCGCGGCCCGGGCCCGCAGGGCCGAGCCCGACGGCGGCCCCGCAGCGGGGGCTTGGGGGGGGGGGCTGTCACCCCGAGGGTCAGCACGGCGGGGAGGACGCGGGATCTCCCGCCCGACTCACCGAAGGTGCGGCGCTGCTTGAAGGGCCGGTCGGAGGGCATGGCGGCCGGGAGAGCGGCGGGCACCTCCGTCTGGCGGCGCGGCCTGCGCTGGGGCTGCGGCGGAGCCCGGCGGTGACGTCAGCGCGGCACGCCCGGCGGGGGCGGGGCTTGGCCCCGCGGAGCATGGGGAGACTTACGGACGAAGAGGGGACGCCCGGCAGGGACGAGGGGGGGGACACACGACTGCGGGGAAAGAGTGGGGGCTGTTCGCGGGGGTCCCCTCGCACCCTCTCGGCCATGAGGAACGGCCTCCCCTTGCCCGCCGCTGTCAGCACCGACACGTCCTCACACAGGTCACGGAATCACAGGATGTCCTGAGTTGGAAGGGACCACAAGGACCATCGAGCCCAGCCCCTGTCCCTGCACAGGACACCCCAAATTCACACCGTGTCTCTGAGGGCCTTGGCCAAGGGCTTCTGGAATATCGCCAGGCTGGTGCCGTGATGCCTCCCTGGGGAGCCTGTGCCAGGGCTCCACCACCCTCTGGGGGAAGAGCCTTTCCCTAATGCCCAGCCTAACCCCCCCCCGGCACATCTCCCTGCCGTTCCCTCGGGGCCTGGCGTTGGGCACCAGAGAGCAGAGACCAGCCCTGCCCCTCCTCCTGCCCTCGGGAGGGGGCTGCAGACCATGATGAGGGCTGCCCTCGGCCTCCCCTGCTCCAAGCTGAACACACCAAGGGACTTTAGCTGCTCCTTGTATGGTTTCCCCTTTAAACCCTTCACCAACTTCATGGCCTCCTCGGGATCAGGACACATTCTAGTAACTTTGTATCTTTAATATACTGTGGTGCCCCAAACTGCCCACAGTACTTGAGGTGAGGCCGCACCCGTGCAGAGCAGAGCAGGAAGTAGAGCACAATAGAGGTCTGAGGCAGTCTCTCTTCAGACAGGTGTTTTTCCTCTTAATCAGCACAGAGCTGGTACAGTGACCTGTCCAGTGCTACAAATACAAGAGAGAGACGTTGACATCATTGGAAAGGTCGTTTGCAATCAATAATGAATGCAGTGATAGGGCATGACCCGTGAGACGGAATGGTTTATTGAGGACAACCCCAACCATGAGCGATTCTCTTGCTTCAGCTGGAGGGGAGCACATGGAGGGCCCGGTTTGACAGCCCTTGGGCTGGTGTTTTCAGAGGCGGTTGGAGGACAGAAGTGTCAGCATTTCCAGCACACAGCAGATCCTCTGGATATGTCAGCTCAAACATCTTCTGAGTGTTGCCGCTGGCTCCCATTGGCAAACACTGATGCTGCGAGGCTGGTGGAGGGCAAGCCTCCGTGGCGGATACTGCTGAGACAGTCCAGACCTCAGGCGTATATGTGAGCTTCTACAGTCAACAAACCTGGACATATACTCATCTCACCAAAATAATCATATATTTGCAATCCCCACAGGTCCCTCTATCATTTCTCAACTAATGAGTCTGTTGTTTGCCCTACTGCATTCAGAGCCACATCTACGCTGAATATTTTAAAGATTACAGCACAACTACAAATAGGGCAGGCTATTTCTGGAGCTACTGTAAGTGAATCAAAAACCAACTGCAAACAGAATGCCAATGTTTCACGAAGAACCATGTTTAATATTCCCCGTCAGTGTATACCACAACCAAAGCTGTATTCTGCCAAAGCAATGTTTCATTGTTTACAGTGAATCAGCATGAAACATGAGTGAATACAAAGTCCAACCTTGGTAAAAAAAAGGCACGAAAGATGCATCTATTACAAAACTGCTCCAATTATTAAAAGTGTGACCAATTAAAAGAAATATATATTTAACTACAATTGGACAAAGTCCTTTCTCTTGTAGGGTTTACCCAAGAACAGAAACAATTACTTTCATGGTCAACATCACAGATATTCCTCGACCAAGCAGCAGCAGTAGATAATTATAACAGTGAATCTGAAGAGCTTATGCCTCCTTACTGGTATGTGTTTAATTAAGACACAGGTAGAGACGTTCATTTCCGACATAGGTCCTTTTAATCAGAAAATACATAAGGGAAAGCTGTAATGTTGCCATGACAAGCTGATCAACTTTATGGACTGCATCCTCAGGGAAAGGGTTTTTTTATTACTGTTGTTATAAAGTGTTAACCTCTTTTTGATGACAGGCATGAGGAACTCTTTCTAATTTAGTGATTTGATCCCTGATTTTATCCATGCAGGACTGGGGCTGTAGAAGATTATTCATACGCCAGTAATGGGAGAAAAGACACTGGTTCATGGAAGCTCTTCTCAGCATGCTAATGTCCTTACAAAACTGAGACACAGATCAAGTAAGTTTTACTTCTAATAGAGCAGAGTATGATTTATACGCTTCTTGTTTTAGCCCTCGGCTTTCCTGAAAAATCTTGCACACACTAATACCTCTCTTGACTGTTCATACTGATGACATTAACAAACTCCTTATTTAAGGAGGTGCAATTCAGATCCAAAAAACTCTGGATCAGCCAAAGATTTAAAGCTGGAAGAAACCAGCTGCATCAACCCAGCACCAGCAAGCTGTCCTAACTTGACCTAGGATCAACAACAAGCTTTACGCATGCCAGCATTCCTGAATGGTAAACATGGCTGATAATAAGCACCCCTGGATGCTTGTGAAACTGTGCTACTGGAGGAAAACCTCCCCAAAGGAATCCTGTCATGCTGGTAAAGGAAGTGCATTTTTGTCTATAGAAATTGTGTTGATGCTCAGGCTTCTGCTGACATGGCAGTGCTTGTCAGAGCTCTCTGTCCCTGCACACCCCAGCTGCCACAGCTTTTCCTACAGATGATACTGGGTCAAGGAGCTGCTCTAGCTCTACTAACGTAAGGCCAGGCTATATTGCTGTAACTGTCTATGCCAGACTTCCCTCCCCTACAGATGTAGCTGACTACTTTGGGTATATAAAGATAAGACCAAACATAAAAGTCCCATATGCAAAGAGGAGCACTGCAAATCATAGCTCAACAACCCTTCATCTGCCTGAGGTGGCTTGGGAGGGTGCTGGAACAAACACAAGCTGGAGCAGCTTAAAAGAGCTGCTCTAAGATCCATATAAGTGTCTACAAGCCTAGCTTTTGCAGTATCAATATGTTATCCCCTCCATTCCTCTGCCAGAGCCTTATCTCCGAGTAGAGCACATCCCTGGGCCTCAAGTGCTGCTGTTCACAGCTCAGAGCTGTACCTCAGGCTTCCTTTCATTAGTTTGTTAATGCATTAAGGTTTGTTTTCTACATCTCAGCAGCAGATACTTCCTCTGCCTTCAGAGAAAGATCCATCAAAACTGACTTCTCCAAGACAGCAAATTAGGCCAGTCCCCAGCCACAACAAAGCAAGCCTAAGTCACAGATCACAAAGGTTATTCAAGCCCTCTTTCCCACCACCTTTCTGGCTAGAAAAAGGACTAGAACTGTAATGCTTATTTTCCTATTCTTCCCCAATTTGACAATAATTTTACCACAAAAATGACTAAGCCCAGACTCAGCAGACACAGGCCAAGAAGCAGAACTTTATCCCATCTCTTTCTTTACCCTCTTTAGGATAACTCGGGAAAAGTGAAATCCTCCCCTAACTTGCATACAGAGGAATTGCTTCCAGCCAGATCTCTGTGACTCTCTGATGCTCCTGATCCAAGTAAGACACTTTCTCTCCATAATAAGCATATAAATGGAAGTGGTTGCTCTTCAGCTTCATCCAGCCCTTTCCCTTTCTTAAAAAAACAATTTAATTAACTTTGAATGCTAGTGTAAGGGTAGCACTAGCACAGCATTAAGCAAGGCCCTGCCCAGATGGATTTGACAAGCTCCTCTAGACTCCAAAACCAGCTTCTTAAAGACACCTTTATTCAAACTCCTGAGTATATTTCAAGTCAGACTGCTAACAATCCTTGAAAAAAGAAAAAAAACCCAACAACAAAAACCTCCAAAAAAACCCAAAACAAACCCAAACCCCCCCAAGCCCCCTTCAAACCCCAAACAATCAGCATGCAGCAGGAACTCAGTAATTTCACAGCAAGTTTACGGTCTCAACACAATGCAGAAAATGGGCATGATCTTTGTTTTGCAATAGGGTTATTTATTATAGCTTGTTTAAAAAAACCCTCCTCAACACTCTCTGTCCCAAAGTCAGATATGACACAAAACCACTGGTAGGACAGCTATCCTTACGGAAGTGACCAAAAGAATGCAGGACGCTAAAGACGTTTTTGACATTTTTCAGCATTCAAGAGAGTAACACTGCCACCTACTAGGGAAAGCCGGACGCGTAAGCAGGTCACCACCTCCGAGGAAACATTTCTCTGGCTATGACCAACAAAAGATAGAGGACTAAATTCACATTTTCCTTCTGCCTTGCCTGACTATTCAGTTATTATCCAGACTTCAGCTTGCTGGAGATAATTTTTCTGGAGACAGCATTCAATTAAATTATGCCAGATCACAAGCATTAGATAAGCTGCTGTGTATCAGGAACTACTCCAAAAGCAGAGCACGATTTCAGACCCTATTCATTGGTTTGATGGCATGGCTTAAAACAAAGATTCAGTAATAAAAGGGCCAGGGTACACATGCTACGCAAGTCATCTGTCCGTTTTCTATGACTAGGAGATGGGTGTTTATGTCAGTCACTTCTTGGCACAAAATGGGATCCCAGAGCTACACCAATTTAGTGTGGTCAGCCATATGCCGGTGGGAGAAACAGTTCGTAAACTGAGTAACAGCCGACACTGAGTCATGATGACAGCTGAGATACCCAAAATACTGTAAAGCACCCCCACCCAGATGCTGCAGGACTGACCACTTTACAGATCTCAAAAAGCACTTCTGACCTCTGTGGTCACAAAACACTAAGTAAAAAAAAAATCAGACACAGTCTATAAATTAATGCCCAAGTCTAAAAAAGCACAGAAAACAAATGCAGAACATAACATGTTATCTTAGCTGTTTGAGTCACCATGTACCTACCCCATCACTTTGTTCTCTGAAATCCAGTAAACTGTCCAAGTCAACACTGATATTTTTACTAAAGACTCCAAAACTGCACTGCAGCCACCTGCCTGTAGCCCCTAACCTCCCGAGATCATCCATAAATTCTTAGTCTGTTCCTCGATGTAGAACTGGACAGTATCACACTTTACTACTACTTCTTTTAATTTTGAAAGAGTGGGGCTAAACATGGGTTATACGCTTCTGCTAACAGATACACACGTCAGGAGTGATCCCTCACCGGCAGAACAACAAGCATCCCCTAATAAAACCGCAGTTACTCAATCAAGATTCTTTGTTTAATTGTACAATATGTTTCATGCCTGTAGGCTGGGCCTCTTTGCTCAGGTGCACTTCGGGAGAAATTCCTCTTCCTTTTCAGGCTGGTAAAACACTTCTATCACAATCAGTCGGAGGCCAGACATGTGAGGAGGCTGAAGCACAAGCAGGCAGCTACACTACCCACAAGCCCCACTCCTTCTCTGTGGGACAAACAAGGCTGGGGAATGAACCGGGCTCTCTGAGCACTGCTCCCTGCTGTAGCAGTCTGCTGCACTGAGCTACCCCAGTATGCAAAGAAAATGCAGCGTGAGACAACATGCACCATTTCTGAGTCTGGGCTATGATGTTCTGCACGTCACCAAGACTCTGCAGTACAAGCCGGAGTTGTGTCAACACATGTGACAAACATCTTCAACACAAAAATTTTTCACAAATTCTTGAGCTCCGCGAGCAATTACAAGGCTTTTTCAAGGCTACAAAAATAACCCCTTTATTAGTTTGGAGGAACCAGATGACCTCTATTTGTCCTTAAAGGCCATCAGCAAAAAATTACTAAAGGAGGATACCAGATCAAACTGGCTGCTGGATTGTGATCGTATGAGAGCTCCAGCAGGCAGTCTTGACTGCCTTCCTTCGCTGCAACACTTCTCTGCCTGAAACAAAAAGGGAGTGGTAGGAAGATGCTCCAACATACAAGGTGATTTTCAATACATTGCACATGAACTTAGACTAAATCCTTCTTTAGAGAAAGCAAATGATGAGTAAAAATAGTCTTAGGAAGGTTCTGTTTTTTGAAGAAAATCTCCATCAATCATGAGAATAATTAAAATCTTCAGAAGGAAAACACAAAAGACAAAAACAGTCACTGATGACACTTTTTAATTTGATATGGCCAGACTTTTTCAAAGTAACTTGTAAAACCAACAGAATAAGACAGAACTAGAGGATAGCCAAGTTTCATATTTACAGGCATTCAAAAGTAATAGTGTAAAAGTGTATCGCAAATAGCAGTGACAGAAGCATGGAAACATACAAAGAAAAATCTTTTTAGTAGAGTTTTATTATATTTTCTTCCTATTAAAAGAATCTGTCACTTTTACTGCCTGATTCTAATTCACAAACTCCTCAAAATGACTTGTGATACAAAAAAAAAGCGCCACTTGTTCTGTTTGTAAACAACAAAAACACGTGCTTTTGTCTTTCCAGACATTACTGAAGTGGCACAGCAGAGTTAACACAAATGCTCTATTCTTTACCATTAAATTAAAAAAAAAACACAACCACACAGTTGGGTAACACAGACCAGTCAGTGTAATCATTCAGTTGGATTCTGGATGACAATCAGGAAATAGTCTTTATCTGGAAAAAAAAATTAAATCATTTTTTCATTACTGATATTTGCTCACGGCAACAGTAAATGTCAACATTTTTTCACATCACACCAAAACACTGTGGGAACTACAGAGTCCTGACATTCATTCTCAATGAACACAACAGGCTTGGCATGTCAGATCACTCATTTTTCAGTCTTACCGAGAAAAAGTCTCAGCTTTAGAAACTGCATGCTCCCAGGCCAACTAAATTTAACTCAGTATGTGCCCAGGAAATAACAGTAACTGGCACATGCCATGATGGAATCAAGCCAGGTGGTGCAAGGCGGTGATTTCCCTTATCTCACAGACAGGCTGCTGGGCTGGCGTGGCTGTACGTGTGGTTTTCTGGAACAATGCTTATTCCTCTCTCTTCATTCTTCATATGGAAATCAGAGGCTGCCTCAGCACAAACCCCGGAGTCTGTCTTAAGCCCTGCCTTGACCAGGCCCTGCAGAGCAGTCTGCTGCAACTGCAGCCCCCTCTTTTGCCTCTCCATCAGCAGAATCCCATCACGGAGCCAATGCAGCATGAAGGAACAAAGCTGAGTTCCTGCCACATTAGTGAACTGTACTCATCTCATTGCTTCCTGAATCATAATTTGGTGAAATGTTGAGGATGTTTCCTGAAAACAAGGTTGCTGCTGCTGCTATACTCTACAACTCACGATTACAGCTATTAATATGCTCTATTTCTTTTCTCTGAACTGGAAAATCTGTTAGATTGTTGTGCTTTATCACTTAGTCTACTGTGCTGAACTGGAATTGCCCTCAAAACATATTCCTCCAACTCTTGTGGTTGAACAGAAAGCACGAGAGGCTGCAACACTGTTTAACACTTTCTACTTCGACTATGTGAAATAAGGAAAGTGATTTCCCACATTCAAACATGAAAAAGCAACCTTAGGCTAATGATAAAAGCTTTCAACTCTGAAGAAAGCAAAACAGCTTCTTGGAAAAGAAGAGATTATACAATGTGAGTAAAAGGCAGAACTTTTCTCACAAGAAAAGAATTCTGCTGAATCCCCTAATGGCTGCTTTCACCCCGCTCACTTTTACCTGGTGCAACCATGATTTCATTTTTCTTGGAGCGGATCCGCAGGAACGTGAGGTCATTCTGGGGATCAATGTCTCGCACAGTGCTCCTTGCCTTCATGATGAAGCTGTGCATGAGGCCCGCATACTGAATCGTGGTGGTGTTGTCCATAGTACTTTTGATAGGAATCCCTGCAAGAAACAGGACAGTGAGGGTCAGTGACTCCCAAACTAACTCCACCTTGGGCATCATCAGGTCCAGCTGGGTTGTCTGTTTAACCTGAGCAGGTGTTGTTGCTACACCAGGGATCAGGAGTGTTCTTTTTAAAGGCTTAAAAGAAGAACATGAACCAAAATAAGATGTAGAAAGGCTAAGGTCTGGAACCACAGGTGCAGGTGAGAAGAACTGTTTACCTATAGTAGCATGAGTGCTTTACTTTTGCTTTTTCATTTATTTGTTTATTTATGAGGTTTATAAATAGAAATAAATAATAACAAAAATAAATACCCGGGGGGGGGAGAGAGGAAATACCTATGTTTCAATTTTGTTCTCCTGACTGGGGACAGCTTTTCCTTTCAGAAAGGCTCCTGCGCATCACAGATAAATGATATTCAAGTAAGCTAGGCTGGGATTGGTGCTGATTATAGCGGACATCAGCTGCTGCATCACCCAGTTCCAAAGTGGAGGCTCCAACGTTTAGCCAGAACAGTTGATGCAGTCCTGCAAGGTCCCTGTGCTTCAGTTCCTGTGTACCAACCGAGAGGGCAGATGCACTGACACTGTTTGGCCAGAGCTTTCCCCCCCTTATGCTTCTGCCACCCATTAGATATGTTTTCCCACAAAAAGCCAGCCAAAATCCAGCTCATGTGCCAGAACAATGCAGTAACCATCCACTAAATACTGGCACAGCAGAAAAACTGCTGCAGGTGTACGTTCAAATAAGCGCAGCTTCAGCCTGGAGAGCGCAATCCACCATTCACTATCATGAAAAAGCAGGGAACAGGAACACAAGCTGCATACAAGTACCAATGATCTGATCTTCAATATATTCAGATATAGCTACTATCGGTCATCTTTTTTAGGAAATATTCCATTTAAATTGATAATCACATAGTTTTAAGAAGCTGGGCTGCTCACAGTATATTTAGAGTGCTCTGAACAAGTCTGCTCTGCTGGTCCTTTCAATGACTCCAAAAAGAGACAACTAGCATATGAGACTCATGAGGCCATGAGCACGAGATAGATGCTAAGCTACTCAAGTCTGCCAAGACAGCAGCATTCCAGACACACACAGCAGCAAGATTTCAGATGTCATGAGAGCTTTTAGTGCTACTGATAAAGGCTTTGACAGAACAAAGTCTCAAATACTGGCATAACTCAAATATTTCTACGTTAAAATAGATTGCAAAAGCTTATTTCCTAAAATAATAAAGCAAGTTTGCAGAAAAGGAGAAATAAGAATCCAATTTTCTCTTGTAGCCTAACTGTTGTCTATCTGCTTTGGTTACAGGAAAATCTTTGCTAAAGACAGACCGTAACCTAAATGCAAGTAGTACAATCAGCAGTCCTTAACACGCATGTTTAGAATAAGTTATATCTCAGAAAACCCAGACTGACACAGTACCTTCAGAATTAACAACAATGATTCCTTGTACTCCTTTTTGGCTCTGAATTCGCTTCAGTGTTTCTTCCACCTCAGCCTGCAAACAGAGGAAGCACAAACCAACAGAAGATTACAGCTGCTATTTGCCTTCCACCAAAGCTTTGTAATAACGTGTGTGAAAATAAAGCTGCACAAAGATGATTCAGGTACTACCCACACCGTTCTATGCAGCAAAGTGCCTGTACTTCGGTACCACCTTTTTTGCATGACCTTTTCAGTTGTTTTCCATCTCTCTTCACTCATTTGTTATTATGATTGTGTGGAAACTTGGAACTCGCCTCTAATCCTTCCCTCTCTCCTCCTCCCCAACCCTCCCACAACCTCATGCATCAGCTCCTTACTGTAGGCTTGCAACTGGAAGGCTCCATAGTCACACTTCTACAATTTAGGTGTCAAGCAAAAATAATATATGAAAATATACATTGAATTTGTGCAAAAGTAGTAAAAGATACATTCTGCGTGCAAGGCTGTGTTCTCTTGTATCAAATGAATGCCAAAGGCCATTACAAATAAGAAAAGTGAGAGGAAAAACAATTAATAAATGCTATTTGTTTATAATGACAATTTGTGCTGCGATAGCTACAAGATTATAACCACTAACAATAATTTACAACTTTGCAAAATCAACTTAAAAATAAGGAAAAATGAAAACTGGCCAAGGCAGTGGTCCCTTCCCCTTCTCTGTAAAAATCACCATCAACTTCAGAAGAGCTTTCAAACCCTTCTGCACAACTTCCAGTGCTACAAGACATTAATCGGATTTTAACTATGGGCTCTCTAACAGGGTCATAAAATCTCAGCACCAGAGCTGTTTTCCACAGCTGGGTGAATATTTGGCATTTTTTTATTCCCATTAAGGAAACAGAGACATGCAGCATCTTCCAGATCCTGCAAGACAGAGTACCACAGAAATGGCTTGGAAGGGAAAACAGGAATCCCCCGAACTCGGGAGCGGTGAGGCCTCTCCAGCCTCTGGCCAGGGCAACTGCGTTTCTTGGGCATTGGGAATAACCCTCTCCCCACTTCCACCCCACAGCAAACAAGCAGTTATGTTACAAGCCATGTTCCCTGGGAAGCAGGCTTGTCCAAAACAAAACAATATGGCCTCAACCTCAGACCTACCAGCAAACTTTCTGCAGAGTGCTGTTAGTATAAATAGCTTGGAGTAACACGAACTAGTACTGGTGAGAGATGGTACCACCTGAGTTTGTCTCTATGAAACATTTTTTCTGTCTTATCCAGCATAGAAAAAAAATCACTCTTTTCAACAAAGCTCTTGATTATTTCTGAATGCTGGCCTATTTTCAAATGGAAGACAAGGGAAGTCAAGCAAACAACAAACTCCAGGGTGTACAAATGCTGAGAGAAACATGGTGGCACACTTAAGTCTGAAAAAATTTCCTGACTTTTTCCTAGCAGTATTTAAGTTGTTAAATACTTTCCTTCATTAGACCTTAACACACCTATTTGGATGCAAAGAAGCATCTATATAGAATGACACACATTTTTAATTTCTTCTACCAACCAACAGATAATCTAACTTACAAGGTGAGGGGATCTGCTCTAACAGTTCACTGCTGCCGACATGGGAAGTTCTTGCTCCTCCTGTTGTTACTCCAACACACAAAAACCACTTACACGCGCACGCTCCAGTGCTTGTCTGACACCTTCGCAAGCCAGTTTAATTCACCAGACCAGCAAAAATATTGCTGAGGAAAAAATATATATTTAACTCAAGTGAAAGCCAAAAACTATTTTCATAAAGGGCTGAATAACTCCAAGAGATTGTATATGGGGAGGAAGAGATTCACTGTGAAAAAGGAGAATAAATACTCCTCCCACCACCAATTTGCTCTTACGTAACCTTCGCTGCATGTACAACAGTAGCCTTTATCCTCCTGTTTTAATCTAGAAAGTTTTAACTCCTAGGTTCGCCTAAAAAATATGCCTTATTAGACCATTTCAATTTTCCATCTACAACTTGGATCAGTATTTATTTCGTTAGAAATTTTTCCACATATTTGGATCCCGTTTCCTGAATACGTGCCAGCCAACAGTGCGTTTGAACAGGATTCAACCTCCAAGACAATTACAACAAAATAAACACGTTCCAGGTCCCACAGAATTAAAACGGTGAGTTTTTTCCCCGATTGCTTTCAGCGTTGGGCGTTGCAGCCATAAGAAAGGCAAAGATTTCCCTCCGAGGGCGCCTCCCGCCCGCCGCCCCACGCCCTATCTCGGCGCTTGGAAGGACAGACCGAAGGTTTTTGGGGGACGAAGCTCTTCCCACCGCAGCGATTTGGGGGCCGGATCCGGCCGGCGGGGCGGGCCCCCAGGGTAAGCCCCCCGTAAGAGGGCAGGACCCCCCGGACCGCCCGCCCAGCACCGCCGGCCCCCGGCACAAACACCCGCCTCGCAAAACCGGGGCCGCGCCCGCGCCTTCCAGGCGCGGAGCCGAGCGGGGGGTTACGGGGAGCCGGAGGGATCAGGCGGCTGCCCCGCAGCCAGGCCTCACTTTTGCTCAGTGCGGGACACGGGCCGCTCCCCCCCAACTCTGCGCCGGCTGCGGGGCCGGCTTCCCAGGCCGGCAGCCCCCCCGCCCCCGGCCCCCGGCCCCGCCGCCGCCTCACCCACCATCTCGAGCCGCCGCCTCTCCGCCCCGTCACGGCACCGCGCGCATGCGCCGCCCGCTCGGCCAATCCGCGGGGAGGAGCGGAGGGGCGGGGCACGCCCTGCCCCGGAACCATTTGTTCCACAGCGGCTGCCGTGGTGACGCCCGCCGCTGCCGGCGCCCCGCGCGGGGCCGTTGGCGCGAACCGCTGCCGCCGGAATGAGGGCGTGGGGAGGCGACGGCCGTTACCACCGCCCGCCCCCGGTGCTGCCCCCGCTCTCTGCTCGAACCGGATGTTCCTTCGTTCAGCATCGCGGCCCCACGAGCAGAGAAGGGACCCGCAGCTCCTCAGAGCTCCAGCAAGCGGCGTGGTTGGGCAGGCTGGAAACATCACCTCGTGAAGTAGTAGTAGTGCCCCGCCCCGCCAAGACACTCGGAAAACCAGGACTTGGCCCAGCAGATCAGCTCATTGGCCCCTCAACTCTGGCCAGAACTGCTTTCCACTCAGAGAAAA
The DNA here is from genome assembly GCF_963921805.1 of Phalacrocorax carbo. NCBI lineage: Eukaryota > Metazoa > Chordata > Aves > Suliformes > Phalacrocoracidae > Phalacrocorax > Phalacrocorax carbo. The sequence goes on along the minus strand of NC_087526.1, from coordinate 16,074,830 downwards.
CGGAATGTTCTCCAACAAACCCCATCATTTGTGCGCTGCTGTAGAGCGACAGGTTGAGCGTGGACATAGAATGAGGCATCTTCAGCTATCAGGAACAAATCCATCTTTAGGATCAGCTAGAAAACAGATACAGCCATTTTCCCTCCTAGTTGATACTTACAGCTCTGCAACCTGATTAGAATTTAAAATAATCTCTCTTGCCAGTAAACTTTAAAGCTCAGCTACAGAAAGTCATTTTACCACAGACTGATTCACCATCTAGTCCCACCACTGACGATAAGATCTGGTCAGCAGTGCACAGCTGCCACCAGAGACCCGAACCAAACAAGGGTGCATTCAAACCAAACAGGCACTGCCCTCTTGCCACGCACACACCCACCGCCCAGGCCTGGCACTGACAGCAGCAGTACCACAGAAGAAAACAGCAAGGAACTAATGCAAGGGTACAACTGAGCTGTACGTTCAGGATACCATACATTTATCATGCTTCACGTTGTGATTCTGCTTGGAGTTTGCCTTTTTTAAAAAAAAAAAAAACAAAACAAAACCAAAACACTTCAGATCCACGTGAAATATCCTCATAGCTGTACTAATTTAAAACTACCCAAAGCAGTGTCAAATTTTGGGTTTACACAACTTAAGTTATTTCATCCAAAGCACAGAGGAAGCAACTCAAAACTAACCTCCCCTGCTGCAAAAAAAAAAAAAGCAATTATTATTGCATATATTTACTTGGCACAGTAAAGCGTACTTGGGATTTGCTGCTACTAACAAAACTGTATTGACTGAGCCTGGGTGAACACCTGGGAAAGCGTGAAAACCCCGTGGGAAGGTCTGCAGCAAGGAACGTTACGCTCAGTGTAGGAGGATCAGTTTAGGGAACATGCGAACAAACCAGACAAAGAAGTTTGTGAGACTCAGTGGGATGTACCCCCAAGCGCTGGGCGAGCCAGCCAATGGCACTGTAAAGCCAATCCCAATTATCTTTGAAAGGTCATGGTGATCGGGAGAGGTTCCTGATGGCAGGAAGAATGTAAATACGACTTCCCCCTTCAAAGACGAGGATCAGGGCTGATCAGTCCCATCTGAGCTTCCCCCCCCCCCCCCCCCCTTCCTGTCACCCTGTCATTCCTAAGCAGAAAAGAAAACAAATTTGCACAGTCATACCTCAATTTTTGTTATCACTGCAAGAGCGGTACAAGAAAACATTAAAGCTGTGGCTCCTGCAGAACCCTTCTCCAGCCCATCTCCTGCAGACTTGCAGACCAGCAGCCTCACCATCTGGGGCAGCTTCCCAGGACCACAGGCACTAAAAACTGAGGAGTTGTTTTACCTGCCATTTCTAATCAGTCACAAAGGCAGCTGCGTCTGAAATCTCCCAGTGAATTTCCAATGCAATCACCAATGGCAGAAGAGGTCTCAGGAAAGAAACATTTCTGAGTAACTTTGCTAGAAGGGTAACTTCAGACAGCCTAACCCCTCACTCCCAGAAGAGCAGACAGACGATTTATTTTGCACACGGATGCTTCGTAACACAGAAGAAAAAGACGAGGCTACCAGCTCTTTAAGTAGTTTTATAAAAGTATTTGACTTACTGAGATACTGTTACAGTTACCTGAGTATTTGAAATTACAATGCAAGGAAATTTCAACAATGAATTTCAGTACAGTATTTCACAATCCAGTGCTGCTGATCCCAGTTTATATATGAGTCCACTAGAGCACATATACACAAACAGTGATTGTTGAAGAAAATTAAAAGACACCACAGAAAGGGGGCTGGAGATGCCAATATAACAGAGCTGAGATTACAAATCCAGTGCAGCATGTAATTAAAAATGCAAACAACAACAACAAAAAAGCTTTTTTTTACCTTTCTCAGCATAATAAAGCTTTTTTTTAAATGCAAGCAACTGCATTAAACAAAAAACCAAACAACTTCCATACGAGATCACATGAAGAAATGACTCATTTACTGTGCATTTCATGAGTATATTAACATTTCCTGAGCTACCCAGAACAATAAGGCTTCGTTAATTCTTAGATCGGTGACTCAGCATTTAGTTTTCTCCAGTCATTCTCATAAGGCAATATTCTAAATAAAAGCTTTTCTAATACTTGCAAATTAGAATCAATTGACACTTGCATATGAATATACATTTGTAACATACTAAGAATTTATGCAGCTCAGGCTGCTAAATCACTTGCAGTAGTGGGAGACAAATTCATTAGTCTCTGCTGAAAATCCTACTGTAAGCCCAATTCTTAACAACCTGTTATCTGGGATACCAGATGCTGTGGGCTCCTCCACATGCTGTTTCCACCAGGTCCCCATAAAGAACAGAAAAGTGCACCAGTGGCTTATATTAATTCCTTTTTATTTCTACACAACACACCGTAAAAAATTAACAGACTTCTTAACATTCACAATGCTGACAAAGTAAAATGCCTAAGTAATCTTAACCTCTGACTTCAGAAATATTGCCAATTTAACACAGGAAAGTTGCTTTAAATTTTTTTATATTTTGGCCAAATCCAATGTTTCACAGATTAATCATCTTTTCCCCCACCCGAATGAATTCTTTATTTGCAACATTTTAAATTGTATCTGGTGCTTGGGATATCCAGCCCCCTTTCCCCATCCTAATACAGCAGAAAAGACATATAAACATGCCATTTAAATTAAAGAAAGAAAAACTGAATAAGTGGAATCCTGGACTGCAAAAATATATACAAGCATTTACGTTTTTCCTGAACTAAACATTTCAACCATAAAAATATTAAACAGCCATACCCTATAGAACTAGGGCTAAGGCTATTTCAATTATAACTATTCTTTATTTTAAAAATATAGGGCTGAAAGCCTTTTGGGTGATATTTGTACATTAACAATATTTCTAGGTTCCCTACATGAATCATAAAGCATTATGCAGAACACAGACCATTTTTTATAGCTTAATTTCGCATTATCTTGCTTAATTTAATCTCTCTTGTAAATATGTTAGATAACTACATTTCATTGTAAGAATTAATATAAACAGAAAATATTTATAAGGCTTTTTTTCTCCTCATGAGCTGTATACTGTAATATATCCATCCCACCAAATGTTGTGAAGTTGGCAGATTCTCCTAGTAAAACCATGAAGTCAGGTTAGTTCTCATGAAACTGTAAAAGAGGGTCATGTCTATATCATCATCAACTCTTTTCCATGCCTTTCTTAGAATATGCATGACAAAAGAGCTGCTCACTCTGAAGTCTAATCATCCTGCCTTCCAATAAGCATGTATCACTTTGTACGGCCTGAAGAACTCCCGAAGTCAGTCAAAAACTACAGTATCTTGGTGTTTCTTAGGCCTGAATCAGTTTTTCCCTCTTACAGTTTAGGCAGAGGGAGAACAGGAAAGAAATGTTCTTTTCAAGACTGGAAGTTCAGTTTTACAGTTTCCCACCGCCTGATTCAGCTCCGGTATCTAGAAGCCTCATAAAAACAGCTCCAGTCCCAATGCTTTGAGCTGCGGTTATGCTTTAATATATGCTACATGCTAGTTCAAGTGTCATGTCTCTTACTATGGCTAACAGCTCATCTCAGTGAAGTTTGCTTTCCTCCCTTCAGGCAGGGAAGGAGCTGACCATACCCAAAAAGTGCATTCAGTCTAAAGGAGCAATAAAATGCAAAATGTTATTGTAAACCAGAAGACAACTTAATATGAACAGATCCTTGGAAAGGAAGTAAAAGATGTTATTAATCCAATAGGAACTCACTACAAAAGTCACTAGCTATAAGCAGCCTAGGGCGAATTAGCTTAGGAACCTCTCCCAAAAACTTTAGTTTCAGTCTTTATAGAGCTATTTACTGATGCTCCAGATTAAAAAAAAAAAAAAAAATCTCTAATTTGTGTCTTGACTTTCTAATCCTCTCAGCTTTAGCCAGTATCACATATCAGTTCATCAGCAAAAATTTTAAGTATTATCATTTTCTGAATCCAGTTGTTTTGTACCTCTTCCTGAGAGCCCAATAAAGTCTTCAGAGCAAACTGATGGCAACATGTAAGAATAACACTGAGAATAAAGTCCATTAACACTTTTGACAAGAAACATCAGTCTGCAAACAGGAATCTAAATGGAATCAGTGCAATCCCAGGTGGTCTTGTCTTTTGCAAAACAAGTTAAGTACCACAGTGTTAATATTGTTTTAAAAGTTACATGTGTTACACAGAAAAAGATCAGAATTCTGAGGGCACACAGAAATGTTCAAAAAACTTTGGGTGGGTGTCTATTTTGCTGAAATTAGCAGGATTGGGAAAAAACAAAGCAAAGCTATGCCCTGGATTTGTGCCACAGTTTGACATCCCCTTAACAGCAGCTTGAGTCCAGCTGGCACGTGAACAGACTCCAGGCGGGGAAAAAACAGTCTGGCCACGCTTGAGTTAGAAAAAAGAGGTTAAGCAATGAGTTTGCTCACGGTACGCAGAGGATGGTTACAAGCTGGCCCCAGTAACGCTGCTGTAAAGAGGCTTATGATGCTGCTGCAGCACTGCAGCTACCAACGAACTTCCCAGTATACCAGTAGCAAAAAAATGCTACTAAAAAGGAAAGACACAACTATTGTTAAAAATCTGTCAATCATTAAGGACACATTCTAATTAATGAATGGTAAAACAAAGCAGAGCCCAAAGCTGTATTAAACCTCTACTTCGGTCATAACTCGTTTGCAGCTGTATCTGTTTGCTCATTTGATTTCTGAAAGTGCTCAGTAGAAATCCAGAATTAATATGGATAAAACCTCAGGATAACATCCATTTACTTACACATTAGTATTGTTAAATAAATCCAAGTCAAGTCTACTTTACAATGAAGTGTGCAACAAGCAGAAGTAGTGAAGAACGTACATTGTGTTGAGTTCACATTCTTCAAGGTGCAAATTTTAGCTATTCTTGCCCAAATCCTTCTGTTTCTTCAATTGCAAACAACAGCTTTTCCTTCAGCTGCTCATAATTCTTATAGGGTGGAAGATCTAAGCGATTAAAACTGAAAATAAAGAAAAAACTTAAGTACTGAAAAATAATTAAACCATCAAAAAATCTATTATGAATATGGGTAACTAAACTTTTTGCTGTGTAGATGGATACCTGGGATTTACACCCTGTGAAAAGCTAACAACATAAATTTATCTATTTTTGAGAGCAAAAGTTAGAGTTCAAGCACTTGAACAGTGATAGTTTTCTAGAAATGCAGTGTACGTGGTAAGAAGTTTCACTAACTCTTCCTATTTGGCTAACTAGAGTCATCATTCACGTGTGAAATTTTAAATTTGTGTGTTTTTACTAACCACTCACACACCTGAGGAACTGAGCAGGAGCTACCTTTTCTCTAGGGAAGGAGGTGTGTGAATGTGGCTACTTCACTGTCAAGACAGAGTACAAAAGATCAACGCCAAACTCTAGACAGTATTTTTATTACTTTGAAATTTCAGTAATACACAAATCCATGGAATTTATGATGGAATCTACTCCACGCCACAAGAGTTTTTCAGAAGTTCAGCTATTTTTCAACAGCAAAGTTAACTGGTATAAGGTGGTGTTTGCTTTCACACACTCTCAACCATTTAAGTGTAATACCCATTGTCTAAACTCTCCGAGTAGACTGTTGTCAGCAAAACCAGAACAATAGTGATATTCTGATTTGTTACATACTCACCAGGTATGACTTCTAGGTAACCAGTTTTCCTTTCCAACTTTTTCAATACAAAATTTTTGGGGTCCATTGCTCCCTGTAACAAATTCAAATAAAGAAGGCATAGGTCTAGCTACCTTTGTATCAGTAGGTAATACAACTGAAAGGCTTAAACACAAGACAAGATTACCATTTCTCGCACAGAAAAAAACCTTCTTCCTTTCACTATACAACTCTGCCTAGATCAAAGCATGCATGTGGTGAAATGCATAAATTTGAAGTGATTTTGAAACTCAATACAACAGGTATAAACATTACCTCCATCTCTTCTTCCATCATAGCTGAAAGTATATGCAGGATTGCTATTACAAAATGCTATTACAAAATAGCATTCAATACAAAATTCATTTAAAATGTCCATAAACATATAACTTGGTTCTTTTAAAAAAATTATCTAATGCATTAGATGGATTATTAATGCATACCCATGAGGTCAGCAAATCCTCCCACTGGTAATCTGCATGTTCCAGTAACAAACTGCAAGAGTCTCATTCTCTTCTCGTTATCTATTTCTTTCACAAACTGAAAAATAATAATTGAAATAAACATTTAGGTATAGACTTGATATTCAGATTTTCACATCATCATCATCCATAGATGAACAAATTACACGACTGTCAAACAGCTGGATTAGCAGTAACAGTTTAACTTGACACACTACAGCTCTGTTCAATAATTCTGACTATCGTTTACTAAGCTGTAGCTGTGCTCTGTAACTTCTGTTGGTCTGAGAATAAGAGTCTACAAACCTGCCAGAACCATACTATCTGTCTGCTGGTCCTGGTATAGTGCCGGTAGATGGCATGCCTCTGCCAGTCATTCAGATCAATTTCTTGCATTCCACATAGAAGCACCTTTAAGGAGAAAAAGGGAAATAAACATGTGAGTATAAGAAAAATAAAATAAAAATTATTTGCTGCATAGATATTAGTGTTAGCTATGGAAACTCTCTCCACAGAAGTCTCTCTGAGGCAGGTGGCCATTATTAATGCCGAGCTTTGTGATGATGTGGAGGCAGCATGAGGATTAAAGCTTAAGTGCCAAATGATTCATAGCTTTTCTCCTTCAGATTTTAGTCAAATTCCACAATGGATCAATTTGCATATTCCCAGGTGGTTTGCATATCTTGTTTAAACTGCATGGTTTTGTTCTGAAGGTTAATCTTAGTAAATTAGGTTTATTGTTTCAGTGTAAGATAAGGGATGAGACAATTCTCTGTTACTCTGCTTATGCCTTGATTCCAAGGGCATGGGTTCTGTTTGAGCAAGTAAACAATTTCTGGTTTTGTTGTCTGGTTTATTTTTTGCAGTTCTGCTAAGCACTAGACACTGCAGGGAGTTTGTGCTGTGGTAGTCATCTCTGAAATTCATTTGCTCAGGAGGTGCCACCAAGCACCCAACTGAAGTAAACACGCTGCTCAGAGGTGGGGCAGTCACCATCCCGGGAGGTGTTCAAACAATGTGTAAGCATGGCACTTCAGGACATGGTTTAGGAGCCACGGTGGTGTTGGGTTGACGGTTGGACTTGATGATCCTAGAGGTCTTTTCCAACCTTAATGATTCTATTCTATGATTCTACAGCTTCCCACATCACCAAATAGAACATCAGCTGCACCCATGCTTAGAAGCATCTGCAATGACAGTATATTTAAACTTTATCCAAGACTTCTACAACGAAGAATGATGACTGCTCATGAAGTGAGAAAGCATCTTTGTCATGAAAAATGGAATAATTGCTTGCATTTCGACATTCAAGCCAGGAACAGTTAATCATTCTCCACTATGAACAGGATGCTTTGGTTTTGCGATTTTATCTTTTTTAATTAAACAGATGCTTCAGAAAGTGTAATTTTGAGAGATTAAAACCATCTAGAACCTGGTCTAAATGTGATCATCCATTACATCTCTGGTTTCATCTCCCTTCCTCTCAAGTTACTCATTCTCTGAACACAGGCAAATCAAATTGCTGAGGATTACCAAAGCAACTTGACAAGAAATTTCTACTGGCAGAATCCTAGTCTGTAAATTGGCTGCAAAGAGGAAAGTGCAGGGGAACACACTAATCAAATACTACTCCATAAAGTTTCCCTCATATGCTGTATGAAACAGAGCTGTCAGCCTTAGTGAGTTCTGCTCTCCAGACGTAATGCCTGGAGTTTAAGTATTTTATGTGTAACAACCTGGATCTAGCAATACCTAAACAATCCTTTACCTCCAGTTCCTTAGCATCAAAATACTGCAAATACTGTTGTGGCAGAATTTCATTGAAGCCTTCAAAGAAAGCCTGCGTCTGCTCCTCAACACCTCGGGAAAGCCTCCATTCTGCTACTAGCCTGTAAAAGACGACACAGAAAGATAATTTAAATGGCCTGTGCTAACCCAAGTCCACATCTTTTGTTAGCCCATTTTGAGATGAACTGTAAGCTAAGTTTAAAAAAAAAGTATGGAAAGTCTGGAAAGTTCTGGGGATAGAGCATTGTATAATTTTATCAGTAACCTTTACTCTGTGCAAACGATTTTGTTTTTACTTTGAGTTAAAACCCTACGTTTCCAACCATTCTGCTACAAAAAAGTATTTTAGACTCAAAGAGGAGGCATCATCTATTCACTGATTATATTAATGAGAGCACAGCAGTCCCTAGGTATTTGAAGAAAGAAGAAAACGCAGAGCTATATTTGTCTAATATTCTCCCCAGAAATCTCAGTCATTATCCATGAAAAGGTAAAAACTAGGTCAAGTTGTACTGGTGAAGATAAGTAGGACTGCTAGCTTACCAAGAAACGACTATGTCCATTTGGAAAGTTCCATATTTGTTTCTGTTAATCATGAAACTTTGCTCTGTGGCAGAAACTCCACTCTCCATTAATAAAAGGGTGAAAAGCAGGCAGGAGACCCGAAGAACCTGAACCCAGGGAGAAGCAGATATTATGCTGAATTCATGCCTAACCTGTCAGGAGAACTGGAGTCTAAAGGAGAGATGGCTATTTTCTGACTTCAAACCTAGAAACTTTGGGGACTTAGAGCAGGACTCAGAGGAAGCCAAAGAATATGAGTGAAACTGGAATCTGAGCTCTCCCTGGGTTCCTAGAAACTAGAAGAGAATGGTTTTCTGCAGAATCTCCCTATTTTCAACCCCAATATTAATACTTTGCAAAACTGAAAAATGCCAGTATGTTTCTTCTGCAAATACTATCTTTTCTGTGAATCACTGTCTTCAGACAACTCATGCGATGAAAACAAAACCCACTCTTTTCTCCCTCACCCCCTCCCGTGAAAGAAGCCTTCACTGAATGCATCATAAAAGAGGGGAATTCTACTGTGACTGAATTTATTTTTTTGCCTGCAACGTGTGACTTTTTTGTTTGCAAGCACATCCTCCAAGCTTATATGTTGAATTTCACACCTTAAAGCAGAGCTGCTGTACTGCTGCACGTTGAGGAAGAAGAGGAAGCAGGTTACTGCTCACTTTTTTTATTCTTTCATCACTCTTAGGCTACTTCCCCCTACTGCTTTAAAAGATCCTGGTACTGCAAACATAATCCCTTCATTTATGACAATACAACCTATGACATTATTCATAACACTGTCCTGTTAAAATTGCCAAGACCTAATTATACTATAAGACCAGTTCAGATAAAACTAGTAGCAATCCCAAGAATCTTTAAAAAATAAGAATCATCACAAAAGCATCCAAAAGTGTTCTTAAGTTTAAAAAAGGCCCAAAGATAAATGGCTGGGTAGAATATCAGCAGGCTATGAAGCAATATAATTCCAAAAATAAACACATGCCACTATTTCATGAAATACCTGACATTCACATTTGCTGTCATGATGTTCTGCTAAATTAAGTATCTCCAGGAAAAAAAAAGCAGACCTTTTACTAACTGTACTCTTTGGGAAAAGTGGATTTTAAAAACTTAATTCCATCAAAATATTCTTCTTTCAGATAGGATATCCGAACAGTTACCACTCGTTGCCAACATCGGCATTACTCAGAGACAGAATTTCAACAATGCTTCAGATTACGTAGGTTGACAATTCTTGCTAGAACTAAAGAAGAAAATGACGGAGGTAAGAGTATTTTAAAATCTTCATTTATTCTTACCTAATGTATTCTTCTTTGTTTTCTTCTGTGACCAGAATGTTGCTACCATTTGGCTTTAAGTCATGGCTTTTGATTTCACCTAGAATTTCTTTATCAACTGAGAAAAACATTTCCAAGCCACATTCTTCAATATCATTCTCTCTGTAAAGAAAAAAAAATAATTTCAAATAACGGTGTCAAGACCTTGTACTCAGTAGAGGAGATGGGTACGAAGAACCTTAAGAAAAAAAGGTTTGGAGCTAAGTAATCAAGATAAGGAAATGCTCCCTACACAATAATTATGGTTTTGCAAGTACTGAGTAATTTTACCAATGCACATACATAAATTGTACTCCTGATCAGAGATTTTTGAGCAGTAGAACCCTTAAATTTACCAATCACAAGGCTGAGAAACTACCTGCTGGCTATGATCTGCAGAATGTTTATGGAATATGGAAACTTCTCAAATAATGACATTTTTGCATATTTCACTGCAAGATTGCTTCTTTTAACAGGTAGCATAAGGACTGTGTTAAAATGTAGTCATCACTTTGTCAGATAACAGCAGGTAAGAAGCAACTACAAAATTCTTTGCATGCTTAATGAATTATCTTCAACTCCAGCATATTTGTGGGACTATCTTGTAAGCATATACTAAAATGTCCCAAGCTCCTAAGTTAACAAAGTACAAATGCTCCTGCTAAAGAGGAATTCTCTCAGAAATTTTAACATGGGAAAGAATCTCTAGCCAGCAAACATTGCTCAGACAAACTCTATTCTCTTTATAGGCATTAATAGCCAGAGGAATAACAGGTACAACACTAATTTATATGTTGATACGTGCTTCTGTAAAGTGAAGAATCACCTGCAAACACAGACCATTTTCCCCCCCAAAAAAGGTCAAAATCAAGATTTGTCCTGAACTGTAACACAGAAATGTCAGTCTTGAAAACACTGCTGTGGCTTATCTAGCACCGTGATGCAACAGTGCTTCTGAACTTGATCTTTCCAATATGTGCTATTGCATGAAATCTCAGATGAGAACGGAAGGCTTCAGGTGGCTGGATGGTGAAACAGAATCACTCCTTCCTTTCAAAATGAAAGATACTTGCTGTAGCTCAGTTTGAGCAGAGACATTTCACCAGATGACCTCTAGAGGTCCCCTTCCAAACTCAATGATTCTGTGAAATTTTCAAAAATGACAAAAATGGCCGCCTGGTAAGAGAAACACTAAGAAATTCAAAACTACTGGAAGCTTCCTGGAAAGTGATGAAAATTGCTGTTTTGGTGGGGAACAAGACTATGTGCAGCCATGACTTTTTTCCCCTACAAATTTGCAGTCATTTCCTTAGAGAATAACTTCATCAGCATTACAGATAAGCAGGCTCACCTATACTAAACTTGAAGTTTGGGTCTCTGTGCACCCGTGCTTAGAGGTCTGAAGGTTCTTCTCCAGAATTTTCATACCCTTAAGTGTTTTTTCCAGGTGGCAACACCTTTCACGGACTCTAACCTAGAATATTTCTTTATCACTACAGAAATTGCTACTGATATTTGGGTCATATTTGCTCTAGAGACAGCCTTCAGAAAAATTCTTGTTACAGCCTTAAGCTTCCTTATTGCTGTCTTCTGTGGTTAAAGAAAAAAAAAGAAAAAAGAAAAAGCCCCCCAAACACTGAGTGCAGATTAATGAGAGCATATGTAGCCAGCACAGCTTAGCCATTTGAAACCCTCATATACAGAGTGAGGTGTAAGAGTTGTTCTTGACAGCAATTTCTGAGTTTTCTAGTTCCTTGCTACAGATGCAGGCTTCTCCTGTCTTTGACAAAATCTTTCATCAGGGACTGCTGGTACCCAGTCTTGAGAGTTTCACACCAACAGTCCACTGGGTGGTATCTGGCAACACTGTATACTTTGAATTAGAATGCGGGGGGAAGTAGTCTGCCACGACTATGAAAGGTCACAATTTATTGCCATAGACAAGTAACCTAATACTGACATCCAGAAGGCTCCCTGCTCTGTTTTAGATCATTATCCATTACATATGCACCAAAAGAACGGCATATAGAATAGATGTAACACACTCAAGCAGCACTGGAACACCTTGCGATTACTGGATGTTATAAAGAAAACCCGTTGCTTGGAAATGTGGAAAGCGGCCAGCTTGTGCTTCACACACAGAAACACAAATATCCAACTACGTCTACAGAGAATGGCTTAAAGTAACACGCTTTTAGTCCAGGCTTTCCACAAAATATTAACAGATTGATACTGTTCGTAAGGTAAATGTTGTTATATGTGCAACAGATTACAATTTAGTCAGCAGATCGTTCACCAGTAATAGCTTCCCCCATGATTTAATGCAAATTTCTTCCCTCTAAGTTGAATTTTTCAGTATCATATTTGCTTCACCTCTAAAATTCAGTCACAAGATGACAAAAAAGTGCCCTTTTTAAAAAAATTACATTTTCTGACTACAAAACAGATAACAGGATTCCTTAATTACAGAAGTCAGGACTTACAGCTTTGAGACCTTTTCTTCCCTTTCAGGGATCAGTTTCATGGCACCTTTACTCAAATAGTAACTATTTTAAGTTTTCCTAACGGAATTTTAACTCCCTACACCTTTTAGCAGCACGTACATTGAGTACGGAACATACTACTCTTCAAAAACCAAGTCAAAAGTCCTATCTCAATTTGTAAATATCTCGTAAAGCTGCCTTCCCCCTCCTCGTTATTCAAGATAATGCTTCCAAGAGTCACCACTACAGCAGACGACAGGCTTGTCTTTTATATTTATTGCTGCATTTTAAAAACCAATCCATACCCACACCTTTTATGAATTTCTCAAAGCATTTTTAAAAATCATACAAAACCAGAATAGTTTTAAGTAAAATGTTTTCTGTCTCTAGTCACATAAAAAGACTAATTTTTCTGCTAAATTGTTTTACTATAGCGGAAGCAAAAAAAAAAACTGAATTGGTCTTTTTTTCTTTCCTTTCTATTTGTTTCATTTTTTTAAACTGTTGGGAAAAGAAAATCACCTGTGTTACTGAAACAAATGGCACACATCAACCATGGGCTACAGCATCCTGGAGTCCTGCTATTATAAAATAAGTACAGTATTAAAATGCTTTAGATCTAAGGGAGGTTTTAAAATTATTTCTTAAAATATTTTTAATGCATAATTCCAAAATAATTATTGTCTACTAACTCCAGATCCGTTTTTCTTGCTGCTCCTGGGAGAGGAATCTGCAACAGAGTGGAGGAGGAAGACTCAAAAAGGGGCTGAATGTAGAACAGACAGATGACTGACAATGCGTACATGGAAAGCTATACGTAGGAATGGTCTTGAATCATTCAGTTTGGAGCCAAAACCCAAGGACAGCCAGAAAAATACATGAGAATTAACTTATTTCAAACATTAAAACTTCAATATTAACCTTTAAGTCAAATTTAGGTATGACTAACAGAAGAATTATGTGGTAGTAAATAGTAAACTACATTTGTTAACTTTATTTTATTGTAGCACTAAACTTTTTATGTTTTCTAACTAAACCAGGTACTAGAGAGAGAAACATTGAGTGGATTTCTGCTGATTTCTTTTAATCAGTTATCTGAAAAGTTTCAGTGGAATTTACTCAAGCCATTTTGTTTGGAACAGTGTTCAAGACTCCCACATCTGTATAATGCCTAGCTAAAAAATAGCAAAAATGGAATGCAAGACGCTGTGCAGAACATTCAAAGAACCCGAAAGGCTTCTGCATTATCAAATTGTTATTTCTGTATCTAAAATTCCAGTAAAAATACCAGTACTGCTCGGCAATTGATACAGTATACTGTCCAGTGGGATTTTTAGAAGTAAAGTTACACCTTCTTCCTGGCATTAGTGAAAATAAACAACATTGTATTGTTATTTCAAGAACAAAATCAAGTCAAACTCACTTTACCCAGATGAGAGAGTTGTAAAACTCTGGGTCAACAGATTCTAAATCCTTGAGTCCTACTGGCTTGTTTAGGATACGTTTATAGAACGGCAGAGAGAAACCAGTGTCAATGAATTTCCCATGGAACAAAGCCTGAAGAACATGAAAACAGACAAAACAATGCAAAGGATGACTGAATATTTAATATAACATTCTGTACTCTATACCAATGAAATCTGACAGCCAAAGAATTAGAACAACCTAGACTATCATGGCTGCTAATAACCTGAATTAACTTATACCAACATTAGTTAAATCCAAACACCTGATAATAATTTCAACTCAGAAATCAATTGTTTAATTATCTCCCTGATGGTACAATATTAATTTATAGGAAAATTACATGAGAGAACCTCTTTCTACTTTTGAACTTACCATGGCAATGAATCTTCCAATAAATCTGAAGTATTTCAGGTGGTCTGGATTAATATAAGAGGCTGGGTTTATCTGTAAGCAGTAGTTATCTTTCCCTGCATATTCAAACAGGCAATACATTGGGTTCAAAACTTCATGTGACAATAGAAAGAACCATTCCCTGAAATCACACAAACAATAAAAACACATTTCAAAATAAGTTAAATTAGAAATTACCTTAGCTAATTCATGTTGACTTAGGAACCTGTTGGCACATAGGCAGTAAATCTGACTACTTTACCAACTAGACCAAACTGAAACCAAATTTAAATGAACACAACTTACAAATTAATATGCAAAGTTAGTGACATACAACTGTCAGTGGTTTGGATAAAAAAACCACCCTTATCTAAATGCATAGATTAGAAGTCTACAACTGGTTTAAACTTCAGGGCTTTAGGGAGTGCTAATAAATACATGCACTTCTCGGTTACATTCCAGTACTTTTGACTTGAAAGTAGATTTCTATTTCCTCTTTCAGTAAACCTCTATTTTGATATTAACAGCTGTGCCAAAGGCTTACTGTAGTTCAATAAACTGCATATCTTCAATCAATAAGATTATTAAAGTAATGTCTAATCTAAACTTTATACAGTTTTAAGACATGCATATATCTTAAGGAAATGTCTTCCTCAGATATGCCAAGGAAAGATAGGTATAAACTTCACTAACATTTTGAAAGACTGCAGTTTAAGTACCTACTCTGGGGAAGACTTCACACCAACAACTTGCAGAAAAAGATATTATTTGCCATTTCAGTGTAGTTTACCTTGCAACACCTCCATAATCTAAGCCTTCTTCACCAGGGAAGATAACCCATAAGCGTCTCCGTAGATCCTGAGGGCTGAAGCTCATTATCTTAGTAAAAGAAAAACAATTCTTTTTAAGAAAACAGCTATAAGCACTGGCTAGACGCACTATGATTTGCTATCAAGCAATATAGCATTTCAGATCATATTCAGACCATAAAATGACTATGAGTACACAAAGTACCTGCTTATGGAATGTTCATGGAATCTGAAGCATTAGTGCAAACCTATTTCTATAGATTAAAAAGTAAAAGAAAAGTAAAGAAGAGAAAGAAGTAATAATTGTGAAATTAAAGACTCAGGATACTTAGGCCAGCAGCCTGTCTGTAAGCATATGACAGAAATCCAGCCAATAAATAACGGGCCCAAAGTGAGTAAATTCAGTATCTGTTAAATACTGTACTGAACAGTATCCCAGTTACAAGTAATGAAGTGACATGATCAAGGACTCACAGAAATAAATTAGAAACAAAACAATAATAAACATACATAAGATATTTTTTCATTTTACAGCTTCATCTCTTAAAGACTATAATAAAAATCTAGCTGGTTTGCTTTCTTTTTAAAGTTAGGAAGATCATAGATGCTAAGGGACTTTACTAATGCTGGTTTTAATACAATAACCAAATTTGTGATTACGCTGGTTTGGTCAGTTGTCGGAGGATTGCATAAAGAAATTTCACATAACACTTCTGTGTGTCCAGAACCTCACATTTTTGTTTGCAATGAGAGGCACTGAATTTGGGTCAAGATTTGCATTTTAAAATCTCTTCTAGATATCTGTAGTAATCACACACACACAAAAATGTATAACCGCAACAGAGAGATCTGCAGAAGATTAATGACTAACCAGTATAAAAAATTAACCCAGGTCTTTGCTATTATGTCATCTAAATTATTGATAAGGCACCCTGTATTCCTAAGGAAACTAGGTTTGCTGCTGTTTACATAATTACATAATCCATCTTGTGATTCCTTCCAGTACAGTGTGATTTTATTACCTCTACAGTTACTGTACAAGGACCAAGTGCAATTTTAGAAAATAGGTTGGAGCTAACTTTCAGTTACAGCATTTGTTTGTCCCCTTTTAATCCCTTTTATTTGAAGACATCGCTGTTCCAAAAGAAAAGACTAGCCAACTGCACTATTTGTTGTTTCCGCTAAGACAGCTTACAGTAATTTGAACAAGAAAACTTAATCCTTATTTAAGAATATATTTGTCTCAAAACATACTAATTTGGTTTGTTCAACTTTTCTGGCTTGACACATCTGTGAAGTGTCAAGAAATGACAGGATTTGATTCTTCCACACAAAATTATTAGGAAGAAAAAAGTTGAGCTAGAGACGAAGGAAGCTAAAAGTTCCCACCGGCTTAAATAAGGTGTGCATTTTCTTAAGTTACTTTTAAGTCAGAAAAATACAGAAGTGGACGAGTATCTGCCAAGAGGAACTGTTCCGTGCACTTCCAAGCCTGTTTCTGTGTATCTTACTGGACTGGCAAAGAGCTGCTTTTGGCTTCAGTTTAACAAGGAATGGGAATGATTTATTGGCACAGTGAACATTCAAAAAGTAAACGTAAAATTAAAAAGCACTTGAAAATATTGTATAGGAACAAATTTTAACCATGGTTTAGGTCTATAGACATTAACAAGAATTTTTCTACTAATAATCTAAATAGAATTAATTTTTTTAACCATTTCATTACTCATTTAAATATCCATGACACTGAGACTAAGATCAACTTAATGCATTTTGGTACATAGCCCATGCTTATATAACAGTTAGGGAAAATGTGCCAAACGAACACAAGCACAACATGAAAACTTCTTGAGAATGGGGAACTGCTCTGCCACAGCACCCCCTTCAAAATGAACTCAGATTTTAAAGAACTGAGAAAAGATGAAAAAGTAATTTAAAAAATCACCTTCTTTGTCAGATGAATCAGTCTTTAGAGCCAAAACTCCTCATTTTAGCATGATCTTTTAATATATGAATGCATCCTATTAAACTAGTATTTGTTAGTCTCACTTAACATTAGCAAGATGTCAAAGGATCAAGAATGACATGTGACAATAAATTTATTCAACTTTTCATGCCCACTACTAACATGTTTTGATACAATACCTGTTGAAATGAGTCCTCAAATAATGTTTTCCTGCTCACTGTAATCTTTATGTGTTGTGGCATTGCCAGTTGCTGAAATGAAATTTTTTAGAGGTGAAGTGTACAACCACGTAAAGTTTCTAATACTGAGTTTGGACTGTTATTTGTGGTATATACTGTTTTAAGAGGTATAGTTGAATTTCACTAATCCATATAAAACACAGTAATCAAGATATTTGAATTGTAATTTACTCCAACAACAAATTGCTTCCAATATTGGTATCTACAGTGATGGATATATGCCTTTACATCCTGCTCAGAACAGGTTCAAATACTGTACTGTTACATGACTTTGAAAAACATGAAGATCAAGAACATATTTTAAGTCAGCAAGGCTTTCTAACCCAGAATTTAATAAAAATTAGAAAATTTAGGTTATTCTGCTTAAAATTCCAAGTGAAAAATTAGGCTAGTCTCTCTGCTATTTTTCAAAGGATAATTCATTGACTTTTGAAAACTGGAACATTTAAACCTGAGACTTTTTCCTAAACACCAAAGTTACTTAATCTTTTGATATACATAGAGGACCAAGACTGACCCACTGGAATTTGATACTGTGTTAGAGCACGCTAACGTGCAACATACTATATTTTTCAATGTTTAGACATGCATGTGCTGTGTCAAAAGCCCTGCATTTTCTTCCAGAAGTATCTGTGCAGAAACTAGAATTTGATTAACTATAAAAATACTGTGCCTCCATATATTCCCTTATTAACAGCAGAAAAAACACTATTCTGAAACCCACCACTTAAAAAAATGTAGCTAAATTAACGTTTGCCTTCATTCTAGAAAGTTTTAAAGCCATAGCTTCCCTAGCTTTAAAGTTTACATGAGTAATTTGATTGCCTTTATTTGCAAGGCAGTGAAAAGTTCATTTAAAGCATGTATTCAAAAACCAAAAATGCAAACAAATAATCCCAAGAAGTGAATCCATACCTGACACCAGAATCTGAAATAATGGACCTTTGCCTTGAAATCACGTACATAAGCTATCTGAGGTCCATTGTCTCTGGAACCAAAAGGAGTAAAAAAAATTAATTTCAAAAGTGTTTTTGTAATTTCAGTAAAAGTCTGCAGATGTATTATTTATATAGTTGTATGGTTTAGTTGGCTGTCTAGTTGGAAGACTCATTCATATTTTTTGATTTTGGGGTATAATTTTCATGTTTTTAAACTAAAAAGATCTTCCATTGTAAATTGTGAAGTACATAGACTGTACTTTTTAAACAGTATCTCATTATTAACTGTAGAAAAGATTCTAACAATAAGAATGAGATGACATTCAGTTAATTTAAGATGGGAGTTAGAATGGAGTTAAACCAGAATAAACATAGAATGGAGTTAAACCAGATTTTGCTTCCTAAAAATCAAATAAAGAAAAGGTTGAGTGTACTTCCAAAAAGACAGACTAGTAACTGGAAGGAAGGGATCTGGTCATCAACAGTACTGATGAAGCTCCTCCATTACCCTCAAATTTTATATCCTACTTGGCAAAAAGCATTGCCAAGTGTTCAAAACACCGTCTTCTTCAGGGACAGTTATCAGTGGCTTAAAAAAAACCCAGAATATTAAGAAGTATTAAAACATGTAAAGCCTTCTGCATTAAAAAAATGTACAAAGGGGAAAAAAACTTTCAAAAATTATGTGTGCTAAACTTCACTTTTGAAAACTTAGTATAATGTTAAAAACACTTACAGAGCAGACTTGCCCGTGCGGGGATCTATATATGTAGTGGTTCTTCTGTTGTGATCCACAAAATATGGAATACCATCCACAGTGAACCGCATTTCCCAGCCCTCTGGTAAGGGTTTCTCATTCAGTTGACTACAGATACAAGAAAGTATATGGTAACTGATCAACTTCATACATTAAGTCAATTGAACAATACCTGAGACAACAAAATTTTGGCAGATCTAGAAAAACTACGGAATGAGGAACTTTCCATTCAATATTTATTTTGCCTTTTTTTCTTTTTAAATTTTCATGTCAGCTCTCAATTAGACAAAAATGACTGTTTAAATAAAAATTGGCTCATTCGGTTGCACTACCTGGAATAAGAGCAAATAGAAACTTAAGGGAAAAATGTAAGCAAGGTTTATCAATGTTTCCCCCACTTAAGAGAATTTTATCTTCTAACTATTAGGTTTTTATTTGAAAACTAACATAATTTTAGTAAGTAGCTTTTGATACCTCAAGTATAATCACAGTAAGCAAAACCCGAAGAATTTCAGAATGACAAAGAAAATACAAATACTGATCTTGCACAATTTTTTGACAACTTACAACTCAATATATTTGGAAGACCTGAGAAGTATCACTCCAAAGTGCTCCCAGAGTGACTTCCCTCCACAGAACTACATTGTAGGACCACATTTCTAACTGTGAAGCCAGCACATTTGGTTGTATTAAGAGTAATAATGTTCTCGACGGTCAGCTGCTGCAGGCACGACTGGGATGGAAAAGTTGTCATCTCTGGCTACAGCTGTTACCCCTCGACACACACTACTATTCCACTCCACTCCCTCTTACTCCTCTACAGAGGACAGACAAGGTTGCTTCACCAAATGGAAAAGGAGGAGCTGGGACTGAACACCCTTCACCCTCAATTTCCTGCCTACATTCCCTGCCTCAAAGAGTCAGAGTGAACAGAGCCCAAAGTAAGGAGTACTCAATTACTTTTCGTAATCTCTCTCCAGTTCTTTCTGCCTGTCTCTTTTTTCTTTTTCTCTAAAAAGGTTTGAGGAGGGGTGCTGCAGTTTTTCCAAGTTTGTCTTCTGTTTCTTAGCTATTGACTGTCTAGGAAATAGTCAAATTCTTGTTCAAGATCCTCTGCACTATCCCATCACCACACGAAAGAAATCCCCACTCCTCCAATGATGCAAATGTTTAGACATGCGTGTCTGATTTATAAAGAGTAGGAGCTGTTCTGGGGAATGAACTTATTGCCATTGACCAAGACTTTCCTGGTTATTGTACTATGATTAAGTAATATTTTGACAGTTTCCATTTTGACTAGTACCTTTTAATATTTTAACAGGCTCTCTGAAGTTTGTGTAGGAGTCCAGGTTTCAGCTGTGGCCAGCATTTCCTAGCTCTTAGTCTCACCACTGTGTTACATTTTCATTCCAGACTTACATGAAGCTACAACTGATTTCTTACCCCTGACTCCTGGGATCTTCCCACTGAGTGATTCGCGTGTTGTGATTGACAAAATACACTCTGCCATTGCTATCAGTTCTCTTTTCTGAAAAGATGTGAAAGGAAAAAATTTCAGTACCTGCTCGAAGTATTGCTGAGACTACATCAAATTAAATAAGTAAATGAAATGAACACACCCTGCCACAGCCTCTACTGTCTTCACATTCCTCGACTCAACATCTTTTCACTTTCATTGATGTTATTCCTTAATAGGCCATTCACAGACAGGAGCCTGTATTAATACTACTGACAGCTAACAGCCATACAAAACTGCACCATCACCTATCCTCAGTGACAAGCTGCACTTAGTCTTCATTGGTAAGTTCTTTGTATCTCGATTCTTACTCTGAAAAGTTCAGTTATGTCTACCTGCACTGCTTATACCAACAATCCTGACCCAAAGCACTGTAACAATATAAACATTGGCATGAGAGGAGCAGCTCATCACAGGAGATTTACCTTCACTAGATCTACTTGCCTGGTGCCTGCACTTTTAAAAAGTTCTTTGAGTATTTTTGCAAGTTAAAAATTTATATGGATTAAAATATTGATGAAACCAAAATTTCCATCTTAAGATCCTTTACTATGCTATTTATTTTTCAATTGTAGGAAAAAATTAATTGGAAGAAAACAAAAATGTAAGCTGTTTTCTCCACAGGAAATTCCAGCTGCTCCAATTATTGTTTCGTACCTTATAAGCAACATAGACAGTAAACATGAAACGGGTAACAGATGTATACACAAGTATCAAGAAAGTACAAGGGCTTCATATTCAAATTATTAACAGGGAATAAAAAATTATCAATGCAGTTTCCCAGAAAATACATTTATATTTTCTCTCAGATAGCATAGTGTATGCCCCTGACTGAACAAAGCTTATGATAAGTGCCCCGGCCTGGTCTTCTGTAGCATTCTGCAGCTCTTTACACCTGCCTGCTGGTGGGAGGGAGTGAATGAATTCCTTGTTTTGCTGTGCTTGTGCACGCGGCTTTTGCTTTCCCTATTAAACTGTCTTTGTCTCAACCATGAGTTTTTCTCACTTTTACTCCTGCGATTCTCTCCCCAGTCCCACCAGGGGGTAGTGAGCAAGCAGCTGTGCGGGGCTGACTTGCCACTGGGGTTAAACCTACACCCCCACCCCCACTCCCTTATATCAACTGTAAATTGTTAATCCTGTAAAGCACAAAACCAGATTTATTCCAGGGAGAGGGGCAAGTCAAGAAGCGGCTATTTGTCGTTAAAAAAACATTTTCAGACCAACAAAACTCTCCAAGAATTGGCTTGGAGAGGGAATTTGGCAGTCTGATTTCAAAGCGATACGGAGTGTGATTTGGCAGGAACAGGATGGTGAGTGGAAATCCTGCCTAATGAAAGTGGTAAAAAAAGGATGACAGAGTGAAAGAAGTAAGGAGGAGTAAACCAGAATGTTTTATAGTTCCTAATCTACTTTGAAATTGCACATCCTTGTCAGGACTCTGTTTTAACAAAACATTTGATTAGATTTAGTTTTAAAAGATTTTTTTAAATCCAGATTTTAATTTTAAAAAACTAGCCTAGAACAGCTGACAAAATGATTTGGCAGAAGTATGCTTTAATGTTTAATGACATTGCATTACAAAACACTCAAGTCAGTCTTACCCCATCCATGTGGCAGAGGGCCAAGAGGATCAAACTCTTTGTTCTGTGTGGATGAAAAGTCCTGGTTCTGCAAGTCACACAAACAAATGGTGCATTAACGACTCGTCATTTCTTTCCAGATGTTCTACCATAGCCATCATGAATTATTGAAATAAATGCATTTTTGTTAATGTTACATATAAGCAAAGATGCAAAAAAATTTTTCTCTGCGGAGAAGGTCTGTTTTACAGACCTTGGCATGCTTAATTAAATACAGTGCCAAGAAAATAATTATTCTTTGTTTAGTGCCCCTGCCTACGCAGAAGGGAAATTAGTACAGCAGCACCCAAAACAATCGGAAAGCAAACCACGTCGTTCCTGCATCCAGTACAGTTGTCCCTACCACCATTTATGAGGTCCATTTTTATTCTCTGCACATACAGCAAAATTAGAACCTACACCAATCTTGATAAACTCGTAGCAGGAGTTGGAGTTATCTGAAGTCTCCTATTCACCAGAGGTAAACAATAGATTTAAAATTCTGGAAGAATTACTTTCAATTTCCCTGCTTTCATAATATTCCTTGTGCATATTTCATTTTACGCAAAGCAGAAATATAGGTCACGTGAGCTTGCTTACCTCCCAGGTCTTCGGCCAAACCAATACAAGACACAATACAAACAGACCAGCTTACTACCAAACTGTGATTTGTTTTGAACCCATGGCTTTTATCAATATTGTACATTAATGTGGTCAAAGAACACCACCTATATTCAGCTGGCAAATAAAAAACATTACGTGGTATGTGCTACCTGCAGTCATTGCAAGGACATGAAGTAACATTACCAATTATTACTTCCTGCCATGCTACACACAGAATGATACTATATTATCATAAAGAATAAACGAAGTGTGGTATCTTTATGGGGAAGAGTTACACACAAGCATGCCCAAAATACAAATACATTTATACTTTAAATATGCAGAAGAGAGACTAATGGGTTGAAAAGTTGAAGAAAGATACCTCTCTTTCTTAACCTCTATAGTCATCATTACATTCCTTACCCCATATATAAATCTCTGATTAAATTGCTGCATAGCTCCTTGAAGCTGACTGCGCTGAAGCTGCCACTGCTCGTAATTTCGGACAGACTCTAACGTTGGTCTCTGCCACGTCGTTGTTCTAGTGAAGTGGTCAACATAATAAATTCTCCCCATGTTGTCAACTCGTCGCTCCCAGCTTTTAAAAAAATGACAAGCAACAGTTCTCAATAGCAGACAATTTCAAGAAGCACTTTCAGACAAACAGGCAGTGTGTTGGAAGTGGATATAATGCACGGGCTCAGCAGCAGACATTTTTTCTCCTTTTACTCCCCACTAAAATAAGAGCTCAAATTGTTTGAGGAGAATCACTTTTACTTTGTTGCATATTATACCAAGTCAGACTCATTCCATTTACTGTACTTTCAGGAATTTCTGAAATAGTTTAAGAGCGACACAAACGACTGTCAGTACTATACTGTCATTACTGCATTTATCCCACCCAACCCATAAGGCAACAGCCTGCTGCTTTCTCCTAAACAGAGAGCAAAAACCCTGACACTTTGGGCTCTACGATGCAAGATTTCCTCACACACTAATTTGGCAGAAAAGGAAGGCGTGGGCATTGGGTTTTGGTTTGGTTTTCTATTTTGTTTCAGGCTGTGTTTTTTAAATTATTTTCCATGCATATGATATCAGTACTATTTACAGAACTTGAGTGAAAACACTACCATTTTGAATAAGTTTAAGTAATACACTAGCCAACCCTCTCAATGAGTTCAAAATAAATGGAGTATGACAGGTGGGTTCACTTTAAGAGACTGTCTGCCGGTTTCTGTTCTTTAATATGAAGTTCGCTTTACTATCCCATGTTTTTATTTTATAATTCTGTAAAGCGTGTGAACCACTTGAGTACGAATGAAGTGCAACAGAAAAATTCTTATGTTTTTCTTACATGTTTTAAAAAATAAGAAACAGAACAAATGTGAGCACCGCTTCCATGTGGAGACTAATGCCACTGGCTGTTCTGACACTAACAGCTGTAAAGAGCCTAATCACCAAAGCTGGTTTATAGGAGCACAGCAAATTAGCAGATGGGAGCCCTGAGACAAGATCAAAGGACTGCAAACAGTCATCTTGGGATGAAGAGGTAACCAACAGCATTCTTGCTCAAGCTGATCGTCACCTCAGTCCCAAAATACTTTTCTCTGGTTTTGGTTCTCTTTTACAGTTGGGGGTGTCTGCTGTCTAACTTCAATCCATTTCTCAGTAAAGATGAACTCACTTAATCTTTGACAGGAAATTCAGATTGTTATTTTTGACGTTCAACTCTTCCAAACTATATACTATGCCTTTTTGCAGAACTCCTTAGAGACAACCTGGAGCAACTGTTTGCACTGGCCTCACACTTCTATTTACAAACATGCTTTCTAGCTTTAGTAAATTGTCAGCCAATTTCTGAAAAATCCAGGCATATCCTAGATAATTTCATGACTTATCCTGGCTCACCTTGGAGGAAGAGGCTCTGGCCGATCCCACGTTGTTCTTTTTTCAACATGATCTACATAGTATACTCGGCCATGTTGGTCTACTCTTTGCTCCCACCTGAAAATAAAACATTTTTATCTTCCCCCAGATCAAACTACTCCAAACATTCATCTAAAGATAAGAAAAATTTGTTTTCATGCAATGTTTATTTCTAAACAAAATGCTTGAAACTAACATTTCGTTCATGAGATGCACCAAAATGCTGTATAATGTACAGCGGTACGATGGTCATATTAACAGTAATTCTATGTCAACTAGAATACAAAAACATTCTACATGACCACCTTCAATTTCTGGGAAACTGAAACTAAAATTCATGCCTACGCATACAATTTTAGCGAGCAACGAAGCAAAGTTTTGTATTCAATATCAAGTGTATCAATAACCTGTTGAACAGAATCATCTGTAGAGCATAACCCCGTTTTAGAGTAACATTAATTCAATTTAAATCCTCAACATATGTATATTTTGCAAAGGTCACATATATGCAGAATTCATAGTGGCACTCATCACATTTTCTGCATATGCAGCATTTGGGATACTGACTTCATTCTAATTTGAAGACAGCAAGCTGTTTCACTGACATGAAAACATAAGACCAGTATCAAAAATAACTGAAAGATTAATTTTTTTCTTGAATAAACATTGCTTGAAGGCCTAACAGGCAAAACTTCCAAATTAATATCGCCGGGGGATGGGATTTTTTCATGCAGCAGAAGGCAGATGTTATGAATGTCATTACACCCACTGTAAGTAAAATGAAGCCAGAAATGTCAGCGCACACACACAAAATATCTTTGAACTCATACCCAGGTGGAAGAGGACCTTGACTGACTGTAGTAAGTGCCTGAGGTGGAGGATTTACTGGCTGGACTTGTCTTGATACTGGAGGTGTGGTGAGTGTAGCAGTTGCAGGAGTAGTTGTTGCAGCTGTTGCCCCTTCAGGGCTCTGTTCTGAAGATGTGTTTGCAGCTGTACCTGCCAGCGATCCTGCACTGGCCCCGTCATTTTCTGTGGACGTGGATGACGGACCATTTATACTTGCTACGATGTCAGAGATAAAGACAGAAGAAAAGTGTCTTTAACTGATATTTATCATCAATCTATTTCAGAAGTTGTACATCACAAAAGTAAACATGCAAGAACTGGTAGTTCAAAGCGCATGCATACAGCTACCTTTTACACGTTACTCAAACTGAAAAGCAATTTTGTCTCACTTTGTAAAATTGCATTAATCCAAGAACTGCCACCAACGGCTCAATTTTGATATTTCTGATAGAAGAAATCATATGTGCCAAAGCAACTTGTCTGCATTCTGTACACGTTAAATGATTACGAACAAAAAACCCTACTTTGTTGCATTGATGAGTTAATTATTTTCCATTTATTATTTGGAATAATAATTTAAGACATAATAAGCTTAAAATTTTCCAAGAACAGATTTGACATTGCATGGAAAGAAATGATTGGCATAAGAGGGGGATACAGATAGACATTCTCTAAATGGTTTCAGTTTTTTCTGAGTGCCATTTCGAGGAAGTTGTACACAAGTAAGGCCTTATTACTGGACTACACCGGATTAATTACTGTTTCGCAGTTTCCCATCCAGGCTCATCATTTATCAATTGTAATGAATGACAAGACTACTGAAACAGGCTGCAGTGTATAGGGGTAAAGGAGATACTCTAAAAACATGAACTAACTTCTCAGGACTACTTGTTTTAAAGTTTTGTAGTTTTTAAATAATGAGATAAAACTTTAAAAAAATCATCCATTTCAGTGCACAAGAGTAATGAATGTTTTAAATGCTGCTATTTCACAGTATTTAACTAGAACTCTAGAAACAAATAACTAGTATTTCAAAGCCCAATATTATCAATTTGAGAGAGTTCTGCGAGTCCTTCAGTAGGATTCAAACCCAATGGATGTCTTAGTGCAGTAGTAGAATTCACTCTTCTTTTGGTCCCAGCTCCACTACATGTAGCAGTACCACTGCAATTATTACTTAGCAGACACGGAAGCAAGAAATTTATAACAGGAACAATGACTAAACAACACGTACTGAAAGCAAGCTAAAAACTAGTCCTTCAGAAGTTATCTGCCCAAGAATTTACCACGAAGAATGTAGTTAAAATTCAACATCGGCAATGGCTATGTTCATTTAAAGAGGGTGCAACTTCAAAATGAATGCCTGGCCCTAGAACACATACCAGCCACTGAAGTGGGTCTGCGGGGAGTGGGTGGAGGTGGTCTCGAAGGCCTGGGAGGTCTGGAAGGTTTGCAGTTTCCATTTGTGAGTAATGGAGAATCACTGCCATTAACAGTCTTGTTTTCACTGGGAGCAGCATCTTCACAGCTTTCAAGGCCATTTGAGTTAGTACTTTTTCAGGAAAAGACAGAAAGGAGAACTGTTCTAATAGTGCATAGATGATATTAAACTTTATGAAGACACCTGAATGTAATAGTTATGACATTCATCATAATTACAAAAACCTATTATCTGTATAAACATACTAAGAATTTATCTCCTGAGGTATATGAAACCTCAACTGATTACAAGGTTGTGAAATAGATGTATATAACATCTGCCACTGAATTCTCCTCTTCCATTTCCCAACTCGACACACCTGCCTTTAGGCCCAGGCTCTCAATTTTGCTGCTCAGCTATTTCCACCCATGAATTCCACTTGTCTCTAATGAGATAGGAAGCTGACTAAGACCTGAGAGCAACCTGTATGCATTTGCTCCACAGGGCTTGCATATGCTCAGAACACACAGAATGCTTCAAATTTTTTTAAAACTTGATTATGCATACACCAATTTTCCCCCTAATTCAATTGTGGAAAGGGCTGGAGAATTTAGGACTAAACATTAAAGTTTTGATCAACAGCTATGAATATAAGCTTCTCAACCTCACAAGAACTAAACAGCAGCACTCGCCCATTCTGTACTGTTCTGTTCTACCTACCAGGGTATTATTCTGATATATTTGTAACTCCTTAAGCAGAGTTACAGGTATCTACACCTTTACTTCTAAAGCATTTTATTTTCAAAATATATTGAGCAAAATAAAAAGACTGTTGCCTCAAATTCTAGCGGATTGACAGGTCAAGTACATAGGCCACCAGTAATAAAACCATAGGTTATTTTTTCAGACCAGTACCTCTAAAATTACGTTCCTTTAAATGCACACAAAATAGAAAACAGTAGGTAAGCCTAAGTAAATCACAAGTCATCGAGGATCTGAAGTTTGCAAGAGCTATACCTTAGGTTTTCCTCAGTCCCAGAAAGCATGCTGCTGCTGTTTGAACATTTAAGTCAAAAGTATAACCTTTTACCGTTAGTTGGCTTAAGGTATAACAATGCGTATCAAAACATTATTATACACATAACAATAACCACTGCTACACATGTTCTAGATCATTTACATGATCCTCAAAATGGACCTTTAATGAACACCAAAAACCCCACTGGTCGGTACTAAAACCACATCGGCTATTATTACTATTATTATTATACTACTACACACTCAGGCATCCTGAATACCCAAGCATGGAAACATTCTTCTGAGCATGAAAAAGAAACAGAACAAAAATAAACTTTCATGGGAATACTTTAGACAACACAGCTAAGCGAGTTATGATCTATTTAAGAAATAGTGACATTTAACTTGGCTATTCCAGATGACTTTCAAAAGCGTTGTGCGTCTTAAAATACTTGTAGTACTGGGAACTAATTAAAGCAGCAAGATGCTCACTGCAGGTTAATCCACCATCAAGTA
Organism: Phalacrocorax carbo; assembly: GCF_963921805.1. Lineage (NCBI taxonomy): Eukaryota > Metazoa > Chordata > Aves > Suliformes > Phalacrocoracidae > Phalacrocorax > Phalacrocorax carbo. Next base: position 16,046,456 of record NC_087526.1, on the reverse strand, counting down.
TGGTCATACGTTTATCCTACCAAGCAGGGCACATAATCTGATACCGACCTTAAAACACTACGACTGCTAGACAGCTTTTGGTATCTTCTTAACAAAGCTAAATATAATTCTGGTATCTCCATGCTATAAAGCCTAACAGTGTAAAAATAACCAATGCCATTTACTTGCCAGTGGGAATTTTTTTCTTTTTTTAAAAAATTTTACTTTGGTTAATCACTGGGAGAAGTATGAGGAAGACAAAGGGGAAAAAAAAAAAACAAAAGATCAATCAGGTACGGAGGCAAACTGAAGCTAGAGGATGGGGCTCATTTGGAAAACAATTTAATATGTGAATGTACAACGGTACGGTATTTTTGTTTAGGACATGACCAGATCTTAACAGATACTGCTGCAGGGCATATTCAGAAACATTTCAATTGCCTTCTTTATAAAACATACAATTTCTCTTTCAAAACTGGAAACACTAAAAGGCAGTGTAAAGGAAAAAGAGGAGAAAAGTCTTACCGCGTATCATTCCTTACTTTGGAGCTATCATTCTGTGTAGGACCTTAAATATCAGACAGAAAAAGACAACAGAAGTATAAGCAATATTTCTAATCATTTCCAAAAAAAGAAGCAGTCTTTAATATTCACATTTCATTCAAATGTGGAGGTGATACACTATGTGCTGCTTATCTACTGCCTTATTTCAAAACTATACATTTTGCTTGTATGTCTGTCTCTCATATGTGTGTGTGTGTACATTTTTCTTAAACCACTGCCACTCTGAGTAATATTTTCACCTTATGGAAGATAGAACAGGGTATCATTTGACTGTATGAGTATTCCGAAACACAGACAGCTGAGTAACGTTGTCTTCTGGTTTCGTAGCAGTATCAAGCAGTGTTCTCCATTCTTCAAGCAGAGCTGGCTTTTCATGTTCTCTACTGTTTCAATGATGACAGGCACAGCATGAAGGCCAACAACTTAGCTAAAATCTCCTCTCTGGTTGGCTAGCAAGCCAAAGGGACTTTGTTTTCTGGGGCTCTCTAGCCTGGACCCCTCCCTTTCTCTGTAAATTACTTAGCATAAAGGCGTTCAAGCAGGTAGAAAATATGGCTGCACTCCAAACAGGATTATAGCAGCTCAGCCTAGATTTGCAGAAGTTTTGCAACTGCTTATTCAGCCAGCTCAGAAATACTTGCCTTTTGTGCCAGCATTTGCAATACTTGAATGTGCAGTACAGAACTGCTCATTCATGTAGACAGCACAAACACTTTATTTCCATATAATTAAGCAAATGTCATTAACGAAGAAATCAGTTATCAATTCTGACTGGAACTATGTACAGATCTAAGCCAAAGACAAGGATGTAGTCATGTTAAGGCTTATGATAATGTCCTGCTAGTGGGCTGCGCACCAAAGTGCTTTTAATCCCAGAAACAGAAATCCTACTCAGTAAACAGTGTATTTGCCTGTAAGTACCTTTAGCCTGTACAATAAAAATGTGTTAGACTAAGATTTAACTCTTTCCTCATGGGCTCCAGTCCCCTGATCATCTGGGAAACCTTGGCCAAACTTCAGGCTTGGTATGTCAATGTCTGTCTCTGCTGTCAAGCCCAAAACTCTATGTAGTTCTCAATTCTACCACCCACATGCCTTTTTCTACTTGCTAGCACCTTTTTCTCAGTAGGTGAATTTCAGGAAATGGAAGCAAGCACAGATGAGAACTAAGTATTGCATAAGAGGAAAATCTGTTACTTTCACTAGGTATTTCTATCAACATCCTCAGCCCTGCTCTAGGAGCCCTACACAACCCCAGCATTTGGCTCTTATTTAAAAAAAAAAAAATCCCAGATCACCAGATCATGTGATTGATCCTTGTAACAAGATGGAAAGAAAGATGGACTAAAAGCCTTAAGAACTTATGGTTGCAAAGCTAGTGTATTAATTCAATTTTCCTATGACACTTAGATGGAATCTCAAAGCAACTTCCTCTAGTCCTTAAAAAATAGAAACAGAAGCCTAAAAATTGCCAGTTAACTGCCTAGATAGTTGCTACAGCAGACAGTCTCTCCAATGTTGCCTTCTGGAGAAGTAACCTCTTATCTATTCCTACCTTGCAATGCACAATACCGTCACAAATGCTTCGTTGCCTGTCCAGCACCAATGGAATTAAAACCCCTGACTTTTGATTTTAGTGTAATTACACATTTTACGTGTATTCAAGATTTTTGGTTAAAAATCATACTAGATATCTGAAACTGAAGACACCAACTCAACAGAATACTGGATCTCACTCCGCAGCACTCCACAGTGAACAAAATCTATGAAAACATTAATTTAAATGAGGTTTTTAAGAAAAATTAATACAAACCCATGTCACCTAGTGAGCATAATTATTATTATGAGATCCGACTAACTTATGTTGTATTCTTCTCTGTTTATCATGTTGTTAAACATTCAGGGAAGCTAGAGGCTTTCATTAAAGTTTGGGACTGCTAGGTATAAGGTAGCAAAGTCCAGAAAACAAAGATGTTGATCTTATTTTTGTTACAGGCTGAAAATCTTCACTGTGGACTATGACTCCACCTCAAATAAAAATGCATAAGAATTCTGGTCTCTACAAACAGGAAGTTATAGAAACCTCTGTTATGATTATTAAAACATTGTTTTAAAGCCTCCAGGAAAAAAAGCTTTGCATACCAGATATATGTAGAGGGCACATTTGAATGGAAAGTTACTTACTTCTTGTACTTGAGGCATCACCATTGGTTAGGAGTTCAGGATCTACCTGCATCCCATCTAGACAGACAGACAAGTCTCCTACCACTTCTGTTGGTTCTCTGTCACCAACAAGATGCAATGTCACCACTACCTGCTCAACTGAAAAAGCAGAGAAAAGAATGGGAGTTTATCTTACTACATGACAAAAAAAAGTGCAGTTTATTCAAGAAGCCGATCATAGCAAACCCAGAACAACAGCTCTGTCTCTCCATAGTTTTTTGTTTTGCTGGTAAAACTAATTATTTCCAGATGTCAATAAAAAGTTATTTCTACAAAAAGGGGGAAACTGGAGCATAAGCTTGTTACTGCCTAAAGAAAGGATTATCATTACAGCAGAGATTGATTCTCATGTTTCTGCCCACATTTCTAAAGCAATTAATACACGTGTCCTCAAAAACCTAGCTGTAGGACATGTAATTCACCTTATTCTTCATACAGAGCAGATATCAATTCTATCTAATTAAAATATTTCACATTTATCTAATGACATCAAAATTCACATTTAGAATGTGAAGATTTTGCATCATACCCCAAGACCAAAGATATTTTCACAGTAAATAGCTCTTTCAGTGAAACAGAACTGTAAATAAACATTCTTGATGAAACAGTCTGAAACAAAACACAGTGACTTCCAGCAGGCTGTCTGGTGTCATACAGAACAATGAAGTTACCCATGGTAATTTGCACCCAGATTCAGCAGGCCAGTAACAGTCTGTCAGGAGAACAGCTTATTACACTATGAATATGCTACATCTCAATGTCCGGAAGCACACGCTTTAGAGAAGGTAAGTATGGCAGCACAAAGCTATGTGCTGTAGCAACATAAATTCTGTAACAGGTGTGTAGAATTCTATATTTCAATTTCAAGCTTCATAAGATGCACATGCTGCCTAAAGGCTTACTAGTTCTAAGATGCATTAAATAATACAACATATCCCTGTAACACCATTTAGAACAAAAATAACTTTACACACTTCCTCCTCCAGCACCAGGAACACTTCAGAGTTTTTATTTTTACGCTATGTAAAAGGAAAGACTCTTTTCTTGAATGAGGTTTTCACTCCTGCCCATACTACCAAAGTGAAAAATACCATGTTTTCAAAAACACCATAGCAGACTGTGTATTAAAAAAAAAAAAGGATCACACTGAAAAAGTAGGAGGAAGCTCACAAATGCAATCTGTAGCAACAAAAGGAACTCTTAAAGGTCAACTACAGAGTTGCACCCAGCACTCATTAACAGACAATTCCTGACAAATTCCGCAGCATTCCAAGGCACTGTTAATCTTATACTTACGTTTCATACTGTTCGATTTCAAAGTCTCATGAATATCCAGAGCAGCACTTCCCAGAAGGACATCAGATTTTAACGTTTGATGGCTCCAGACTCGAAAGTTTAATTTACTTACAGGAGTGACAATTCTGGAAAGAAGTAGTTGAACACTGCATAAGGGCATTTGTTGGCAGAGGAAGTGGATGAACCGAGCAGTCTACTTTCAACTGTCACTTAAAATTGTTTAAAAACAGAGAAATAATGGTGGTAACATCAAACCATTTCTAATTATCACATTCTAGTAAGCAGTCATATCTATGTGTCATGTAAATCAAGACTGTTACAAAACTGTTCATAGACTGAGGACCTTTTAATCATTATTATTTTAAGGAAAATATCTACAGAAAAACTGCCAGCTCACAATGAGCATCTGAGCATAACCCAGATTAGAAAAAAAGACTGATTCTTGCACATTCACATTTCATGAGTGTTCAGCATTTGCATACCTTGATGTGAAAATTCTTCCCATAGAGAGAGAAAACAGCAAATTTGCATTCTGAAGTGGTTATCGGAAAACTTTAGGACATCCCATAAAAAGGGACGTACTTGGAAAAAACTAAACATTATTTCAAGTATTTTAGGAAGATGACCGTTCCCCTAATAAGCTGGCGCATACTTATATCATATTATGACAAAGAATCAGAAATATATACAAAATTATTTAACATTTTACTAGTATACTTCTGGCTTCACAATGCATTAACTGAGAACAGAAGAACATCCTCCATGGCTTAACAGTTCAAAAACTTCCCTCACCATTTCCAGGAGTAGGATGTATTACTTATACAGTGTGCTAATTTGGTCATGTCCTTAGGAGAATTGGCTCCAGGTTTACTACCAGAAAAGTTCCTTATGGACACAACTATCACAACAGTTTCTCTTAATTCCAAATCAAGTAATTCAAAGAAGAACTCAACCATTTATTTCTATCCTTTCACTTCCCTGAGGCTTTTCTTATATCTTCACTTGTTTTAAGTGACACAAAAATCTGAACTTCATTCAAAGCAAGGTGCCACAACCTGGAAAGATACCTTCCAGAGAGCAGGCACAGTACAAACAGTAGCAATATAAGCCTCTACGTAGTCCAAACAAGAGCTAAAGTTCTCTCTGAAAACTTCGGTGGGCTGATAAGGTCCTAAAACCGCAATACTGTAGCCTCTGCCAAACACAGACAGCCAACCTGGGGCAGAGAAGGTACATACCTGCTTCTGGAAAAAACAGCAGCAGAGTCACTCCCTAAACCTGAAAGCTCTTGATCAGTGATTACCTATGCTGTAAGACCCTCCCGCTCACGGATCTATGCCAGCAGGTATGTACTGAGAGAGGCCCTTGCTGCAGAAACCTGTGCAAACAAACATTTTCTGCTACAGCAGTTACTTAGTCTTCCTCCCTCTACCTCCAAAACAAGCTGAATCAAACCATGCTCATTTCAAAACTGCTAAAGTCACCAAACATTTCTTGCAGCAAGCTGACGACAGCTGAGATAGCGTGTGTGATCAGGCAAATCTTGGAGAACAAAGGAACTCTCCCAGTGATATGAAAAATCTAAACGCTTGGATTTTTCTCTTTTTATTCTTAAAAGTGTTCTGAGAACAGCAGAAAAACAAGCATCACAAACCAGCTGGTATTACAGCTAAGACTGGATGCTTTTTATACTCTAGAAAGTTACTCTTAGAGGTAAAAATTCACCTGCCCCTCATGTTCTCAAGTTTTGAGAAGCCTTACAACAGAGAATCAAATTTACATCGCTATCAGTTGCTGACATTGTATGAACACATTTCTGTTTTTTTAAAAAATAAAGATCTTTAACAGCAACTTCAAACTAATTTTCAATACCAATATTCTTTTTCTATAAGGAACACTTACATTTATGTACTTTTAAATTATTTTAATTGTGAGAAACAGGTATTACAAATTACTGTTTTCTCAGTGGATAATTTCACTTGTATATGCTTGGTAAGTCCAGACTTTCACAGTTAGACAATCCCTTCAGAATACGCAGCTCCACCAAACAGACTGCCCCCTAGAAGAGAAGCCCATGGTCCATACCCCTTTGCAGAAGCCATTACACTTTTCCTTTTTATTCTGCATCTGAATGTAAGCAGCTGTGTCAAAATATTTCCTAAAACACAATTATCTTACTCCACTAAGTTTCATGTAGCATTACCGTAATCTTCAGTGAAGCTGACAGGTGTTGGGTGTCTCTGTTCGGCACTTACTAACAAGAGCAAAAATTGCCTATGTATGGCTGTGGACTTGCGCACTGCAAGCTACAAACATTTCAATTTAAAAAAAAAAAGAAAAAAGGCAAGCTTTAAAAGCTAAAAGAAAATTCTGCTCTTGCACACTGATATGCATGTAAAGCACACAGTTTTCCTCTCCTTAAAATACTGCTTTGCAGTGGAAAGTAAGGTAAATAGTAGTAACTGAAACTTCGTAATAATCTGTATTACAAGAAAAGAACAAGCACAAAAAAGGTTTTCATTAGGCAGGAATGTTCACACTGCCTCAAGAACAATAGCCTAGAAACTAAGCAAATATGCAAGTACAAGACTGACCTTTATCCCAGTGTTGGATGTGACACATTTTTTAAGAGAAAACTAAATTTTATAGAAGCTGCAGAACTTTCTGTGCTTTACACTTTCTGTCATCTCACAACAGAAATACTGGGCCAAGAAAACATCAACAGCTGTGTTCATCTTGAATGCCATGTTAGTTTTTACTTTGAAGGCAGAAATTAATCAGGAATTTTGTACTTATGATTTAATTTAAACGTGTGCAACACAGTGCTAACTGCCTGTGCGATGGCATTGGACACAAAAGTGGTACACAAAGGACAGCTACACTTTTCAACCATGGTATTTCTGAAACACTCATCTTTAATGTGACAACAAAAACATGCACAGGATTGTCACTTTTATTACCAAATTACCTTACTTTCCTTACTACTCACAGGATTAAATCTCCTTTGACACATCACATACATTAATACAGAATTCATTTCTTCATAAGCACTATATATAAAGGACATAATGCAATAGTTTGTCAATATACGTTCCAGACCATAGTATATTTCCTCAAAAAATGACACAAATATCTTCGTATCGTGTAACACTGAATGCCTTGCTTAAAATAAAAATGCAACCCTTAAGTCCACTGTCAATTGCATTAATTTAGCTTAAATAAATTGGGAAACAAAACCATCAAACCTACACTGTAAGATGCTGTTTCCACTTCGGACTATTTGTATTGTTGCATTTTTCTGTCTTCTTTGACTGCCCATCTACTGAGACTTCCACATAGGGGCTAGGTCCAAACCATTTATTTTTTTCTTTCAGTTTTGCTGAAATAACTGTTTAAAAAGAGAGGGAAAAAAATTTACTCAGATTTCAACTGCAAGTAATATTTTTCAGTTGTGTACTTCAGTATCAAGATTCAGGTCACTGATGCCTGACAATAATGCTTAAGAGAAAGAAAAGGATTAGATGGACAAATGCTCTTGCATTCCAGAATATTTTATGCAATGCTACAGCTCACACAAATTCCCAAAATGTGCAAGAGTACTTCTATAACAGCAGAAGTTATAATTCATAATAATCAGTATAGGATCCACAAAAGCGCTTAGGTGTTGAAAGCAGAAAATATCCTCTACAACCTCCTCCCGTCTATCACCAGCCAAGAGAATTCGTGGAGTTTATTACACTTGCTTGTTAAAAAGCTCAAAATATTGTCCCTCTCATTAAGGCATCAGGGAAAGCTGCCACCCCCTCTGGTGGAAAGAACATCATTTAAAAAAGAACTTTGTGTCAAGTTTTCTGTATCAAAGCAAACTTACAGAAAAGCTACCTAAGGGCAAATTCTGAGTTGCAGTAACTACCTATTGCTCTAGAAACAACAAAACCTGGACAGGATTTGCAACTGTAGAGCTTTAATTTGGCAGGTGCGGGTGGGAGGGGAGGGGCATTTTGGTTTTCTGGTTGGTTGGGTTTGGGGTTGTTTTTGGGGGTTTTTTGGTGTTTGGTTTGGGGGGGGTTTGTTTGTTTGTCCTGGGTTTCTTTTTGTTGTTGTTGTTAAACATTCAGTATCATTGACTGCAATGCTCCTGTCTCTTCAACCTGTGGCTATGTTGCCTCCATTTAGCCAAAGAAGCATGTGCATGCACGAGTCTACCCCTGACATTTGACTCTTCGATTAGGAGTGTTCTTGGATGCCTTGGCAACACTAAACTCACAAAACAATACTCAAGACAAAGATATTATTACTTCCAATTGGCCAGTGAACTCCACTCTGTTCTAACAACTTGGTCTCCCACCTCAGCTGCACTACATCCTTAAAAAATGACTAATTCAAGTCCATATGGCTAATCTACCTAGATTCCCTTTATAGTCTATGCTTCTTTAGAGATTTAGAGAAGTAGCTTAGTATAAAGTGCTCCCAAGGGAAACTCTTTATATATTACAGACACCTTACAGAAAATAACTTCAACTAGCTAACATTAATTTTCAGAAATAGCTCCCCTTCCCCTTATGTCTCCAGTACTTCTATACTACAGCATCTTATGCCTCAACATCACCAGCTATTTCAAAGGCATCAAAACCTACTTTGACACAGCACAAATCAGTGGTCTTGTACCCACTTCCAAGGTTCTTACCCAGACAACTGGAAAGTTCATTTTAAAGTAATGAAGACAGCCGAACAGGGAGGTGAGGCAGGTGGGAGGTGCTGTTTACAGAAATGTCTACAAAAAGGTAACACCTGCTTGCACAGGAACTAGTTTGCTCACAGACTGTGGCTGAACTACAGAAATGAAGAACCATTCAAACATCTTAACAGCCTCAATTCTAAACACTGAGATGTTTTTTCAACTTCACTTTCTTTATGTGAGTCACAGGCCTTTAACTGAACAAGCCTTAGGCAGCAAGCACCACTCCAGTCCTTAGCTCTGCTCGCCACAGCTATGTGGAGGTTATATCTCCTTCCAAACCTCTTCAGCTTTTCTCTCCAATATCAACCTGCAGGGACAAGATTTCTCTTAAAGTGTCACGACCTACTAAGAAAAAACAAGCTTGTGATTTCAGTGTGACAGCTAGCGTCAGCGTAACTTATTCAGTTCCAACCTCCTTTCTACTCTAAAGCTTTCCCATTTATTTTTTGACAATTCTTTGCACCCCCACAATATCAGCTTTGTGAAAATTCTGCATATACCTGTACTCAAAGTGCAAAATTTACCCTTGATGCTTCTAAACACAGACCTGCATATATCCACAGATCTCCCATTCCCAGGCTCCAACTTTTACGCTTCAGTAAAATTTGTCAGAGAGCAAAAGTGAGGAAAACTTGGTAATTAAATTTCAGCACCTGCTCTGTTGGTGGGGCACTACAAAAAGCAAAGGAGGTCATACAAATCTATTCCTATGCAATCTACAGGTGCTCAATTACAGTAATATTCTCACCAACACTTTTATTAAAGCTCCTTTACAATAGCGGCCATAAAAACATGTACAAGGGAGAAGCAATAAGTCAAATTTAATGAACAGCAGTTCAGATTCACTTCACTTGAGATGTAAAAAGATTGTTAGGAGAAAGTGTTAGTAACCAAGAGCAGTTTCATATTACATTATTACATTTCAAAGAGGGCTGTTCTGTACAATACACTTAACAGCATTCAAAAAGAATTATTCCTCTTTTTTTTCTACACAAAAAAGTATAATTTCAAAATGCATTTCCAATAAAATCCTGACTAAAATATCTACATTTCTGCCAAGTAATGACGGCATAACACCATCAATTTTATTGTGCAGCTTCTCTCGGGCTTTGTACAACTCAAAACTTCCTGAAATGCAACATACTAATAACTTCCATTTAATTGTGGGAAAAACAGTTTTACATTTCTAACCAGAAAAGATATAACCTTTCAAAAGGCTTACCAGTGATTTGAAGCTGTGATTTCATGGAAAAGCCACTGGATGGTCCTGATCTGGACCCACTGCCAGCCATAATACGGGCTGGATCTTGGATCTGGATGAAGAGACAATGTAAACATTTGAATCCTTAGAAACTCAAAAATTAAATCATCTGGTTTTTGACATGTAGATACATTATACTGCAAACAAAACAACAACACTTGTTCTCTTTCTATTTCCTATCCATTTCCCCGAAGTATGGAAAAGGGTTTACAAAGGGCTTAGTCTCTACTATTGCATGATCTGTAAATATTCATGTCCTAGGCAAAAGAGGTCTTTTGATTTTGTCCCTTCCATTTGCCAACTAACTGAGAGTGTGATGTTCTAATCACAAAGTTTGCTGTACCTCTTACGTCTGAAAATATCTGCCTACTTTGATGTCGCAAGTCCTGGCTAAGAAGTTTATCTTCCATGTCACGTATTACGTGTTTTGGTTTTTGGTTGGTTTTTTTAAAAAAAAAGAAAACCACAATCCATAAGCATAGGAAAAAGGCTGCAAAGGAATTATTAAATGAAAAGTGGATTTCAAATTTAGAGAAACTTGCTTCTGTATGTCTTTTGTTTTCACTCAGTCAGATCAAGTCTACAGACGGGGTTGTAATTGTACAAAGCATTTCACTAGAAGAGGAAATACATCGCTTCTGAAGAGGTTAAGACAACCTTCACAGCCCAACCCTCCCTCCTCCACATCCCAACCCTTACACCTGTGCTAGTCTGACCCTCCCAGCACCAAAGCAAGCAGGTATTCCTACTATTCTTTCAGCTTGATTCAATTCAGTATTTGGTTTGGGGGGACAGGGGAGCAAGTGGACAAGATATATCATATAGTTTCGCTATTAACAGACAGAAATGAAATAGTGTGCTATTACATTAAAAACAGACATCACTTTGGAAATATCCAGATATCCTTGTCTCCTATTCATTTTTAAAACACATATTCAGCACAACATCCCTTACCAACTAATTAGAAATATGTCAGTAAGTCCTCTGCAGCAGATTACCCACTGGAAAATGAATGGGTTATTGAAGACTCCAAATTACCTGCTGGATATAACTTCCAGACTACTTACTGCATCCCTCTCATGCCGTGTCCCCTCCTTTGTGCCATTTCCTCACTGTCTTCTGTGGTCATAACCTACTGCAAAACCATTCATCCACCTATATAACTGACCTAGCTCTCTTTGGGCTCCCATCTGTCATGAGGCTCAGCTACTCTGGCCAAGGGGTCAGCTAATCAGCACACGCAAATCTCCCAGCCCACTGCTGTGCATCTCTGGTCAGACACAGAATCTGAATCCCAAAGCAGATCAAGTATCACGTGCCAGCTCTCAGGTCATTTTCTGCACACAACATGATTTCCAACAAGGAAAGTAACATGTTAGCTTAAGCTGCTGCTATCGGTAGTTTGAAGTACAAAAGGCTGCATGTATGAACTTACCAACTGATAACAGCACAAGCAGTCTAAACAAGAGCATGTCTTATCCTCTGCATGCATGCAAAACAGAATTTGTAAAAGGAGACCAATCTGAACGTCAGAACTTTCTTTTCAGAGGCTGCAATCTGAAGCAAAAGGTTTGTATTCTGTGACCATTACTGTGAAATTTGTAATTCCACAGGTATTTTCAAAGTGGTAAAATAGGAAGTTATTGCCTTCTGCAGCTTGTTGATGCTAGTGCTAACTACCAGAGAACATGACACCACCAAAAAAAAGTACTGCCTTGCTTAAATAGTATATATTGTTATTAGTGGAGTTCAGTACTGTTAATTACTAGAGTCCAGATGTGAATCACACAAATCTAAATTTGCTAGAGTGAAAAAAGCTTTGAATAAGTATTTCAAAAGTAATCTAAATTTAAAAGATTTAGAGGACAGTTTCTAATTCTGATCCTGTGATTAGTTCTACCAAACTCACTAGGTATCCTTTAAGCTTTAAGGAAGCAGCTGAATAGCATCTAGACCAATGCAGACATACTGGATAGCCTGAAGGAGTTTACATTTACAGAAGAGCTGCTATTTCCTCCTGGAGAAATAACACTGCACATAATACAAACGCAGTTACTGAAGGTGATAATTTTCAACCGAAGTCATACAATAAGCATCATTCATTCAGAAGCACAGGTTAAAGCTAACTTTAATTTCTAAGCCTGCAAAATACACTCATTAAAACTATTTTAATATTTTATTATTTTTCATTGAGTATATGCAGAAAAGATTCTAGCAGTTTAATCACATCCAAAATGACTGTCTTACAAACATTTGAGTTAGCACATATATCTGTGCAAGTGTGTACATAGCAAGACATAGTTTTCACTAACACTTAAGTAAAATTTCAAGAATCTATGGCCTCCCAACACTTCTAATAAAAGAACCTACGCTACACATTTAGTTCTTTGAGCTGCCATAAAGTTCCTAATTATTTTTGAACAATAAAACTGAAGAATCTTATTTTATTGCACGCTTGCTAAAATAGAGAGGCTCTTCACTTAAATCAAGCTCCATTAGTTAACCAGGAAAAAGGAGAGTTCAGAGGAAGAAGCAGCAAGCAGCGATTTACCTGGGCCCTGCACTTCAGTAGCCCTATTTCTCTTTTCATGTTTTCAAATACCTTAACCCCAGAGCCTCTTCTGCTCCCCTTAACTGCCAGCTGAAAAAGACTCAGCAAGCAGAAGAGCTGATTCCCAGCCAGACATCCAGCGAGGAATAATGACTGAACTCACACTGCAGCTTTTCTCTCAGCTGGGCACTAATTTAAGTCTCTTCCCTATCCAGATTTTTCATAACTCAGAAATTTAACCAACTTGGTTACCTCCACCTCCATCAGTTTTTAGCTAGAATGGATCAGAAATTAAAGTTTGTTGTGCAACACACAGGAAAAGAAGAAAAGAGAAGAACAGGACTGGCAGGTGGAATGGTATACACCTCATTTTCCTAAGAAACAAGGCTAAAATACACAAATTCGTCAAATCAGAATCCATGATGATTAATGAATGACACTTTGGAGACTGCAAAACACACTAACCCCACAAGTCACATATATCCAGCTGATTTCTACATTTAAACTTAATTTTTAGCATCTAACTCCTCTTTGTTTATATAACAGATACACATACAAATTAAATCTGTTTGGTAAGAAACTAACATATTAACAGCTATTTTTAATGCTAACACTGCAGATTATTTCAACTCAAAAACAGCCTAGGGCTACCTGTAAACTTAATCACAAAGTAAGACAACATACACTCTTTGATCATTATTAAAATATTTCTATTTAGTTATATTACAATGAAACAATATTTAGGATTCTGCGACAAGCAAATGTCTAAGACAAGCAGTTCTGTCAGCAACTGGACATGAACAAGCCATCGTGTGTGAACAGCAACAAGCATTTTAACTGTACTAGACCTCTGAACCCCTTGCCAGTGGAAAGAAGTGTAATGATTGCTTTCAGACTGTGTTATAAATAGTCATTTTATCAACAAAAATATAATTTGAGAAATCATTATAAACTAGATATGTCACTGTATAAATTCATTGTAATGCAACATGTACTTCCACAAGCTGAAACTCTCATTCCAAATGACCGAGAATGCATACAAAGGTTTTTTTCTGCAGTAGAAAATTACCCACATCTTCATAAATATTCAGGTATTTGGTGGGTGTTTTTTGTTTGGTTTGGTTGGTTTTTGTTTTGGGTTTTTTTTTGGGGTGGCGTTTTTTTGTGGTCTGGTTTTGTTCTGTTTTAAATTATAGTAAGCTCATACTGCCATTTTTCCCCTCAGAATCTGCTACCCACTTGAAAGAAACCTGCCAGATTTTGAAGTTTAGGAACATTAGATGAAAGGTTTGAAAGCTGTGACAGAGACAGCGGGGCAGCATAAGAGATGCTCAGAGCATGATCACGTAAGTATAATTTTCTTAGAAATGAACAAGACAAATTACTTGGCCCACAAAAAGATATAATACAGAATAATACAGAATTAATATCTTGTTCTCATAAAAATAAACCGTTCAATTGCTTGCCTGAATTTCTCCGGTGGCTGCATACCTACTCCTGGGTAGGTCGGTTTGTTTTTATAACATGCTACCATAATGTGTAGATTATTAGATAAATTATGCTCAGCTTCATAATTGTATATGCCATTGCTTGTACTCAGGCAGGTCTGAGCAAACACTGCTCAAAATAAATCCGCCTCACAGTAGGAAACTCGGTCCACGCATCCTGTTGGGTTTCAGTTCTTTGAATTCCACCTCTAACTACAGCGCTTTCTCAGAAGCCTCCCCTGTGGCATGACCCGATGCTGTTAGGCCAAACTGCATCATCTTCAGTAGCATTTTAACCCAAGACAACAAACTTCATCACCAGTTTTTTTGTGGGAGTGGTGTGGAAGAAAGAAGAAATTCTAGAGGAAACACTTTCAGAAAAAGGAAGACAGAAAGGGAGGATCCTCACTTATTTTTCTTTTAACAAATCATGAGAAGGAGTGGGGAGAAAGGCAGCTTTGAGTGCTTCCTGGTTAAAGCAAAGTGAGGGTAGAGGCAGGAAGGAGCTTCTTACCCTGCAAAAGCAAGGCATATAAATAGAAGAAAAATACTATCAAAGGCTTGAGAGATCTTTAGTGTCACACCAATTTAATTTATGGTGACTTTATTCAGCAATGGGATTAATCTGTTAAAGAACTGACTTATCAAAGAAGGTAATTTTGTTTCATATTTCTTTGAAAGAACAGAAAATAACTAGGTCAGAATGAAATCCCGTGGCTATATATTACACATGCATAGCTTTGAAAATATGTTGGCACATGCTCTCATAATTTAAAAAATACTGAAATAATTGCACATTGTTGGTTGCTGTAAGCCTTATGTTTATTAATTCATTTTAAGAACAGGCTAAACTGCTCTTTACAGGTGTACCAGTTTAAAGTGTAGTTGCTGTTTCAACAATCCAGGAAAAAAAAACCACATAATGAAAAAATTTATTTAACATACCTAGTAATTTTGAAAATGGTTTTGAAAACCTGTGTAACACAGGATTACAGACATTTGGAAAAGTGTAAAATATACAAAGTTTTGTTTAAAAAATTGCATGTAAAATATAACATGTCCCCTTTACAACAGTTAGGGCTTTTTTATCAACAGGTGAGTTACAGATAAGAGATTATACTAAATATTTCAGAGAAAGTTCAAAGTCACTTGTTTACATTAATACAGCTCTTTTTTGTATGCAAGAAATTAAATACAAATGCTTCCTCTCCTTCCCCCAAAACACTGAATCCTCTTTTTAACTGAAGGCATGCATATTGTGGAAAAGCTCTCCTCAATGTTCGATATAATTACCCAGTCAGTCTAGGCAGAGACAGTTTGGCAACTTACTTGTTTAGCAAATTTGCAGTTACTTTAGCTGTTCAAGTTTCATCTTTACAGTAAAAAGTGGTTTGAAAAGCTGTTTTTGTTTTAGATTTTTATCTTTTTTTTTTCCCCCTAAAGTAAGTTTTAAGGACACAGTCACTTTTGCCCAAACAAGTAAGATGACATACAGAAAGAAACTGCTGAGTAATCAGCCAGGAAGAAGAGAATAGACACAAATAGTAAGAGCATTGAATACATGTTGAAAAGGGAAGCAATTATGAGGTTTGCATCAAGGGATATTTATATAAGGAATGGAAACAAAGAGGGTTTTAACAGCAGAATGCCGCTTAGCTCCCTTGGCCATTACTGCATGTGAGCAGCACCACATCTGTTTAGTGAAAATGCAGTAAAATCAAAATAGTCCCTGCCATAATACATCTATTGAAATTTAAAATCTAGATGCCTGAACTGTTTTTTGAACAAATGCGAAATACAGTCAGTGCATACCAGGTCCAAAACCAGACTCTAGGTTGAATTACTTAGCGGCTGTCGTATCTCCACTGCTATCAATAATTGTTCTCACTAGATTAGAGCCAGCACCCATATCGCAGTTAGCGCTATAGGCACACCTCCCTGCTGCTGTGTACACTCTCAGTCTAACTATTTACAAAGCTAACATAACAGGCAGCTGTTCTGATAAGAATGAGCGAGATGCAGGCTCTGAGACAACACCTGAGCCAATTCAATGTACTAGCTAAAAATGTATTTGTGGGAAATACAATTAAATCAGTTTAGGAAGCAACCCAAGTGACATGACCTTCAGAGGCTGCAATGAGGGAAAAGCAAGATACACAAAACACAGAAGAGCTGCCCGACTTCTGTCTTTTCCCTACTATGGAATTCCTAATGAGAAATCCTTGACACTGAAGTAGAATCTTCATCCATTAAGCTGTCTTAAAAATGTGTGGTTTACATTTTCCCCTAATTCACATACACAATGTATACAATCCATTGTACTTTTGGCTCAACACAGGAACCACTTTCTCATTATATATGCTTACAAACTATCAGTGGTACAGGAGCATATCAGAGCCAGAAGTCGTATCTCCTCTAAATCAACAGGTCTAATTATATTTTATGAGTGAGTGTATCTGAATCTATTCTAGATAACTACCATCCAGAATCTTTCTATTGGATGTTTTTGTGCTGCAAGTAAACCTACCTTACACAGAATTGTAATGGAGATGTTAAGATTGGTATGAACAAAGACGGAATGGAAACATGCATGCGTAAATCAGAACAAACAGGAAAATGAAAGTTGAATGAATGGCTTTTATTGATAACAAAGGACACTTCTTGCAGCAATAAAACGGAAGAGTGTGTCAAGACCAGGGTGCCTTCACTGTGATACGACTGCAGCACAGATGACTGGCCAGCATGTGGTTTAAGAGAGGAGAGTGCCGACAGCACTACGGCAGATCGCATACGTCATTCCTTTTCCTGTTAGCCCAACAGGAAAACATATTGTAGCTATAGAGATATGGATATTCCAATACAGGAAAAAACAGCTAGCATTAGCCTTCACTAAAGATTTATGGAGGCTGAAATAAGCCGGATTCTAAAGCAAAGGACTAGCGTAAAACAATTCTTGACTGCCAAAGGATACAAAATATCCGTCTATAAAGCAGTTTGTTGTCACCAAAAGGAACCCAAAGCATGATAAGCAGCTGTCAGATACTCTATGATGCGCATAAGAGACACTGGCTATACCACCTCAACGTGTAAAAAATGTCCTGCTGCTTCTCAGTACACAAGTGTGAGAGAAAGAGTAAATGAAATGTATGAGAGAATGAGTGTGAGTGGGTAAAATTAATTTGAGACTTTAAAAGTAAATACTACATTCCCTTCCTATAAAGTTACACACAGTTTTGTTGTACTAATTTCCTGTGACCTCATACAGAACATGAATGATAATCAGTCTGACACCATACTGATATCCTACAATAGGATCAAAAGATGGCTGTATTCTGTGTCATGAACAGATTTAGAATTACAGGAGCAAAGACTAAGGAACTACAGACTAAGCCTTAAACACCTTTCCTAAAAACACTCAATTACTTATGCAACACTAATCAACAGCGCCAATTCCTTGTTTTCCCCAAATATCTACCACTTCAGAAGAGAACTGAACGTGGGAAGCTCTTCCGAATCCAAAGTTTCTACATCAGAAAAGCTGAAAAACATTTAGCTTGACTATGAGAACAAAGGGATTGCCCAAGGAAAGACAGAATAACCCTGAAAACATTGTGGCCAGACACACAGTGATATTATATTCACCCTGTAGCTTTTACCTCAGTACCAGTGATTACCAGTGTTCCTTACGGTAACTGCGCAGATTAGGAAAACTGGTCCATCAACTTCAACCTGCAGAGAAAAATGCTTCTGACAACACTGCTTTCAATTCAAATTAAACTATGTCTTCAGGCCCCCAAAACCAAAGACTTACATCAAAATTAGATAATTAATTCATTAGCATTTCTATGCACCAAGAAGCCTGCTCGTATAACCTGCACCTCAGTAGAAATATTTCATATGACATTTTTCTACAAACATGTAGTACTTGAAACTGAATAAAAGAACTGACAAAAAGAGACATGTAAACAAACAGTACTGCAAAGTACAAAATTCAGAGAAAAAAAAATCTGACAGTTTTTCCCCCTCTCAGTAGCACATCAGTAACTCCCCAACCAGACTGTTCTTAGACTAAAACTGGCAGGCAGGACAAAAGGGACAAAACAGGCTTTGCCACCAACTCAGATAACTTGCCAATGAACTTCCTTCCTAACTAGAAGGATGTTAGCTTTTGCTAACTTTTAAGAAATGCTGGGGGGAGGGAAGGCAAAAGTGTACATGAACATCATATGCCTTTTGCTTGATTCCAAAAAGCCTGGCAAGAAAAAGCACTGCAGAGAGCTGCACAAGATAATTATAACCATTTGTGAAAACAAAAAGATAGTCTATTTTTATTTCAGCCATTTCCTTCTCATGGTACAATCCATGTCAAAGAGGACAACAATCCATATATGCAAACCACTAAGCTAAAACTGTTTCAATGCTGTAATCGTAGAAATTGAGCAATACTTAAAATGGCTGGTTCTTAAATACCACCATTGGAAAACAAGATATATTAAACCTCACACGCATGTTAACCCACAGCAGGGAGAATTAAACTCGTATTAGGAAGACAGAGAAGACAGTGAAACTGGCATCATCATAACTACCAGAAACTTAAACAGATTTTTAAACTGCTGGACATTAACTCCTGCATTTCAGAAACCACTGCTTTCAGAAATTAATTTTGGCCTTTTAAACTATTTTTTAAAAAATCTTTTGTAATAATAGTTTCAACACAATACTGCATTGACTCAGGACTATGTTTTGTCTTAATTCTGTGATGAGGCTTCAGGAAAATTTTTCAGTGGTAGTACACAACCAGAACAATGCTACAATCTGTGGACTGGAAGGTAAGCAGTTACCTTGCTACTTGCAAAGCAAGACAAATTGCTTTTCATTCAAGAAACCGGATATTCCAGCCTATTGCTTTTAGGGCTGAAAGTACCCAGGTATTATCACAGGCTGACAATATACTGGCAAAGCAGAAGTTTGTTTATAAGGGTTTGTGCTCTTTTATCCATTACACTATGGGCAAAACTATTTTCCTAGGCCCCCTCCTTTTGGAAGCTTACCCTATAGGTCAAGATTTTTAAACCACTATTGGTTTCTTTTTCTTGACGGAGTAACCAATCCCTAAGGGTATGAGCACAGAACGTTTTTACTTAACTTGTTAAAGACAACTAATCAAATTTAGCCCCAAACTTGTCTCTGTAGTAGGTGGTTGTATGGGATTTATGTAGCAAGGTTTTGGTAGTGGGGGGCTGCAGGTGTGGCCACTGTGAGAAGAGACCAGGGGCTGTACCCATGTTGGACAGAACCAGCTCCAACACAGACCTGCCACTGGCCAAAGCTGAGACCATCAGTGATGCCAGTAGCCTCTCTGTGGTAACATATTTAAGGAAAGGTAAAAAACACTGCACAGCAGCTGTGTGAGAAAGGGGTGAGAAAATGTGAAGCAACTATGCAAACACCAAGGTCAGCATAGAACGAGAGGGAGGTGCTCCAGGCACCAGAGCAGAGATTTCCCTGCTGCCCCTGGAGAAGACCATGGTGAGGCAGGCTGTCCCCCTGCAGCCCATGGAGGACCATGCTAGAGCAGATATCCACCTGCAGCCCAGGAGGACCCCACACCACAGCAGACGGATGTGCCCTGAACAGAGCTGCAGCCCATGGAGAGCCCACACTGGAGCAGGCTCCTGGCAGGGGCTGCAGTCGGTGGAGAGGAGCCCGCATGGGAGCACGTTTTCTTGGCAGAACCTGTGGCCCAAGGAGGACCCACGCTGGAGCAGCTTGTTCCTGAAGGACTGCACCCCATGGAAAGAGACCTACGATGGAGCAATTGTTGAAGAACTGCAGTCCATGGGAAGGGCCCACGTTGGAGAAGTTTGTGAAGGGCTGTATCCCACGGGAGGTACCCCATGCTGGAGCACAGAAAAAAGTGTGAGGACAAAGGACTGGCAAATACCAAGTGTTATGAACTGACCACGATCTCCATTCCCTATTTCCCTGTGCCACTCGGGGCAGGGAAGAGGTAGAGCTGGGAATGGTAGAGTAAAGTTGAGCTCAGAAAAAAAGGGGGGATTTGGGGGGAAGGTGTTTTTAGTTTTGTTTTTATTTCTTAGTATCCCACTCTATTTCTAATTGGCAATAAATCAGTCTTCCCCAAGTCAAGTCTGTTTTGCATGTGATGGTAACTGATGAGCGATCTCCACATCCTTATCTCAACTAATGAGCTTCTTCAATCTTATTTTTTCTCCCCCATCCTGCTGAGAAGGGAGAGTGAGAGCAGGGCTTGGTAGGCATCTGGCAGCCAGCCACAGTTAACCCACCACACTGCTCTACTGTGACCACCACATTTCAGTTACATCACATTTCTTTTAAGATGGTTTAAAGGAAGTTCAGCTTCCAACATACAAATTAAACTCATGATCTGAAACCTACCAGCTGACAGTATTATGATCAGAGAGTTGCTGCCCTGAAGAGGTTCCAGAACTGGGGGTGGTTGACTACACAGTGAATCAGCTTCTCAGAATGAGCAATATTTTTCTTTCATAGGGAAATATCCTTTTAGCACTTCCAAATACCAAAGTTCCTCTGACATTACACAATTACTGTTATTAGGATTGTTAGACTTATTATTGATCTCTTACAAAAAGGCATCAAGTTCTGGCAATTAGAACTCTCACATCTTGTAGAAATTAATTACAGCTTTCCCTCTTAATTCTTCCACCTCCTTGCACTGTAAACCATATCCTACATGGAGCTTTGTGGAAATCCATGTTAAAAAAAAAAGTAATTTGTGCTGTAACTTCAGGGACATCCTTCCTCAGACAGGAAGGAAAGACTGTTACAAAGACTGATGCAGTGTAACCAATAGACATGTATTGACAGAGCCCTAACAGGCAAAAAGACTTTTGATATTTCACTTTTAATAAACAACACTGTTAAACTTCCAGGTTTCTAAAAAGAAAGCACCTAGAAAGTATAAACAACATTTTCCAGATGTAACCTTGGATGAGAATTTTCTCAAGGGAAAAGCAGACAGTGTGGCCAGGTAGCCACAAGCAGTCACTGTTAAACTGAGCACTAACAGCAAGCTGATCAAGCACCCAAAAGCATTAGGGCTTTCTCTGAATTGCAGCTGTTTCATAAACACAATATTCTACAGCATGCAGCCTTGGCTATGGTTTACCTAAGTAAGACTGTACCCTAACTTTAGAAACACATGCATTTGTTTTGTAATTTGGAGATTATATTTCTCAACACTACTGAAATTTTATCACAAAGGACAACTTTGAGCTCAAAGAAGCATTGAAGAGAAGTCCAAGATAGTTACAAAACACAGTTACCAAAAGCAGCAATATTTTTTGTTGTCTGCCCTATAATACCTCATTTAGCCCTATGGCTACATTTGTACTTCAGCTGCGTCCGAGGACAAGAGGTTCCTACAAAGCAAAAGTCCGTGTCTTGAGCATCTCAGTCAAATATTAATGTTGGTGTTACCATGAAAGCATGAAAAAGAAAACTTGTGAAGAACTTTACCCAAAGTCTCTTCTGCCTGTTGCTATGAGAAGCGGAAGGAAAGAATTTATCTGGAGGCCTCCACTTATCACTGCTTTAGCTATGTGACACAGTAGTGAGAAGATGGTCACACAAATCCACAAGCCATAAGCTACTTATTCATGCTATTCAATTAAGTTTTAATTAGGGCAATGAAATAATCTTAATGTGATCACCCAGAGCAAAACTATTAAGTCAAAATTGTACATTCTTACTTCTAATATATAAACTGACGATTTCTTGCATGAGATAATTCAAATCGCCTCCCTTGTACTCATCTTTTTGCAGTTTTACGTTACCCTGAAACGCAAAAAGTTAGTAGAAGCACTCAGGAAAAATACCAATTAACATTTCCATATTTTTAAAAAATATATATTCAAGGATTAAAAGGTATTTCACATTAAACACATGAACAAAACTTTAAAGATAAAAAATACACTATAAAAAACCAAAAATTCATCTGTTATGAAGTGCCTAGAAAATTAAGGACAGGGAGACAAAATAGCCAGAACAGTTAGTGATTTCAAAGCCTGGTGAAAAATTTCACACAGGATGAGAAAAGTTTGCTTGGTTTACTCTCAGATGTTTCTGAACATAGTGCAAACAACTGTCAAGCAGCATTTGTACCTTATCTCTCAGAACCTTCCCATGTATATTTTTGTTCTCCCCTATGCTGTGTATTTAAAAAAAATTACCTAAAAATCACTGAAAATAACTAAAATGTGTTACTGAAAGAACATTTGAGGAAACAAGGGTATCTTAAAATGAGAACACTTCTATGAATTATTTCCTAATTTCCTCCCAATTTTTTTTTTTAACAGAACCACACAATAATTTAGGCTGGAAAGGACATTTTATACTACAAGATTTCTTTTGTTACATAATTTAATTCTTAGAAGCGTAATAATTTTCCAGTGTATGTTTGTATATTCATTTCATATGGCTCTCAGTTGAAAGACTGAGAAGAGCTAAGTTAACTCTTTCTGAAACATTCTCCATTTCACTGTTTTCCAAAAATAATTCTGGGTTTAGTGAATGTAATAGCTATTCCTTTAACACCTTAGGATTTGTGCTTCTCTGTACCTTTTCTCAATAAAAATCCAGATAAATGCTTCCCTTTCTTTCAGTCTAGGTTTCTTTCTGGTTTCTTTTTTCTTCTTGAAGACTTCTAGTGCTTCTTCCTTTTCTATACTTGTTCATATTGTACACATTCAAGGAAAATTAAAATAATTCCTTTCTAAAAGTTGTATTTAAAACCAGGTCTGTTCTCTTTCAGTTTGCATTAGCTTATTGCGTTCTCTTACAGCTTCTAAGCTTCAATGAGGGAAATACTCGCCAAAACAGATTCCTGTTTTGTGATAAACCCATTTTTCACCTCCTGTACTCCAATCTTTCTAAAAACTCCTTGCACACACCTTTCAGAAATAAAGTAGTCGACCTCTCTTTTGTTATGGCTTCTTTTAGAATGTCAGCAGCCTTTTTCCAGCCATGGCAGTTTTTGAACTCTCACTGTACCTTGCTTAATCTGATTTGCTGTACTAGGTCCACATCAGCAAGCAGTGCAATATGACAGAGCGGAGCTAGGAAGTAAGACAGGTCTGTAGACAAAATACCAACATCATATACATTTCCAGAGTTTTATTTTGGAACAGCTCTATATTCTGTATTCCCTGTTTTCCCTTTACCTATTCCTCTCTGGTATGCATCCTGGACATACAGAAAACCTCTACAGGGCTACATTACGTCCACTGACTCAACCTCATTCTTTTGTATTATTTCTGTTCTCTTTAATTCTTTGAATGTGGCTCTAGATATTTTCATGCATAAGTATGCTTATCACTTTGTTTCAGACTTCTACCTTTCACTCTGTTTTGACAGTTTCAGAGGAGATTCACAGAACATTTTCCTTTATAAAAATACAAAAAGGAAACCCCAAAGTTTCCCACTCTCCATCACTGGGATAGATCTGCTTTTTTCCCCTTCTTCTGTACAAAATCGAGGCTAGAAAATTGTTTCTGCAAAAATACTGGAAAGACATGACCACAGCAGTTAAAATTAAGTAAATAATATGAATCTTTTTAGTCAAATAGATTAAGACTGCATTTAAAGCATGTATCTATTTAACTTGAACGATTAATGCTGTCTTCAAATGTGCCTTCAAACAGGGTGACAGATTGTGTTTCTCTGAGGCCTAAGCAATGAGCTAGACCACAGAACTACTTGTTTCATGTGGAAGGAAGACCAGTAACTGAATACTGCTATCTGTGTAAATATGTTTCTTTTTACAAGGAGAAAAAAACTTCAAGTAGTATTAAGCACCTACAGACATCGTGAAAAACTGAAGTTTCTTTTCCCATTCATTCTAAGCACTAGAGAAGACCCAGCACTGGAGCCCAGCCCAGACTCCACATTCCCAGGTGCCGAAAAAAGCAAATGTCACTCCTTTCTTCAAAAGAGCAAGAAGGATGATCCAAAAACTACAGGTTGGTCAGTCTCATCTCAAACCCAGGGAAGGTCAGGGAACAAATCCTCGTAAGAGCCATTTCCCAATATATTATGGACAAGAAGGTGATTTGTATTAGTCAGTATGGATTTATGAAGGGGAAATCATGTTTGACCACCCTGACAGCTTTCTATGATAAGATGACTTGGTAGGTGAGAAGACAGCAGTGGACATGGATTATCTTTGACACTGTCTCCTGGTAACGTCCTCATAGACAAGATGAAGTATGGGCCAGACAGAGGGCTGGGGAGTAGACTGAAAACCTGGCTGAACTGAAAGGCTGAAAGTGTTGTGATCAGCGGTACACATTCTGGTCAGAGGCCAGTCATTAGTGCTGTACCCCAGGGTACGTACTTGACCAATACTGTTTAGCTTCTTAATTTATGACCTGGACAATGGGACCAAGATCACTCTCAGCAAATACACTGATGAAACAAAAGCTCCACAAAGGGAAGTGCGAAGTTCTGCACCTGGGCAGCAATAATCCCATGCACCAGTAAAGGCTGGGGGGCAGCTGGACAGAATGCAACTTTGCAGAAGACACTGGTCCTTTTGAACACAAACTAGCAATGCTTCCTTGCAGGAAAAAAAAGGTCGCCAAGATCCTGGGCTGCATTAGGAAAAGAATCACTACCAGGATGACAAAGGGTGTCTTTGCCCTCTACTCAACACAGGTGAGACTACATCTGGTGCGCCAGCATGTCTAGTTCTGGGCTCCCCAAATCAGGAGTTACACAGACGTACCAGAGTGACACCAGCGAAGGGCCGTAGAGATGATAAAGTGATTGAAACATGACATATGGGGAGAGGCTGAGAGAGCTAGAGTTGTTAAGCCTGGGAAACGACATGCTCGTGAGGATCTTATCAGTATGTATAAATACCTGAAGGGGGTATATAGGGTTAGAGATGAAGCCAACTCTCCCCAGCAGTGCTCAGTGATGGGACAATAGGCAGTGGGCACAAATTAAAACACAGGAAATTCCACTTCAGAACAGGGGATTTAATTTATTTTATTGTGAGGTGGTTGAATAGTGGCAAAGCTTACCAAATTGCCACCCCCAGAGATATTCCAAACCCAACAGAACACACTACTGACCACCCTAACTGGCCTTGCTTTCAGCAGATGGGTTTGGACCAGATGATGTCCAGAAGTCCTTTCTAACCTCAGTTATTCTGTGAATTCGACTTTCCTAAAGCTCAATAATTCCTGTTGTACCTGTCCTGTTCTTCCTGCTTGTTCTCTTCAGGTCCCTGTCTTGTAGCAGGTTCCTCCTCTGAAGAGACATCTATCAAGTTGATTATATATTTTTTTTCCCCAAACTGAGATTCCCTTTCAGTGCCCAGTTATTGATTACAGCTTAAGTTTTACTAGTTTGAAAGGAAAGGCACAGACTGTACAAGCTAGCATGCACCTTCTTCAGCTTCAGTAATCTTCATCTTGAGTGTCATCTACTTTAATTTTTGCAGCTTTTCCCAAGTCCTATATTAAAATTCAATGCACAAGCCTACACTAGCTATTTTTTCTCACTTTAAAAAACTACTTCTGTTGACCTTATTGCTGTTCTTTATTATAAAGAACAAAGGAATATAGCTTGAGTCAATTTTCGACAAAATATCCAAGACTGTGTATACTGAAGTGTATATACCTTCAATTAATGACAATCAGGTAACGTGAAATTGAAAAACATGAAAAAAATCAAGGCCAAGTTCCAACAAGGCCTGTCCCAACAGAAAGAATGCTACTGTACACCTCACATGCACATGGCTTTCTCTACTTTAGTTTTCTTTTGCCCTGAAGAGAAACCTCATTCATATGTGAACATTCACATATCATTGCCTTGGAACCTGTGCTATCCCTTCGTTATTTACATAATGTCAGAGACGGGGAAGTCGACGACTATCACAGTTGATACTCCTTTTATTCAAAAAGACATTTTACTTTGCTTTTGGCAGGTATCGCACTGTTCATACCTTTAAGAATTTCCTTCATTTTAACTCATAGAGTGCTAACTTTCCAGAGCAAATCTGGACAGTTACCCGTATGCTGCTCCATCTCTCTACCACACATCTATAAAGCGTCTGTCCCAATCTCTGTAGTACTTTCAATCAAACTAATTATTTTACATTAAAAATATCCCATGTGTGACAAATCTGGGCTGGAGTGTCACTTAAAGGATGTTGATCCTCTAACAGTTTCCAGAAGTTTCTGCTAGGTATCTACATAAATTAATCCAAACATCAGTGGGAAAGAACAGCAATGGAGTTTCACTTATGATACTAAAATCAAACAAAAAATGATGCTGCCAAAAATCCCAATGATACATACAGGTAACCTGATTATAGAAGCATAATATAGCTGCATACCAAGCTGAAAAATTCACATCAATGTGCTATTCTACCACTTCAGCCATATGGTTTTAATATATCCACTAACTTTCACTCATTTCACAGTTCCCAGTGCATCATACATTTAGCTCCCCTTATTATTACAGAAATACCCACAAAACATCACAGTTCAGATTACAGTTTTATGTTATTTTCCAATTAAAAAGGTGGAAATCATTAATTTTCATGAGCGAATTTCAGAAACTCCAGAATTTAATTTGATGCCCATGGGAAGAAAGATAGAAGACTGATACTGGTAGATATGCTGGAGAACCACTTAAGGTTTAATTCATTTGACTGGTTATTTTGTGATTTGGCATCAGAATAAAACTAATGTTTTTGTATTTTAGCTACTTTAAAATGTATTTCAAAGGCATTACTTTTGAAGTGTCAATAAGAAACAATCTCTATATTATAAGCTCTCACAGTAAAACAAAATACAAGGCCACTGCCTTCTGTTTCACCATCCACCTCACAGCTTTAAAACAAGTCACTTTAGCAGCAGTTATATATTCAGTTATTAACAAAGGACAGCATCTACAGAGGATTTCCAACATTAGGTTTTCTTCTTGTTTACAGCTCAATGCTTGCTTCAGCATATTTGCCCATTCTGTTCTCAGAACAACATTTCATTATCAATGGTTCATACACATCCTTGTTCAAACAAACGTACATAAAGTCTAACACTGGGGGGAATGTAAAAAGGAACAGAAAGCTTGACCATTAAATTACACTATTACCTGTATTCACTAGTACGAATGACAACTTCATCCACTACCAGAGTTGTTTTAAAGAATGCTTTTAAAAGCAGCCTTCTGAAAGGCTGTTGTTCACTAGCAGTCTATAAACCCAGAACCAAAACCAGATACTGTTACCTGGAAGGCTCAAATCTAGCAGATACACTTTTCAAAACAAAGCTGGTATGTATGTTCTGTACAGAACTGTACAGCACACAATGCACCTTGGTTTAGGAGCGTTCAATAGCACTGATGACGGTTCACACGTGTACAAAGGTACCTCCCTCTGGGATATAACAATGAAGAGAGCCCCAGATACACCTCCATTTCTTTGTTCCCAAGAACACAGATAAAAACGGCCACGGAAGCATCAGTAGAAAGATACTGGCAAATTGTATCACCTGACAAAAATTATCTTGCTAAACAGATTGTCACTGTAGGTACCTGAGCAATAAACCAAATCAAAACAGACCACAGATCTGCAATTCAACCTACCAAGGCTCCTCCAAGAAATGATGAGTCACTCCGTACTATCAGTGACAACCACAAATCTGAAATTTGCTGATTATTTGGAATCTCTTGATTTCAACTCTTGATTGCGTTCTTGCTTTAGCAAATCAGATGGTATAAGACACAGTTCCTCTTGATTAACTTTGAGCTGTAAGAACAAGAACTACAGTAGCCGATGCACTGAAATCCTTACAGTTAACTAGTTACCAACGTATGAATATGCATACGTTGCCCCATATGAAAAAATAAGCTGCTTCTCTGAATACTCTTAAGCATTACCAAAATCAAAGAAACTAGAACTGGAAATCTAGTATTTGCAACAAAATGAAGTAACGTTTGTGTGTTAAATTCACTGTCAGCCAAAAATAAAGGTTGCATCTTTCCAACCAAAGTTATGTATTACTAAAGTAATAAGCACACAAATCAAAAAGTAATAATAGAAACGAGAATTTCTGGGGAGAAAAAAAAAAAGAGACATTTAAGTAAACACTGAGGTATCTGAAAGTCTACTATGGGCCACTGTCTTTTTTAAAACTGCAAACTGCTGCAATGAAAATCTTGAGTTCTAGAGGAATCATCTTCATGTTTTCTAATTGCAACAGAAGTCCATCACCTGCTACCTAGGAACCTTTTGCGAGTGACCAGATGGCAACACGAAAGCATAGCCAGGAATGGACAACACAACCATCCCAACCCTACAAAACACAGCTGCTTGCTATGTTCCAGTTCATGGCTCTCTGAAAAGTAAAACAGAAGCTACAGCTGAAAGATGGCTTAGAGCTGTACCACTATTTCAGTACTCTCAGCACTTTCATTTAACTTGGTTTTTGTGGCACTGCCCTAAAACCCTTTTGCCCTTTATCAGAAGATAAAGTAGAATTCTCTTCTGAAATCGTGCATGACCCAAGACTTCCAACTATAGTAATAAATAAAATTTTTGAACTTAAAGCCCACAGTTCTGTGGAGAAACTTAGAACTGTCTCCTGAACTAAAATTTAACAGTGAGCCAGAGGCAACTGTATAATAAGAGTGACGGCAATACTGTGGCTGCGGCTATCAGGAGTGCAGATGGTGAGGTCTACTCTGGCAGCTTGATGTTGCAGGAGTGGTCCCACCTTCCCCTTCACACTCCTCCCAGTCACACAGTCCTTCCCTATCTTTGTGCCCATTCTAGTGCTAAATTGCCACTCACTGACCTATTTAAATTCAGTAAATCTTCAGGAAAAAAAAGGCTAGGGCCCCTGATAACTGCAAAAGATTTTTTTTTAATATAAAATAGGCATACTTTGCATGCCCTGGCAAAGTATTCTATACAAAGAGTGTAATTAAGTGTGAACACACTTATTATACCATACATACACCCCTTCATGGCTTACCTATCCATGCATTACTTGAGAAACCAAAAATTGAGTCACATACTGGACTAAAAGTGTTGGCCCGTAGGGTCAGAATGCTCTGTAATGACCTTCTAGATCAGCAAAGCATTCTTGCAGATACAAACCCTGAGACTAAGTCATGTGAGGAGTCCTGACAGTTGTTGTTCTAAATTTTGTTCAGACACTTTGTTTATTTGGTTTGCAATGCATAAGAACCTTACTGCATTTCATTATAAGTCATGAAGGAAGAAATACAAAATACAGAGTTTACTATTTTAAAAACAGGAAGTGAAATCCCAAAAAGCAAAGAGATCCCAGCTGTGGCACAGGTTTTCTCTCACAATAGATTCTATTCCTATCATTAGTGCCTACAGAGTCCCTCCCCTCAACCCCTACATCGTCCACCCTTAACTGTGAATTTCATTTTGTTGGTATCTTCTACACTCCAACATACAGTTCACTGGGAAGTTCACAGCTTCAAAGTGAACACACATTATTCTGAGAGCATTTTTGCCTCTAATATCACCATCAGGACAGTATTATTTTGTTCTGACATTCACATCCCAGACAACAGCAAGACTCTTCCTAAATGTTCTTTTGCTTTAATAACTCATATTGTCACTAGTGCCATAAAAATCTTATAGATCTGAGGGCCTGATGAGGCGTGGAAAGGAAGGGAAAGGAAAAAAGTAATGACGCACCACACTTCACAGGACTATGTTTAAAACCTTTAAACCATTGAGAGTACCCAAATAAACCACCAGCAATGTCAACAGGTTTCCACACAGTGCAAATCCACTCACCCAAATTAGATTTCAGAACCGGTATTAAATATGATGAGTGCACAAGAAGAACAACAAAGAGAACACTGTTGCTTTGTGATAGCTTATTCATTGACCTGAACTAGATTTTTTTTCAGGCAAGTGTTTAACAAATGTAGCATTGCTCTGGAGATTGGTCATTCTAATATACAGCACATGTCACATTTGCAAAAGACAAAAAGATATTCTAATGTCTTACTGGTAAACTCAATTTAACAAGCACAAAATGGAGCATGCCAAATATCTGCAGAAGTACTGCCCATTGATGGTGAGTCTTCCTCTGTATCTTTAGGTGATGAACCTAAAGGAATGGAGTTGGAAATGGTACACATGGCCAGTATTTACTAAATAACACAATGTAAAGAAAACCCTGAAACCACAGGTGACAGCTATTTAGTTTGGATAGCTATAGTAACTTTTTTAATGCAGAGTGAGGTGGTCAGGGTGTTTTCCTAAACCCTTAGCATTTCCCTTCTCTCTCCTGTTATTATACACATTATTCCCCTTCAAACAGCTGGAATAAGAAGCTGCTTTGAAGACTGCATCATTGATGACAACGCATGCACTGGGTGAATCTCATACATTTTGAAGAGAAGCAGCCTTGCTATCCTTATACAAAAAACATGCCAGTGTCACACTTACATTTTACCTTCTAAGCTCCTGTATTTTCTTTTTTTCCTCCATTCCTTTATAGAATGAAGTGCTCTTCATATGCAGGATCACCCCAGGAGGTCTTAACTTGAATAGATATGAAAGGGTGTTCAGCTTCAAGTAAATCTAGTGAAATTAAGCAGCTCATCGCTTTCACAGAAGTTAGCAAGCCTGGTTAAAGGTTAGGCCAAACACATAATCACCTTATGAACTATTTTGCATATTAATTGCCATACTTTTTACCTAGTCCGTGAAATGATATATTTACAGCAGGAGGAAATACACACATACATATACGTACAAGGTGCACACACACTTGTAGAAGCAAAACCCTATGAAGAGAAATTAATCAGTGATCCAAAGGTCAATTAATTCAGACTCTGACAAGCCAAAGCAAAAAATCTTTAAAGTTGAGGAATCCTTATAAAGAATGAACTCACTCCATCTAGCTACTCAGCAAATAAATCAAGAGAAGAGCAGCTCATGGCACTGGCAGAGCAAAAACTAAGATGTCAGAAAAGTACAAATGCAGTATTTAGAGCAACAGGTCTTAATCCATTCAAATGTTTATGAAACCAGCAGTGAAGAAATAAAAATGTGGATGTCTGACCACTCTAACTGTCAAGGAATAGCAATGATTAATAATATATAATTAAAAGACAGCTAGCACTGGGGATAGGAGCTGGCACTAGGGATGGATACTGACCAAAAGCGTGTTAAAAATTAACACAATCCATTCTTCTGTGTCTCAGTACATACTCTTCAATTTGCTCAGCATCTAGTCTTCCTTAGCTGTTCCACTGTACTGGACGAAGCAAAGCTTAAAAGGGCAGTAACCACTTACGAATGACTTGCACAGGCAGAAGTTCTACCACAATCCTGTTTTAAGTAAATAAACATGCTCCCAGTCACAAATTTTATGTTCTTGATGGATAATTCACTGCAACTGGCTATCCATTTGATGAACTAATGAATAAATCAGAACCAGATTACAGACCTGTCTTTGCTCTGTCTTTTACTATCTAGGATCTTTAAACCTTAACTGATCTTTCTTTTCCTTAGTATTATACTTTAAAAAGATAACCAGGTATCTAGCTAACACTAACAGAGTAAAAGTATGTCTAAAGGCTAGCCTTGACAAAAAGCTAGACCTACAATGAAAACAGAGCATAAAGATTTTATAGAGGCAGATATTAACACTCTTTTCCTGAAAGCTCCGCCTTCCATATCATGACCTACCCAATCCAAAAGCCGAGATCTGCACATTTCAGGTAAAAGGTAAGTCACCTAACTCACTGCTTCTTGATTAGAAACTGTGTTCCACAAAATAAAACTTTAACAATCTACCTGAAGAAAATAGGCTTTTTCTTGCTCAACAACAATACCATTTGAACCTGAGCTCTGAACTTCACAATCAATGATCTAAATGTAAACATGTACAGAGTTCTGTTCATGACTGAAGCAATAGGCCTCTCCTACCAGCACAGTTTAGCATAACTCAGGCAGGTGGGTGGAAGGCAGACATTATCAGCTTCTAAATGGGAAGACTGTAATAAAACTCTTGAAAAAAAAAAAAGAACAGCATATGAACATACTGCCAAGTTTAAAAAACCTATTTGAATAACCAGCGTAACAAGATCTGGTATCTTGTTTCCTCAGAGGAGGGGAAAAAAAATCTGCCCTTGGTGTTTTACCAGGAGGTTTGTTCTATGCCCCAGTATAGTAAGAGTAGAAATTCCAGGCATAACTTATGAGCTGGTCATAGGAAACAGGGCTTTGGTTTCTCTGAAATGCTCTTTCCCATTTTGTTACAATACTTTCATTTCTATGAAGTGTAATTTGCAATTCTTATATAGAAAAAGATCGATCCTTCAACTGCAGCATATCTGCACTACAATAAGTAAAACCTGAATGCCAGTCACTTACGAAAATGTTCAAGTCCTTATTGCTTTACTCTTCAGATGAGAAGGATAAGGGAGAAAAACTACCCTTCCCCCTCCAAAATATGGACTCAGAGTTACCTCAGGTTAACAGTCAAACTAAGCCCATGAAGGATTGCCTAAAACCTTTAAAAATACTCAATTTATGAGACAGTAAAAAATAAATATCTAGAAAACCAGAGTACTCCCAAGCTAGACTATAATCATGGCCTGTCTACTTCCTCTTCTGAGGCGAGCACACCTTCAAAGTGCTTCTATAGTTGGGCAAAGTACAGTTACAGTGAGCAACTGAGGCAAATACTCTCCTCTAGGTTATGCACACGTATTCGCTTTCCTTAGGTGTAAGGGCACAAAGTAGTTCCTTCAATTACAGCAGACTATACAAAAATTAGAACATTACATGAACATAACTAGTTAGCCAAACAGAAAAGCTTAAAAGTAAACACCATCAGGGACAGCACTCCCAGAAGCTTCACCATTACCATCTGCAAGAGGGTTTTCTTCTGCTCTAATCCTACAGACTCTTTTCGTTGCTTTTAAGCACAAATCAAATTGGGTTTTTTTCTGCAACATGAAAAGCACTTCACTATGGTTAAAAACATTTACTACTGTTTAAACAGCTTAAATTTACAGTGTTTGTTTAGATGCTATCATCGACTGATACTGATAACACTGTTGAGAAGAGACTTATCTATTGCATATGCTGTAAAAATAATTTATTTTGTAAATCTCTCATGAAATCTATTTTTCATGCAGTCCTAAGGCAAGCTTTCTTAGAAAAAATTATTAATTTAAACTCTACAAGAGAAACATCATGCTACTTTACTACCTGTCTTCCTATTAGCTTATTCTGTAGTTAACTTCCCCAAACCATTTGTTTCTTAGAAACACAACTTTGTATTTCTGTATTAAACAGAACTTTAAGAAGGGAGAGAAAACTGAGGGAAGAAAATGAAGTGATGCTGCTTAACTAATTATTTATATGAATTTATCTTCTCTCAATCTCTCTTAAGCCCCAAAATAACTGTTTAATCTGTAAGAAGCTTTCAAAGTTAGCACTCCGAAGTCTCAGTTATTTTCCACTGCAACATCATCTTCCACATGTACTGTATCAGTTCTTTGTCTTAAGCACAAGAAAACTCACTTTGAATCAGAAAGCTACATATTATTCCAATGATCACTTGGAGGTGAATGCATTCAGTGTAGTGAATAAAACTTTCAGCTAAAGCACAACTAAGAATGAACACTAGATCAAGTTCAGATTTAAAAAGCTGTAGCAAAGAGCAATGTAACTGCAAATAAATTAGAACTGCTTTGGACTTCCACTGTAAAAAGAGAGAAAATAATTTAGATTTGTTGTTTTCAAAGAAGATTATTTTTTTAAGCATTAAAATCATCGGAACCAAAGACAGCTTGCAGTTTCATTCAAACATCTATGCCTTTTTTCTAAGTAAACACAAGCAAGCAGTAGCTGGATCTAGTGTAATTCTCTGAACGCGGATTGTCATCTTATAAATATCAGTCTGGATTTCTCTCCTTTTTGAAAAGGAGTGGCAGGGTAGCAGAGGCCAAACAAAACAATGAGAAACTCACTAAAATAAGTAGTAATATATTGGGAAAAGATAGTTTAAAGTACCCTGGTTCCTGATTTCTTCAATTCTAACTGAGGTATAAAGGTAAGTTTTGCTGGGGATACGTTCTGAAGCTTCAAGGGTAAAGGCTGCCACACAAATGACAACAGATCCCCTAAACACTACACCCACCTTTCTCTCTGTATCACACAGATCTGAAGTTCTTTTGTCAATTTAACATCACAAAATGCAGCTGTTAAAACAAGCTGAATTCTTGGATATCGGAGCCAATTAGATAAAGACATCCTCAAACACACTCTTCTGCTTTTACCTGGGTACTACTGCCACACAAGCTCAAAGACAGCCTAGTTGGAAACGCGAGTGTTAACAGCTAGAACTCGTACGTGTTTCCAAAATAAAGCGGTGGTACCAGCGTGGCCGTTCTGCTGTGTTTACAAGAGGGAGCAGAGTTCAGTATAAACCTCCAGCTACGGTCACGCTTTATCGCGGGGAAACATTACTCCAAGGCACGGCTGTACCCTGACAAGACAAAGGCAGCGGACTCTGGCCGAGCAGCAGCCGTCTGACCTGGAGGGAGACCCCAGGGCGGAGGGGAGGCGCTCCTTACAGGGGCTCAACACAAAGGCTGAAAAGAGGGCTGTGCTGCGGGGCCACTGCCGGAAAGCGAAGCCTCTGCCGTGAGCGAATCCCCAAGGCCCTCAGAGGGCGAAGGTTTAGAGGCTGATCTCAGAGACGAAGAGCCTGGAAAGGATGGCAGGGTCCGGCCGGGGAGGGGAAGAACTGCTGGGGACGGCTGGAGGAAGCGCGGGAGGGCCAGGGAAAAGGGGCAAGCAGCCGCCGGGCCGGGCAGGGGTGTCCCCCCCCGGCCCCAGCAGGGAAAGGGCTCGGTAGCGCCGCGGAAAGGGCGGCGGGGCCCGGCAGCCCTCGCAGGGCAGCGCCGGGCTCCCAGGACCGCCGCCCCCTGCCCCGGGGAAGGGGCGATGCTGCCGCGCCGGCCCGGGAGCTGCCCCGCCGAGGCGCGGGGAAGTAGCGCGGCGGGGAGCGCCTCCCTCAGCGCGGCCCTCCCGGGGGCGAGGAGCCCCTCAAGACGCCAGGCCTGCGCCCGCCGGGTCCCCCGCGCCCCGGTGCCTCCGCCGCCGCGCCACGGCCGCCCGGAGCCGAGAGCGGCGGGGCCACCCCGCCGCGCCGTGCCCCGCCGCGCCGCAGGGTCCCCTCACGCCCCGTCCCGTCCCCACCGCCGCCGCCTCCGCCTCCTCCCTGCCGCCCCGCCCGCAGCGCCGATCCCCGCTCCCCTCACCAGGCACGGCGGCGTAGCAGCTCCTCCGTCCCTCGGCCAAGATGGCAGCCGGCCCCGGCCCAACCTGAGGCAGCGACTTTACAAAGTCGGGCGGGATCTGCGCACGCGCCGAGGCCACGGGCGGCCGGGGACTACGAGTCCCGGCGTGCTCCGCGCCCGGCGCCGCGCGCGCGCGGGGCGGCCCGAGGGGGGCCCGCCGCGAGGGACGGGCCGCTGCGGCCGCGCCTTGCGTCCGGTGCGGCGGTTGGTGGGTCCGGCCCTCGGCGCTCGGCCCACCTGGACGCGCCGCGGTAGCGCTCGGTTCCCCGCCGCGGCCGGGCTTTGCTGGCGGCGCTGCCCGGAGCAGCAGGGAAGCCGTCTGGGCCCGGTCATCCCCTCATCTCCCACAGCAACCTGTCGGGCCGGGTCCCTGGAGAGAGTTATGCATATATATATACACACTTAACGCAGAGAGTGTGTATGTATGTATGTATATGTACCTATACACACACTACAGTAAAAATGATTGATCATGGAAGCAACCCTGCAGGCTAGGCTAATGCTCAGCTGAAGTGACAACAATACCTTGAACCTCTGGCCGTCCGCGGCACCGGATTATCACAGTAACACTGGAAATCTCTCGTAGCACGACGGGGCGTACTGGGCAATCCCAGTTTCTACCGGTCAAGCAACTGGGACGTCACTGGTAGCAGTGCAGGCCCTGTGACACACAGTTAAGGTTTTGCAGTTTTACTGTATCCACTGCAGGTACTGAAGCTGTAGATGCTATTTAACCTTTACATAAAAACTTTCTTCTTTCAAGCGTATTTTTTCTTAACTGGAAAGCACTATTGCACAAGTGAGTGCACAGAAATTGCAGTACACCTCCTCCTCTGACAGTGAGGAATAAGGGAGTTCAGTTTCCATGCACTGAAATCAGAGAAAAGACTCCTTATTTTTCAGAGTAGGAGAATATCCTCACTAATTTTTCAGGAAAATTACATACTTTACAAGTGCAAAGTTTAACATTTTCTTACAACTGGTAGGAATGTGAAAATCCACCTTTCCTACTTCACGCATAAATTCCAGTAAGAAAGATCCCACAGCTACAATTAAGTGAGCGTTTCTGTTGATGAAGCCTAAGCAAGAAAACAACTCAGACTGTTTTCCCCTAACAGAACAACATACATGTTTCAATGCCAATTATCCATCTGCAGTTATGATCGACCAAGGTGTAACTGCAAGCACATAACTTCAAGCACCAGAATCACTTTCATACCAGCACAGAAAAATATATACTGCTCAGCCAGAGCCTGTGAATACTGAGAAGACAGAAGTGTGTAGCTTTGTCAGAAAGGTGTCCATCCCTGAGAAGCAAGTTTGAAGCCAAGGTTACAGCTCAGTATAAGAACAAAACAAACTGAACAGCTGAAATAGGTTCTGGAGGTTTGGGGGGTTTTTTTATCCTCTAAAGCTTTTCTATGCACCTTCAAGTCTTTACATTCCTTTACAAATATTTGACGACATATACATATATTTACAGTTCCATATTTAAATGGTCCATTCAAATTAACAAAAATAAAAATGAGTTCTGCAAGCCTTAATTAACAGAAATTTCTCTGTCATGCATTACCTACATAAGCAGTCACCTCTCATCCATTGTTGCGGTACAGATTCCTGTCCTGGCAGGACAGTAAAGCTCATGCTGACTTCAGCTGGAGTTCCACATCTGCATAGCTGGGTTTCCTTTACAGCATATTTGCTGTGTCTCCCAGCTGGTTCAGAACACTGGGCTTGTTTCTGCCTGTGCTTTGATTCCCAAAACTGTAGGAACATTGCAGCTAGGTGTACTATGACCTTTTACCTGAGCTGTCTGAATTACTTTTAACTTTACTAGAAGTTTAGTGTTTGTAGGAAGAAGCTGAATGCTACCCCAAGTACACATACATGTGACTCCTATTGATTCAACAGACGTGCATATATCCCTAGGGCAGTGTGGCCATTTGCACTCTCTGTTTTTGTCTTACCGGTTTTTAGGTTTCCAAGGTAAAGGTTGCTAAAGCAGATGTCAATTAATAACATTCAGTGTCTCTTTTCAAGGACACCACATAAGGTGTCTTCTGTCTTATCATTTTTTCCCTCTTGTAACTGGCATTTCGGGAAAGTGATTGTTGTTCAACCCCAGCAACCTTAATCTCTTTATTTTTCCACTTCTGATGCCTCAGGTTCCACTGGCACTATCTGCTCTGAATTAACACCAGAACAACATGGCAAGCACAGATGAATATAACCGAGTGGCAGAAGAGCTACGTATCCAAGATTTTACCTGTCTTTTGTTTGCTTATTTGGGGAAAGCAGGACACTCCTTGATTATTTTCTTCTCCCCTATACTTCCTAGAACTGCAAGATACTCAGGCAGGATAGACTTCTCTTGGTATTCCTTCTCATAGCTTTCTATCAACTAGTAAGAAGCCAAACAGATCAGGAAAGTTTGCTACAGCTGTGCAGGATGATCTTGTACAAAGGCTTTCTGGGAAAATTGTGTATGCCTTATAGCTCTTCAGATTTCCTAAGTTTGATATGGTCAAGCAGTGCTTCTGGGAGTTAGTTTCTGAGAGATAATATTTAATAACATTCATAATATTTTTCCATTCTCAGTCCAATCCAGATTTCAAGGTCACTGTTGCAAAGGTCATGTTGCAAAGTATGTATCACATTTATTCTCAGTTGGGCTATTGTAAGTAACAATATTCAAATCACTAATGCAGTCTTAACTGTGTTGTAACAGCCAGAACTAGCATACAAAGTTAGTGCTGTTGGTGCTGGGCGTTGACTGGCAAACCACTGAGGATAAGGGTCTGTGTGGCAGAGTTGTGTAAATCACTTCCATGTTTGAATCTTTCATGTGGTAATAAAAAAATTCTGCAGGATCATTCAAATACTGTGATTCTATTAGATTTTTGAGCAGGAGTCTGTAAATGGGGATTGCTTTTTGATGCCTCAAAGCCCCAGGCTCCCTCAGCTACAGGGCTGGGACTGGACTGCATAACAGAAGCACTGAACACCCTTATTATTCTGCTACCCCTAGAGTATGGGATCCCCTCTCCTGAAAGAGAGCCTGCCTTCCTTCTCTCCCTTCTTCCACTCTCAACCAACAGATCCCCATTGACCTCGCATATGATAAATCTATGCTTTCCAAGATTACATAATTTACTGAAGGTTGCATAGGAAGTTGCTGTCAGAGTTGGAAGCAGAACTGAGTTTCTTAGCTCCTTGATGAGTGTTTAATGATCTTTTCTTCTTTTTTTTTATTTTAGTGAAGCACACAAAAATACAGACAGAATCCCATAAATACAAAATAATTTAGGTAGGAAGGGAACCTCGGGAGGCCCACCCCCTGTTTGAACCAGGGCCAACTTAGAAAACGTTGCACAGGGCCTTGTCCAGTTGAGAGATAAATATCTTCAAGGATGGAAATCCCACATCCTCTTCATGCCCTGGTCAAGTGTTTGATGACCTGCACAGGGAGTTTTTTTTTTTCCTTATATCTAATTGGAATTTCGTTTGTAGGAACTTTTGTTTCTTGTCCCTCATCCTGTCCCTGTGCACCTCTGCAGAGAGTATGTCTCCATCTCCTTTACACCCTCCTATCATGCAGTTGTAGACATCAGTAAGATCCCCCTTTGCCTTCTTTTCTCCAGGCTGAAGAGAACCAGCTCTCTCAGCACCTCCTCGTGTGTCCTGTGCTCCATCCCTGATTATTTTGGTGGCCTCCCCTGGACACTGGTACATCAGTGCCTGTCTTACACCAGGAAGCTCAGACTGGACCCAGCACTGGCAGATGGGTCCTTACCACTGCAGTGCGAAGGGCAAGGTTCCCTTATCTCACCCTGCTGGCTGCGCTTTTGATGACAGAGCCCTGGATGCAGTTGCCCTTCTTTGTCACAGGGGCACTCCGTGGACTGCTGCTCGACTTGTTTACCAGGACCCCAGCACCTCTTCTACCAAATGGCTTTCTAGGCAGTCGACCCCATGTCCTGCTGAATTGGGGTTACTCCCTCCCAGACACAGAACTATCTTTGTCCACCCGCATTTATCTTTGTTGAAATTCCTGAGGTTTTTGTCCACCTTCATTTAGGATCTCAGTCTGCTAACGCTATATAGGTCGACAACGTAAAGCTGGCCCTGGTACTGAAGAGACCACAGTGACCATCTCTCCATGGAAGCAATTCCGATAGTGTGAATGCTTACCCACTTTGGGCTAGACACAGCCCCAAGCAAATATCACACAATGACTGTTGAATAGTCATCAGATGTCATCAGCATCCATTAGCTGCTAAGCTGTTTTAAATCTTTAACAGTTCTGACTTAAGGCTTTGTAAAATTGGTGATTTATAAATGCAGGACTATTTTGTTTTAATATAATTTTTCATTACTGGATTTCAAAGCACTTTATAAAAAACAGTAAAGTAAGTCTTCTTAGAAATAAGTCTTTTGGAGCTTTTTGTTAACTAGGCAATTATTGCAGCAAGTGCTTTATACTTCAAAATCAGACCTCTTATCTTGAAATTGTCATCCCTAAAAGGAGAACTTTTGTTGTGCTGCCTTGTTATCAGAGCCTGAATTCATTATTTCACTCATGAAGATAACAGCGTGGTGTCAGAGTGTATCTGTTTCTAACTGACTAAAATCAGCATTGATTAATTTGACTTGGGATTTAGAAAAGTATCAGTAGGAAAAAATAAATTACTTCCTGTTATCTGGAGAAGGAATGAATGAAAGCCTCAGGTTGGTGAGAAACTATTATTATTTCCAAGTAATCTAATTAAAGGGTAAAACAAAGACATGCAGGTATTCAATTATTTTATTACTCAATTGCTCTGCAGTGCATAATCAGAGAACTGGAGTGATTAGGTATCTTGAGAACGGAAATGACACACCCAAGATATGTAGATGTTTTAAAGGAAGGACAAGATACTGGGAAAATTGTTTCTCTCTTCCCCACGCAAAAGCCTGAACATTATTTTTCCCTGGGACTGAAGATCACGATACTGCAAATCTGCTGGGGAGTTTTCAGGAAAAGACGTGACATGCAGGTGCTGGGATATGTGAAATACACAGTGCATTTTTTTAACTGAGGGCTCTGTCCAGTTCTTGTCTATGCAGAGCCTTGCAGGCAGCCTTCAGGTCAGCTGGGCCTGTGGTGAGACAGCATGGAGATACGCACGGTACACACAGGCACCACCTGGATCCCAGTTACAGCTTTGCTCTCTGGATGCTGCATCTTGGACTCCTAAAGGATGGGAACGCATGTATTTGCTCAGTGTCGATGTGAGTTGGATGCCTGCTTCTGCCAGGTTCTCTGAGAAGAGTTTTTGGAAATGGAGATGCTAGTAGAGAGGGAGCCTTCATCTTGTTTAGACCCCAGTTTATTCCTGTCCCACCCTGACAACCTCCCTCATTTATACAGTTGTAAATTATCTACATCAGAAAGGCTCACTCATCCCCTGAGTGGTTTACCTCCTTGCAAATTGCTCTGGAATAAATCAGCTTGTAAGTCAGAGCTGAACAGATGCTGATAAAAAGCTATGTAATGTCAAAATTAATACAAAGGGAGAAGGTATGATTTAAATACCTGGGGCTTTATCCAAAGCCAAATAAAGCTAATGAACTGGTTTCCATTGTGAATTCTTTAAAAATCTTTATCAGCTTCTGGGGGGCTGCGCCTTCTTTACCTTATGTAGTCCCTCATACCTGGATTCCCCAGTGTCCTACACTAAAAAGAACAAAACCACCCAAGCTATCAATCCTGTTGAGTAAGAGGTCAAGTTGTGTGTTTCACTAAGTCCATCTGTCCCTTGGAGCTGCAGCATTATGCTTCTGAACGCGGACTCTGAACCAAACCTCCAGTCTTGGACTGCAAGGAAGCTAACAGGCCCGGGCTTTGAATATCCCTTGCCTAGTAGTTATCTTGCTCATTCACTCTATTTTATCTAGGCTTTCTTATGCTTAGTGTGCACTAAGTAACTGGGCAGATGAATTGCAAACTTAAGGTAAGTAACAGCAAGGGGCAAGAAGGTTGCTGTACCAGTCCCATCACATACCATTAACATACCAGGTGCAGTGCTCATAATTTCCCAGACTGGATTAAGGGAGAATTTACTCGGTTAAACTTGCTCTACAAGGCTTAGGGCTTGGTCCTCAGTTCATGTTATGCTCATGCTTGCTACAACTGTGAGAGGGAGGAGATGATGTTGTACTGACTTACCACCAGCCCAGAGCCTCAGGCTATCAGGGACTAAACCAGCCTCTTGTGCCCCAGCTTCCTCTAAGAAACAAAGCCTGGTGTTTTTTCTCTTGTTGGGTGTATAAGGAAAGTAAGAAGTGAGAGGTAAAATTAGTCCAAACTTCCCTTCACACCACTTCATTTATTATCTTCTAGCTTTTGCTTCGGTTCCTGCTTGCACTGGGTGTACAGGCAGCATGTTCACAAGTAAATAATGTCCAGTGCTCTTGCAACAAAACCATAGCCTCCTTTTAACCTCGGACTAACCGTACTCCTCCGAGAAGGCACCAGCTTGATCATACCAAACTCTTGTTTACATGTTAGTAGTCCTCATTCCGTGGGAAGTCAAACCAAAGGCTCTCTCTGCTGTCTGTGGGACAGTTAATGATGGAAAGTGGGTGGTACCATAAACACCAAATCAGGACGTGGTAAAGTCCAGAAGTCTTTACTGAGGAGAGGGGAGGAGAAAGTTAGTTGTGGTGGATCTGGAAAGGGTTGAATTTAGTATCACTGGGACAAATGGTATTATCATCATAATGCTAATGCTTGCTACAGTAATATAAATGTTGCTATGGACTGAGATAGTATTAACTGAACTAGATCCCCAGTGGTGTTATTCTATACTGCCGCACAATATGATAGTCAGTGGGAAATCATGCTGAGCAGGGCTTTGTGCAAACACAGGAGGCAGTACATGTCCCAGAGTTTATACCTGAGGCAGGCAGGGACAGTTTACTTGTGGCGTCAGCTATAACATGTTTGTGAGTACTCTAAGTGTACATCTATGCTACCTGTAACAGCACTATATTAAAAGCCAATTTAAGGCATGAACAACAGGGGCTCTAGTCCACATGAGACCCCTGATGAGCTAAATTAGCAGCGTGAGTCATCCAGCGGTGTAAGAAGGCTGCTGCAACCTTCAGCTGCTGGCTGGGGCCCTCACAAGCAGTAAGGCTACAGAGCAAAGCACTTCACTTAGAAGACGCCAGTGATGGCATCACTGTTACAGCCTCCATTAGGCTCCTTGTGACATTTACCGTGATACAATCTAACTGGATCATCACTGTACCTGCCTCACTGCACAGAATGGCTTGTGCTAGCTGGAACAGTAGTTATGCAACACCTCTTTCATCTGCAGCCTTCACTATGGGGATTCTCCTTCAACCCTCATCAAACCTCTATGCAGGGTAAAACAACATTAGTTTCCTAATCAGGGTGCTCCTGAATGCTGCCACCACAATATAGCGGTGCTTTGCAGGCAGAAATGAATTTATTTTTGCAACGTGTATGCGGGTTTGTGGGAAAGTGAAATAACTGTCTACAGTTTGTGCGTAAGGGTGAACTGCGCTACCGGATATAATATTAAATGTTCTCACTGTTTGTGGGTACCACTTTGAGACATGCAGGGTTTGTTTTGTCAGAGTATTTGGCATTGTGCTGCATTTTCTAAGGTCGGTGTTGTACTCTGGACTTCGGTCCATGCAGCCTGGCAGAACATTGGTCAAAAAATACGAAAGAGCAGAGGATACTTGTCATGGGCACCTAAAAAATGAGTATGCAATGAATGATCACTCATGCAAAGCCTGTCCTAAGGGACTGAGCCAGCACCACAAGGGGATGATGTGCTATGGTAGGGATAGAACTCAGTTCTCCACACTCCCACAGTGCTGCATTAATTGTCAGACCATTCCTGCCACTCTTTGACACCCATCTTCTACCTGCTGGGGCAAATGAAGTCCTGTGAACAACAGCTTAATTTCCTGTAGATTTCTAATTCACACTCAGCTGAGATACTCCCAGTGCACTGTCAAGTGAGAATCCTGTTGAACAAATCATGGGCATTCTTTTTATTAAAGTATCAGATTGCACAAAATCCTTCATATAACGTATATAATATATACATTGACCCAGTCAGGCACCTAGCTGTCTTTATATGGAGTACCTGTGTGAAGTATCACCTATATCATACAGAAGCTCAACTGGTGTTTTATCCTGGTTTTGAAACCTATGGTATTTCCTAGCCACACCAGTAAGCCCAATCTTTTATTAAATGTAGCCCTGCAGAAATGTCATATTATCATTTTTTAAAAAGTGTTTTTTTCCCTGAGGTTCACAGCTTTTCTGTGACTGTGAGATATTTAAATTTACAACCCAGAACTTCCCTACCTGAACTACTACGTAAATAAAACGGTCACAGGACGTATAACTTGAATAACATCCTGTTATTGGTTCATGTACTCTGTTAGGTAGTGGGTTTTTTGTACTACTCTGTTCTTTTTCCTGTTCCTTCTTCTTCACTACATCCTATTCTCTCCATTTCGTGCCTATCTTGTGCCATCTGGTGTCCCAAATCCACCAGTGACAGCAACAGTGAAAGGACCAGGGTGTATATGAGTAGTTC
Organism: Phalacrocorax carbo; assembly: GCF_963921805.1. Taxonomy (NCBI): domain Eukaryota; kingdom Metazoa; phylum Chordata; class Aves; order Suliformes; family Phalacrocoracidae; genus Phalacrocorax; species Phalacrocorax carbo. The sequence continues at coordinate 16,002,337 of NC_087526.1, read as the reverse complement.
AAGGCACTGGCTACTTATACACTAAGATGTAGTATAACACGGTGCTGTGAGGTATTATTCTCCTAAATCAGAGGGTCAGGGCAAACCATGCTGCTAGCATGACTTGTCTTTAAGCACTTCTTACGCAGTTATAAACAACTGAGAGTATTTTGACAAGCATTGGAGGACCTTCACGCTAGGTGGAGCTGATCTGTCCTCATTTAATAAATACTGTCAGCTCCTGCCACCCACTCCTTGGATTAGCGGTAGGCAGGTGCTGGTCCCTTTAGGCCTTCACAGGGAAGTATGCCTTGAGCTGAAATTAGTGGGAGTTATATGAAATGATGTCTTTGTTCTGGCCTTGCTCATTAATTTAGGAAGGACGTTTTATGCATAGGGGTTGCTGTGGGTTAGTGCATTAAGACATTGACTGTAATTGACAAACTGATGATCAGGTTTGCTTGGGAGGCTGCAGGCTGACACCGAACGCAAGGCACATTTGGAGCGTTTTGTTGCCCTTAAGTCACACAGTGTAACGCAGGGCTGTCGCCAGAGGCAGGCATGCAGGAGCATACAGAAACTGCAGTCTGCCGGCGATATGACCTTGGTGTCTCAGACGAGTAGATGGGGAGCTGCCAGAGACCAAACTCCTGTCCTGCTGCTGTGAGCCAGAGCATTTGAACTGTGGCAAAAAGGTTGTTGGTGATGTAAACCAGCAAAAGCAGGACTGACTCAGATGAACCTGTCCCAGGGGAACGGACGTGCTACTCCTTTGGGGACCTTTTGATTTACAGAACTGCTTGGTATGGTATCAGGTGTGCTGATGTGCCTGCAGCACTCCGAATATCAGCCACAAACACTACCACTTGCACGTGTACTGGCTGTAGGGCTACAGGTTTCCTACTGGGACTTCTGTCTTTCTGTGCGGACTGTTCATTGTAGGACCATCAGCTACTGCTCAGATAACAAATACTGAACCCCAGGGTATTTACAGGTTTATGCTCATATTCCCCTAAATGCGGGAGCATTGTGAGTTGGGGTGTCAGAGTTAACTTTGCACTGAGAGTTATTTCAAACTTTGCAAAATAATTCAGTGAGAATTTATGGGTAAGTGTGAGGAAATCTTCACTTTTAAATATTTCACAGATAAAAGGTGTATAACACCCGGGTTGCAAAGTACACCCCAGGTCATGCATGAGGCTTATGGAAAACGTATTTCAGGTGTTAGAACAGGAGTGAGCATGTGCGTGACCCCCAGACAAGGCTGAAGCAGGGCTCTGCCTCTGGCGCCTGCAACAGGCATTGGCTGTGGCCGGGGGCAGGGTCTGGCAGGCCTTCCCGCACCGTTCCTGCCCTGCACCTGGCAAACCGGCTGGAGGCTGGAAACAGGCCACGGCCAAGGCCAAGGTCCGGGCATGCAGAGCAACTCGCCTCGGCTCTGCCTGCGTGCCTCCTCACCAGCGCGCAGCTCTGCCTCGCAGGCCTGACTGGCCAAGTTGCGCCCTGCCTTCGGCCCGGCTGCAGCGAACGGTCCCTACGCCCCAGGGTAGCTGCTTACACGAACAAACGCAGGGGGTGGTTTGGGGAAGCTCCCGGGAGAGCGGCCCGGGCCCTGCTGCCTGCCCAGCGCCCACAGTGGCTCCGCGGCGAGACCCGGTACTGGGCACCAGGCCTGTCCCGGCGCCGGCAGGGCCGCTCCCAGTACCAGCGGGCCCAGAGCCTGCCCTGGCGCGGGTCTGGGGCTGCCTCTGGTCCCAGGGCAGGGGAGGCCTTGGGAGGGACGGGGGCGCAGTCCATGGGGACCGCCCAGGTACCGGAGGCACTCCGGGACCATCTCTGGCCCCACGGGAGAGGCGGGTCCGCCGCCGGCCCAGCCCCACAGCCCGGTGGGGGGAACAGGTGGGTAGCTGGACCCCACCGCGCGCCCGTAAAGGCCCGGCCCGGCCCGGCCCGGCCCGGCCCGGCCCCGCCCCGCCCCGCCCCGCCCCGCCCCACGCCGGCGGCGGCCCCGCCTCTACTTAAAGCGCGCTCGGGGCCGCTACCGCGGCCTCCTCCTCCTCCCGCGGCTCCCGCCTCGCCAGCATGTCGGACAGGCTGCCGTACAAAGTGGGTGAGTGCGAGCCCCGGGCCCGGCCTGGCCCGGCCCCGCGGGGCTCTGGCGGCTCCCCAGCGGCTGGGGGGGGGGAGCGCGGTGCAGCGGGCCCGGCGCGGTGCGGGCCCGTGCCGGGGAGCCCCGCGGCCCCGGTGCGGCGGGAAGATGGCAGCTGCCTGTTCGCCGTGCCGCCGCGGGGGCGGGCAGCGGGGCAGGCGGGGAGGCCAACCCCGCAACCCCCCCCACCGCGCCGTGGGGCTGGGCGCCTTTGCACCCGCGCTGCTGCAGTACCCGCGGGGAGGGACGAAGAGGCCTTTCGGGGGGCTGCACCAGCTCTCTGAGGCCGCTCTCGCTTGCCGCAGCGCGGCACGAGTGGGGCTTCCACCCACGGTTTTGCCGCTTTCCCGCCCCGCGGCCCATGGCGCGGCCGGGGCCGGCTGGCCCAGACGTCCCCCCGCCCGCACCGCCCGGGCAGGCTTTCCCCCCGAATGTGGGAGTATCTTTAAACCTGGGACCTGTGTTACTCGTTTCCCTAAAGATTTTGGCGGGTATTTTTATAAACCTGAAATTCCACAAAACACCTCTTAATTTTTATAAAGAGTTATGTGTTCTTTGAAGGCTAAGTTCAAAAAGAAGAGTACTGGTCTATAAAGCTCAGATTCATAAATAATTTGCCTTGGAGCCTATGAACCTAAAATACTACAGTATATATTTTTAAGCAGCCCTGGTAAAACTGCTGAGCCCTTACGAGGGGTAAGATTCAAGGCCCCCTTGCCTATATAGTTGTTTCAATGGTCCTTCTATGGCCTGGGCTCTCTTCACTCCCCCTTGGTGCAAAGGCTGCGCACCAGCCAGATAAAGCCCAGGCAATAACTTCTGCGGCCCCTAGGCTTCATTTGGGAGAAAAATGCAATTAGCTTGTCTGTATTAAATGCTGCAGTCTGACTCAGGGCCCCGTGTTGCTGCATGCTTTAAACTGCCTGTATTCACTGGGTGGGTGAACAAAAAGTATCTGACCATGTTCTTAGGTGAAATAGTAAGCTTCTGAAATCTCCTCTGTAAGAACTAACTAAGAAGGACTCTTCGTGTTGGCTGATGCTGCAAAGTGGTGCACCTAGGCATTAGCTGTTAGACCCTTTTTAAGGCTGGAGTCAGACATACATGGTGAGTGCAGTATTTTCTACCCCAAGCTGGCCTGTCAGAAGTCTCTTTTGTTCATTTTTTTTGCTGAGCTTTTGTACTATAGATCCTTTTTACAAAGGCAGAAGTAGACTTGTAATGAAGGTAGTTACAGTGCCTTGAAAATAATCTTTGTGAATCCAAGTGGGTAGCAACCCTTGCAGCTTAGCTCTTCGGGGGGATCCAGGCTGGGCTCAGCTCCTGGGGCACTTGGCGGGGAGCATGCTATGTGTGCTCTCATGTGGGGAAGCTATTGCCATACAGACATCCTCCCCCACATGCAAGTCTTAATACTGTGGAAATAAATCTCTGTAGAAAGTGTCATACCCTTGGGCAGTATCTGTAAGGAGGACTGCTTGAGGCTGAGCCTTACTGAATTAGTGGGCATCAGGATGTCTGCACACTAGATCATAGTTAATATGCTTGTACAGGAGCATACTTTTTTCAGAGGGGCTGTTAGGTTTGGTTTAAACTTGTTTGAAAGCCTGTGTACCATAGCAAAAAAGCAGGGTGTAACTGGAATAGGGTCTGGTTTTCCCCCAACTCTCTCCCAGCTGTTGCTGGGTCTTCAGTTCAGCTGTTGCAGCCAATGCCTATCCACAAGTGTGTGAGCAGACACCAAGGTCTCAGCTATTTAAACTCTGACACCTGCCCTCCTTCTCTTGCAGCTGACATCAGCCTTGCAGACTGGGGTCGCAAGGCCATTGAGATTGCGGAAAATGAGATGCCAGGTCTGATGAAGATGCGGGAGATGTATGCTGCATCAAAGCCGCTGAAGGGTGCCCGTATTGCTGGTTGCCTTCATATGACTGTGCAAACAGCAGTTCTCATAGAGACCCTTATAGAGCTGGGAGCTGAGGTAAAGTGTCTCTGCGCTTCTCTTTCAGTGTGCTCTTAGGTAATGCTCTGCCTGGGGCGCTGCTGCTGCTTATATAACTACCTTAGGGGATCCTGGCAAATGTCTGTCCTTGGAAGAGAGTGTGCTGCAAACTCCAGGTGGATGGATTATGTCTTCTCTCCTTAAGCAAAAAGCTTGTCACCTGTACTGCATGCACCTCGGATGTGGTATGTCTTCCCTCTGGACAAGCTGCATCTTCCTGAATGCCCATTTTGGGCTGGGTTGCTGACTTCAGCAGCTCCGCCAGCTGTGTGTGCAGCACCTTGAGCAGTGGTGCTGTAAGCTGCTCCCACGCAATTATGTTGTGCTTGGGCATGCAGTGCTGTTGCTGGTAATGCTGAAGCTCTAGTGGCTGCCTCCAGCACAGATTAACCTGTGTTAAGAACCACACTGCCCTGATAAAGTCAGCAAAAACTAGTGAAGCTTTCTCATGCTGGTCCCTGAGCTGTGCAGGAAGACAACAGGGAGGCAGTGTTGTTCAAGGATCAAGGCTGGCGATTTCAGTAATTTTGAATTTGTTGTGTTGATGATGGACCAGTTACCTTGGTTCATATTAGAGACTGAGATACTTAAAAGCCATTTACTGCATTGTGTCCTCTGGCTGGCTTGCTGAATGAACTCTAAACATCATGGCTGAGTGTTCACTCTCCAGGGCATGAGGAGAGCCAGGCATGTGAGCACAATCCACATAGCTTGTGTGCTGAGCTGGGAGCTGACTGGAACTTGATGATGGATTATGATAAGTACACATGTAATCTGAAATGCCTTCTTCCTGAAGTTTAGCTGCCTTGAACTCAGGCTACCCAGAGATGCCCTATATGGGATTCCTCCCTGGGAATGGTTAAAAGAGTTGAGCAGTGTCATGCTGATGAAAAGGCACTGGGGTGGGGGGAAGCTTGCTCTGTAGCAGCTAAGGCATTTTCTCAAGAAGTGGAAGGGGTAGGTCTAGACAGTGTGCTAGGTCAGCCTGGGCAAGGTACATGCTGTTGTGGTGGTGTTCTTCAGCCTGTTCAGAGCTGTTCTGTGGTTGCAAATGGTACAGTGCCAAAGGAGAGCTTTGATGTGGAGGTACAGTCCTGGTTTTATTCCAGCTACTCTGTGTATGAAACTCTTGTCCCTCCATAGGATTTAAAAGAAAGCAGTAGCCACTGAAATTTGGGAAGCTGCTTGCTGCTACTATTAGTTGCAGTATCCCAGTGTGGCTGGCCTTGGCAGCAGCTGTGTGCTTGCTTAAATGTTGCCAAGCTGCTTTAGTCTGAGCACAACCCCGAATCAGTGTTGTATGGGATTCATCCATGTCATTCAGGGAGGTGTCTGCAGAGATTTGGTTCCTCTAAACATAAGTTATGGCTCTGCCTTTAAGATGTGTGCTGTTTTGTTGCTCCTTCCTTGTCCTGATACCTGCATGTTAGTTTAGACTTTGACTTGAGTTTGGATTCAGCCCTGGTTCATCTGTTCTGCCAGAACTTTGGTGTCCAGGGTGGAGGAGTGAAACTCGGATGAAACCATACCCTACATAATGAGGATACATCCTCTGCTGCTCACTGCAGCATAGTAATCTTGGTATCCCTTTCCTTGGCTAGGTTAACAAAGATAGAATAAATAGTCTGTGCCTCAGAGTCTAAGGTCTAAAATGTAATAAAAATGCATCATCTTCATAACCAGTGATATAAATATTAGGCTTTGAACCCATCAGGTATGCCAGTTATTCTAGGGTCTATGCCATTATCATGAACTGGTGTTACAGATCTGAGGATGCAGAGCTGAAGTGTCCTATGTCTTATTTGAAGTGTAAGCAATATATAGCTATTCTGTATACTTTGAATTTTGTGACATCTCCTGATGTCATCTGTACTGATGTGGAGGGAGCTTAAAAAAACCCAGGTGAGGTGGTACAGTGCTTAAGGTCATTAATTTATTTTTCTGTGCTCCTTCCAGGTGTGTTTTCACTGCCAAGTGTTGGTTGTGTAGGCTCAGATGAGGTGCTCCCTACTGCAGCCCTTACTTTGAAGTGTCAATTCTTGATAACAGGCGTTATCAAGAATATCAATTGTTATTAACAATTCTGAAAACAGGCATGAAGGATTATGCCTTATTGCCCTTTCTCCTCGAGGTCTGTTACAAATAAGCATGCGAATACCTGCCAGTCAGCCCTCTAGGGAGCAGAGTGAGGACTTGTGTGTGGCTCTGGGATGTGGTTTCTGTGCCTGCTGGGGAGCTGCAAGTAGCTATGCAGATACTTTTCAATGCAACTCAGCAACATGCTGTTGCTTTTCTAGGTGCCTGAGCCTAGTTATGAAATCTGTGTGGAAAAAGCTTAGCTCAGTTGGAAGAGCTTCCATGACTGGAGCACAGAGTGGGAGTTTGAGCATAATCTTGGAGAATGCCTGTTGATCAAGAGTAGTGTTTCAGCTGAATTTCTGACTCTTCTCTGTGCCAGCAGGTGCGTTGCTGCATGTCCATATCCTGTAGTGGACACTCGTTATGTGGCTGTTCTGCAAATCTGAACTTTGACCAAAACTTTCTAAACCCACCCTACTGTGCACTTGCTGAAGATCTTATAGCTGAACTTATGCTCTGGCTGTCTGGCAGAAGCTCTTGTGAATAAGGAGATGGCTGAATACCTGGCACAGCTAACGCTCCATTACATTCTCTCCCAAAGTGACATTATTTTCCCTGGCCTAGTTTTCACCCTAACTTTGCAGAGCTACTGAGAAAGGCAGGAATCTGCACTACTATGCCTTTCTGGTCTTGCTCCCTTTTTAACTCCTGTGTCTGGAACAGAGTGCCTGATATCACAGAACTTTGCTCAGCAAACAAAACTTGGGTTGTTTTCCAGGTACAATGGTCAAGCTGCAATATTTTCTCCACTCAGGACCATGCTGCAGCTGCTATTGCAAAAGCCGGTATCCCTGGTAAGTTTTGCATGTTGTAATTTGGCTCTGAGTCGGGTGTACTGCCTGTTTTAGCTAAATCAATCTCTGCAAATCAAGCTCTTCTGAACAAGCTTCTGGATAGAAATAGCCCATCAAAAGCACTGATTGTTACAAAACAGGACATTTGATTCAAGCTACACGGCATCAAACTCTGCATAACATTCTTGACAATGGCTGCTGTCAGGCTATGAAAGAGCCTGCCTGTATGTTACCAGCTTCAAGCCTGGTCGTTAAGATGATTGAATGGCCTGGATAATTAAATGGATTGGTGTGTAGGTGTGTGTAGGTGGATGTGTTTGCTTTCCAGTGAGCTTGGTGCTATATAGGGCTCAGGGAAGGGATGTAAACTGCAGTGTGCTCTGTTAGAATGACAAGGTCAATGCTCAAGAAACTTTAAGGCTAGAGCTAGGCCAACTGTGTTGCTGTCTAATATCCCTGAAGTGGTTTATCAGGATGCTGCTGTTCTGTTGCTGCTGCCTTCCAATAAAAAGCAGTTCCTTGCAGATCATTATGAACACATTAAACTGTCTGCTGTGTTACTCGGCTTATGGACACACAGTCTTCGAGGCTTTGTGCTTGGAACTGCGTGGCCGAGCCGGATATTGGCAGAGGCTAAACCTGATTTCTGGCAGCCCGGTTCCTTGCTTTGGGAGGTGTTTTTTCATTTCTGTTGTAATTAGCTAGTGCCACAAGTCTTTCCCCAGCTGTTATCTGTTCTAAGGTAACAGAAGACAGTGGTCCTTTCATCAGCTCCTTTGGCATTACTAGCTGCAGGCACCACCTCTGCTTGTCTCTGGCATGTGATGTCAAAAGACCAGGTGGGACTCTCTAGACCTGATGTTAGGATATTGCCTTCCTAACTGTTCTCAACACCCAAAAGTCATCTGAAGAGCAGTTTATAGGTGGAACGTTAGTGCCTAAGTTCTTGACCTCAGCCTTTAGTATCCTTGTTTTGTGGAAGTTGCTCTTTTTGTTAAAACTGTGCTTCACGTACCGAATATACAAGACCTTGGAGGAATGCTGATCATTTGGATACGGTATAAGATACTGATGCATGTTTCTTCAGAAGGGGCAATTGCACGATTGGCTCTTTGTGCCTCGAGTTATTAGTTGTCTGTATAAATGGTGAAAGCATGACAATTTAGCCAAATGTTGGGGCATGTAAACTGTGTATCTAATATATGTTTAAATGGCTGAGTGCCACTGAGGCTGAAGGATAGCATGAAGCCAGTACAAATGCCTGGAAAGGCAAAAATACTTCTGGATACAACATGCTACTGGTTGCAGCAGGTTGCTGGTGGTAGATGTACTGGCACAGAAATATGCCCTAGTAAGAGCGGACAAGGCACAGCAGCTTGGATTTCAGTGCTGTGCTAGAGACTAGAATTTAAACTTGAAGTTGCTGAAGAGTTTGTATTCTGGTGTTTAGCTCATGCTGAAGTCAGTCACTCCTTTCTGCTCTGCTAGAAAATGCTGTAGTTGTGTGTTCATTTGTCTATATCAACATATCCAGTGCCTATTTCTAATTCCTGGTAATGTAAGGTGTATTAGGGGAGCAACTGGGGTGTTGTGGATGTAAGTCTGCTTTGGTTTGCCTTCTCCCTCTTAATGTGAAAGAAGAATAAGAGCAGCAGTGAAGTCACAAAATTTTGACCAAGTTCATGGCCTAGAACAAAAAGCAAAATTATTTCACTTCTGTTAATTCTGAGATCGTTTTTCCAATGCAAATAACTTTTCTGGCCTGCAGGCACAGATAATCATCTGTCTGTTGGCTCTGCTGCTGAGAACTGCTGAAAATCTTCCTTTGGCTGCTTTACTACATGCTGAGTAAGAAACCGGCTAATTGTGTGTGTTGTTCCTGTGTAGTGTTTGCCTGGAAAGGGGAGACCGACGAGGAGTATTTGTGGTGCATTGAGCAGACCCTGTACTTCAAGGATGGGCAGCCCCTCAACATGATTCTGGATGATGGTGGAGATCTTACCAACCTAGTTCATACCAAATACCCACAGCTCTTGAAAGGTGACTTGTATTTTGTTTTGCCAGGCACAGTTCTGCTTGGGAGGCTGTTTGTCGGTCTGTTTCAATGGGAATTACCTGCTTTTTTAAAAGGGGGAGGGGGGGAAGAGGGACGGGCATGTGCAAACAGGCTATGAATGAGTCTATGAAAATTGCTTACAGTCCAACACCAGAATATCTTACCTGCAGGAGCTGTTTCCATCTCTGCTCTGTAGTATATGAACAAGACTGACCTGTCCTTCTGGCCATCCTTCACAGTGCCCGTTGCCTGTGAATGACCAGTGGTACTACTGACTTGCCAAAAGCTTCCTGGAAATGGGCTGTGTTTTAAACTGCTTAATGTCTGTTTGCAATTAATATTTTTAACACTAATGCTTTTTCTTCCACATCCTCTTAGTGTATCCCCGGATGAAGTCATGACAACCTGAGCATTTATTGGAAAGGGAACAGTTTTCTACCTTATATAAACCACAAAACATTAACTCATCCAGTTTGTCAGCCAAGATGCTGATGGAGTCAGGGTTGGGACTCTTGCTTTGACTTATTACCTCCAGTGTAAGTTAGTAAAACGTAACAGATCAGTGCGGTGGTGCTAGCACATGCAAAAAGATTTAGCTGAAGGGAATTTGGCATGAACTGCAAGAGCAGGCTGTTCTGTGCCTGGCAAGTATGACAGATTCTCCTTAGCTCTGCCAGTGTCCATAATCTGTGCTGCTGCAGGGTATGAAGGGTATGTTTGATCTGGGATGTGAAGAAAATTGGAATGTAATAATGGGGTGGAAACAAAACTGGTGTGTGGGGTGTGCTGATGCTAATTAATTCTTGGTCAGTAGAAGTGAGGTTGGTATAGAGGCCTGTTGGATCAGCTCTCTGACTCTTGCACTGCTTTAAGAGGAAGTTATGGGGAAAAAATCTGAAGGGTGACAGGCCATGGGTAGGGCTGTGTTAAGGGAGGAGGCTGGGTCTACTCCCCATCCATGTGCTCATGTGGGTAGGGGGACAAGAAAGAGGAAACTTCTGTGTGACAGGCCTCGCTTTCTCCTTCATCTTCAACATGTCAATAATAATCTAACGGTCAACATCTTGTTATTTAAACTGTAATGAGACGCTTTCATTGGTGTCTGCTTAGCCATGCTGGGAACCCCTCTTTTCTGCCAAAGGTCTCTTGCTTCCCAGATTACTACCTCTGTTGATGTTCATGACCTCTTGCTTTCATTTCATTTGATGCTAAGGAATACCACAATTGATCATGCCTTCCTCTTTTCCTGGCATTGTCGGAGGCCAAAAAATACATTTTTCCATGATCATACTCTGTTTTGCAGGGTTGTTTCCTTTCCATGCACATGCAGCACCTTGGTGGGTATCCCTGTTCCCAGGGCTTCTTGTGCTGAGCTCCTTTCACACTTCCAGGCCTCCTGCTGTCTGCTGCTTTCTCCCCTCCAGCCCTTTGCTCCCTCTTACTTGTCTTGGGCTCTTGGTGTGGAAGTGACATATCTAGTCTGCCATTGATAAAAAAAAAAAATCCCTACTGCCTGGAGTTGTTTCTGAAATTCATAGGAATGGCTCTTCCACTGGGGTTTTTAAAAAGTCTAGGCAGGATGCCATACCTGTCAACATTTCCCTTGCTAAAATGTGTGTGCTGTCTGCACTGACCATAGTTGAAAAGCCCACTTCCAGTACTGCAGTAAACTAAGTAAGGCTGATCTCTGTGGAGGGTGACAGAAAAAATCTGTTCTACCTTCTAGTCCATTGCTTCTTCGAAACAGCAAAATGTCCAGTAAAGTCTTGATCTCATTTAATTGAGCTCTGCACTTAGCCCTTTGCTGCAAAGTCTGCTTAAATGAAGCTGTGTAGCATCCATTTTTTTTGTATCTTGAAGATAGAGGCTAATATATCCTAAGGACTTGTGGTGATACTTGACCTCTCTGGGGAAGAGGTAGGACAAGAGTAACGTTAGCAGAGCATGCACGGTGTGTGGAAAGACCAGATTGTGAGTGCAGGAGACATTTTGGCATGCAGCATCTGAAAGCATCATTTGCCATTTAAAGGCTGGACAGGTTTTCTGGGCTAACTTCAAAGTGAATGGTCTGTCTTCCATGCTTCAGCTGCTTTGAATTTAAATAGAAGTTACTTCAGTCCTGTTGTGCACCTAACAGTTGAAAGTAGAGCTCATTCAAGTCTACTTCAACTAGGTCTGATAAGTAGCTGTGTGGAAATGCTCAACAAGCTTCCCATCTCACTAACAGCAACTGCTGTTAGAAGGCAGAATGGCCTTTGTCCTATTGGCTTATTACACTAAACTAAATGCCCTTAAAACCAAGATAAATAAAGGTAGGAGGGGGAAAGCTAGAACTCAGCAAAGGAGAAAGTCATCTGAACTCATGCAAGGGAGGTCTCTGGCATCTATGCAGAAGGCAACCGTTGAGAAAGGATGGAGAAGACTGGATCACTTGTGCACTATTGATGCAGTCTTGTTCATTGCTCAGGTAACAAAAATGGGAGCAGAGCAGGTCTGACTGTTTAGCAAGGCTTTTTCAATTGAATTCAAACTTTTCCTTGCTGTAGGCCCTTCACTGTTCTCCAGTCACTTAATTCACTGAGGCATTGAAATTGAGTGGTGTAGGCAGCACTTCTTTTAGCAGAGTTGCAAAGTAGTTTAGACCAGCTATAAATGTCACCTGGGGGCAGCAGGCAGGTGGCCTTCAGGGAAGGGAAGCTGCTGGTCTACATGCTGTGAGGTTTGCTTAGTGTGATTTTCAAGGACAATCTGCTAAGCTTAAAAATGTCAGCCTGGAGAGGTTTTGAAGGATGAGTGTATCTCAGTTGCTAGATAGACCAGAAGAGAGAGGGCAGGTTTGAACTGGAGGTTTCTGCCATGACCTCCCACAGATCTCCTTCACAAGAGGATGGTTGTACTTGATCTATGCATTTGCACTGGAAAATTGATACTTTTGGGAGACTTACTACAGATGCTGTATTTCACTGTGCACCAGACAATGTTCTTTAAACTGTCCTGTTCCCTCCAAGCCTTGCCCTAAATATGCTAAAGCCTGAACTTGTTCTCTCTGCAGTTAGCCGTGTGGGGAGTGTAGTTACCAAGGCCTGCCTTACCACAGACCTCACCCAGAGCCCTCAGTAACTGCACGCCCATGTTCTCGTGTAGCTCAGATAGGCTTAGGTCAGTTTGCAGGTGTAATTTTAAGCAGTAGGGATGGGTTTGAACCAGAATCAGTGTCTGTGTGCAGCTAACCTGACTAGAGGAGTTGAGATGGGGGGGTTGTATTAGCATCTCCATGCGTGGAGTGTGACTGGGGGGTCCTGGGCGTGGAGGTTCTGGGGGGGCCTGCTAGGGGACGGTGTTGTGCTGCAGAGGTGGGGGGGCTGCCGGGGGTCCCCCTGGGTGGGAAGAGAGAACTTTTGGCTGGGGGCCTGTGTCGCACGGATGCAGGCTGCACTTGCAAGGGTTTAAGCTGTGAATTTTGAAGATGACTTTAACAAGCTTTATTCTTTCTTAATTGAGCTCTGGTACAAATTTGGGATTCCCTTTTCCTCTGTTTTGGCCCCCCCTCCTTGCTGGGGTGGCGACCTGAGCCCCTGGGCTCCTGGTGGCTGTTGCTGTGGCTCTTGTTCCTGCTGAGCAGATGAAACCCAAAGGGTTAGGGCAAAGCACCTGCCTGCCTTCTCCCAGGAGCTGTGCTGCTGTAGCCTGCTAGGGAGCTGTACCAGGAGGCTCAGCACCCCTGGGTGCCTGGAGGGTGCAGGTACCTGCTAGGGAGCCAACAAGAGTGATGACTGTGTGCTGATCAGAGAGGTGATTCCCCAGTTATCATCCTGTCCTATAAACTCATCATAGGTCTTGGTGGCTGGGGAGGTAGTGACACTTAGTCACTTCTCTTTGATACCCAAAATTAGCAGGCTAAATAAATAATTTTGGGGATTTTGCTGGGCGTTATTGTTGTTGGTTCTCAGTTGCCCATCCCTAAAGTAATACTGGCTATGGAGGAGGTGCGTGGGCTGTGGTTGAGTCCTGCTGTTGCTGCTGGCTTGTGATCTTGGGCTAGTTCTTTGGCCACTCTGCTTTTGCTATTTGTGAAATAGGAAGGGTAGTGCTCACCTCTTTGTAATGCTAGGAGGGCTATGGGTGGTGTGGATTAAAAAAATATATGTAGGAATTGGGAGTGATTATATGTATATACAGTGAGGCAGAAGAATTAAGAAAAATTACATGAAAAGGAGCGATATTTCTGTCTTTTCATGTGCGTTTGCAGTGGTTAACCTGGGCTGTCATCTGCTTCATCAGTAAAAGGGCCTGAACAGAACAATTTATGAACATTGTTTATCTCTTAGAATTTTTCTATGAAAACTACTAAAATTATTTTGCTTATAAGCATCCTTTCCATTTTCTTCTGTAAGATCAACATGAGAGGTCACTCGCCTGGAGGGGCAATATCTTCTCTGCCTAAATCTCTGGAGTACGCAGAACTTGGTATTCATCATTTTCCTGTTTTCTCTTAGGAATCTGAATTAGCTCCAAGTGCCGTGTGAATCTCTATACAGAGATGTTGCTCATGTTGGTGGTTTCAGTATGATTTAGCAGAATTCCTCTATTTTCCCCCCAGTAGTTCATACTTCAACAAAATAACTGTCTTGCAGTATGCCTCCAGTCCTTAAAGAGTGAACATAATAACCATATCCTCTACAGTGGAGATTCAGCAAGACTGGATAGTTTAGTTTCAGATCTAGTCTGATTGCCCTCCTGGACAGTTTTCAAACAAGCATGTTTCTGAAATAATGTTGTTTGTTGTGCTAGTAATACCCATGAAACTGAAGCTTCCTGTAGCTAGTATCCAGATTTAGGGGGGTGTTGGCTGTTTAATCAGAGCTGAAGTTGATTACAACAGCAGGATTGGGAGTGGTGAACTGTGTACTTGATTTTTTTACTTTATTCATTTGATTCAAGTGCTTTAGATTTAAGAGTGGTTGTCTAGGTATCATCTCCTTTCAGGCCACCTTGCAAGAATGAGCTAGGCTGTAGAAGCATCACTGAGGTGAAAATCTTGTCCTTTTTGCAGAAGAGGTTTTTGATCATTTTGTGAGAAAACAGATTAGAGTAGGGTCTTTCCTGATTCCCTGGTCTAAAGCTGGTCCCTTCCATTTATCCAAATAATATTTTGTCCTGCTCTTTTAATTGTCTGTTGGGGAAGAAACTGGTTTGAACCTTCAAACTACTGTTTGAGGATGCAAATGAAGGTTGTCATCTCTTCCCTGCTTCCTGCAGAGGGTTTGTTTAACTTAGGCCTCTGTAGGATGCTCCCAGCACCTGGATGTGTTGGTCTGCAGCAGTGTTAACTCCGACTAAGGTGAATCCTTTTACTCTCCCCACAGGAATTAGAGGTATTTCGGAAGAGACAACCACTGGAGTTCACAACCTGTACAAGATGAAGGCCAATGGGACCCTCAAAGTGCCAGCTATCAATGTTAATGACTCTGTCACAAAGGTAATGCAGTTAGAGCCCTTCTTCTGTGTTCAGCTGTTTGACTAGTTTGGTGTTGGGATGTTGTAATTCCCATGCAAGTATTTCTCCTCTTGCTGAGCTATTCTTGACCTGGTACTGAACAGCTTTTCACCGTATCCTTGAAGTGAGCCCATGATGTCTCTAATGGGGCATACCATTTGTAAATACCCTGTTTTCAGAATATCAAGGGCTTTTTTGTATGTAGGGGCATGCATTCTTCTGCATTTTAATAATGTGAAATCGCTTTTGGAAATCATGGCTCCTGGGATACAGTCAGTTCCTGTGGCAAGGGCCATGTCTTCACTCTGAGCCGCTTAAAGCCTGCAGGTTGGTGGCAGATAGCAGCTGGAAAAGTGACCTACATGAGCCTGTGGCTGGTAAAGGTTGGCTGATCTCACAAGGGATCTCTGAGCAACAGTTCCTAAGGATAGGGCAGGAGGAATAAATATTCCTTCCCTAGCTGTATTACTGCTTCCCCTGACAAATCCTGATGAACTGAGGGATGAGGGGGAATGGTGTTTAAAGGGTGCTGGTGCTTTTTGGACGCAGATGAATTATAGTGGGAATTTCAGGCATACTTAAAGTTTATGCATCTAGATGTTTTTTAAATCTAGTTGCTAAATCTATTTCAAGTTAACATACTAACATTATTCTATTGGGCATGGCAATTCTCACTGTTTGGCCTGCTTCCTCTCCAGTTTGCTCTCTGAAGAGTATCTCCTTTCTACTCACAAAAATGTATCTGACAATTTTATTTCATAGCTAGTGAGCTGGAATCCAACTGATCTTGGAGGAAGCTTGTTTCTCTGCATCCTGTTCACCTAAATCTGTGCCTCCTGTGTAATAATTATTAATACTGTTTAGCAGACTTAGAAATTCAGATGTTTGTAAAAAAGCCTTTTGGGTGGATTTGGATTGAGTTAGCTTTATTCTAGTGCCAAACAAGTGCTTATTTTCTATTACTGTTTGGTATTAATATAATGAAAGATTTGTACTAACCCCAGTTGCAGATCTCCAGGAAGACATGCAACTGAGCTGACAAATTCTGCTCTCCCATTTTGATATATTCAGTTGGTGTGAGGTTCCTATACTACTATTTGGAGAGAGGAGGCAGGCAGCATCTAGTTCTGTTATTCCCTCCTGCCACTCAAATGTATTTTTGGGTGGGATGGATGTCTGTATCAGCGCCCTGCTACCCTGCCTGCACGGGAATGCACAGGTACCTGGAAGGCTTTGGGGTTGGTTTCCCAGTTGAGGGATTTGGTGATGAGGAATCAAATCTGACCATGCTGTTTTCTGCCATAAGAAGGCTTATACTGCAAGGAAAATCTGCTGGTGGACTAGAAAAGAGGGTAACCAACTGGTGCTAGCCTTGGAATTTGAAGGATTGGTAACAGAATTTTTCTGAAATACTAATGGCAAATGTGCCTGTGATAAAACTTACAGGCACTGAGTCAGGAACTTCTTGATCTGAAGTATAACTTATTACACATTAGTCTTTGGCCAGCTTCTGAGGCTGGGAGTGATATGCTACTATACCTTGTAACTTGCTCAGATAATGCATTGGAGTCGTAACTGCAATGCTCTTATACATGGACTTTGCATTTTTTAATTATAAAAATTTTATAGCTGTAAGCTGTAGACTGAAAACCAAACTGTAGCATCTTACATGTGCTAGGTGGCACCAGCCATAGCTGCAAGGTAGGTCCCCTATGAAAAGGTCAGTGCCCCTAGTCACAGCTAGGTATGCAGTCTTAAGATTGCTTAGAGCAGAGTGCTACCTGTGTTAAGTGAAAGCAAGAATAATTGGTGAGCTAAGGCTGTAGAAAGCATGGAGCAGGCTTTGAGACCAGAATTGTGCCATGCATGGTGAGTTCTGTATACCCCTGCCCTGGGAAACATAACCCAACTTCGGTAGCCAGATTTTTAAAAAATTATGGGTTTCTGTAACTCTTCAGATGATAAAGTCTGTTTATACAGCAAATCCTGCTGGTCAAAACAAAGGGCCCAAGGAGAAAGAGCATTATAGCAATGTATGTTTCTGAGTTTAGGGATATGGTCAAGCAGAGTACTACTTGACATCTGACTTAGCAGGGGAATTTTGACCTGGAGGTCTGGCTTTTAAGTTCATGTTTATGTTACAGTATGAGGATGTTGCACAATGGGGCATTAGGAGATGAAATCCAGGGGTTCTTGGTTGCAGTGACCAGTATTGTGAATGGCTACTTGCTGGATTTCTCTATACCTGAGCAGTGGCGAGGTCTGGCAGTGTTAGTGTAACCGCTCCTGGGGAAGATGCAATTTCAATCTTCCTGGGCTGCAGGAACCAACTTCTTACTGATATGAACAACTTGCTGCTTCTGCAGGGTGCGTGTGTCTTGCAAAGATAAGAATGTGTTAGTCAATTGGCCAGATATTCTGCTGGTGTGTTTGCCTACCTGTGGCACTTGGTTTGGTTCATTGTCTGATAAACAGCAGCAGAAAACTGGTGAATATTTGGCTACGGAACTCAGACCTACCTCTGTACACAATTGTTTGCTTTTATTTGATAAATTCAAGCCTTAGTCAGTAGATGAATGTATTTATGAAATGCTTCTCACCAGGGGAGCACTGAAGCCTGTGTCTGGTATAACTATATGGATTGAAACTAGAAAAATAAAAACATCCAACCAGGTGATCCTCTTCTCATCCCTCACTGTGGCTAAAGTATTTAGCTGTCAGCCTCCTGGTTCATAGTACTTGCATGTAAATCCATTTTGTTTCTCTAAGGAATTTTTACTTGAGTGACTTCCTTCTGTTCTGAAACTGCTTCTTTTTCTTCCTCAGAGCAAGTTTGATAACCTTTATGGTTGCAGAGAGTCCCTCATTGATGGCATCAAACGTGCTACAGATGTCATGATTGCTGGAAAAGTAGCAGTTGTGGCAGGTTACGGCGATGTGGGCAAAGGCTGCGCTCAGGCCCTGCGGAGCTTTGGAGCCAGGGTCATCATCACTGAAATCGATCCCATCAATGCGCTGCAGGCAGCCATGGAAGGTGAGAACTGAAGGAGATGCAGAAACATGCATCTGATGGGGGTCTCTGCATGTCAGTGTAGAGCAATAAATGATAGTTGGCCAAGAAAGTTTCACTGGGTTTCAGCCCTCTCCCTATTAAGGTAGAGCTGACTCCAGTTTAACTGCAGGAATACTTTCCTCACAGTTAGGGAAGTTTATTAGTACAGGCCTTGAAGATGTGTTTGGAGTCATGGATATAGGGACCATAGTGGGGTAAGGCCCCCATTTCATAACACTGTAAGCCTGGTTTTAAATGGGTTCATTATCTTTAAGTTGTGCAACTCTAACCTCCAGTGTGGGTTAGGACTTCACTAGAATACCTCCACAGTAAAACACCAGGCCTTGCCTTTAGTAGGTGTTTTTGGAGAGCAATGCCATGCTCTCTGCCTTTCCAGCTCTGCTGACAGCATGCTATGGAAGCTGTGCTGCTCATTCTGTGGGTGCCACATGTAACTCTGCTTCTTAGTACGTTTATCCCATTTCTATTCATACCTGGCTAGAACCTGCAGGTGTCGTGGGTGCACTTCCCTGTGCAAACTTGACCCCCTGTGTTGTGCCAGATGCTACACCTATGGACATAAGACATTGAATGTATAGATCTACAGATTGGAAACAGGTGAGGGATAGATGTTTTTTTGCTACGTTGGTATTAGTAAGACAAGTATGCCCACTACCTTGCATCCTCCATGGGTCAGGTGTTGGCACAGAATTTTCTTACTCATTCTTTCTCTGTACTTTTCTACTTGTAATATTGTAGCCCATTTTTTGATAAGTGCTGGTGGTTGGGTAGAGGAATAGCTTTTTCTCTTTTCAGGTTATGAAGTTACAACCATGGAGGAGGCCTGCAAAGAAGGCAACATCTTTGTTACCACCACTGGCTGCACTGATATTGTTCAGGGCAGGTATGGTCTAGCCACTTGCTTTAGTGAAAGCATACCTCTGCAGTTAGAGATTTTTTTTTTTAAATAGTCATAACTTGTCAGCAGTAGGGTGTGGGCTGGCATACAGTGTCCTTTCTGGACATCAGAATTTAGCATCAGTTTAGCGAGAAATCAGGGCTTTGGTATTTCACTTCTGTTGGATGTTGCCACATTGCAACTGTACCTGTCTTACAGTGTGTAACCATGGAGAAACAAAAGGTGTAGAGGGATAGAATTCTGGAGTATGAGAGCATCAGGGCTAAATTCTGTGTTAGGATGGATAAATGTGAACAGAAGGAGGTAGGTAAAGGTCGAATGGTCAAGGTTGAAAGTGATTCCATCTGAGTACACATTAGCAGACTTGAAACTAGCCTCAAACTGCCTTGCAGTTTTTTGTTATCACTTAGATATCAATTTATAGCCCCTCCACTCTACATAAACTCATTCTTATCTTTGCCATTATGATTGTACATGTTGTAGTGGAAGATCAGATTAAGTGGGAGGAGATAAGGCCATTAGTCTCTAGAGATGTAAAACTGTTTTCTTGATGACCCTGAAGTTTCCAGCAATTCTGTGTAGGAAAGAATAACTGCAGGTATTTTGATCTTGACCAATTAAACAAAGTAGTTTTGTTTTGCCTTAGTGGGAAAATATTTTCTCTCCAATAACCTTTTTATATCCTTGGGAAATGTCCTTCCGTAGAAGCTTGAGTTTTTTCTAGTAGACTTCACATGCCTGGAAGATTACCAGACCCACACATCTTTTGAGAACCAAATGTGATCAGTGAGCTAGGCACTTCTCACTTCTGCTTGAACAGAGCTATGGACCAGAGTGTCTTGTGCTGAAGAAAAGGTTTTGTGCATTAATTTTTGATATAACTTTTTTCAGGCACTTTGAGCAGATGAAGGATGATGCCATAGTGTGTAATATTGGACATTTTGATGTGGAAGTTGATGCAAAGTGGCTGAATGAAAACGCAGTAGAGGCCGTGAATGTTAAACCTCAGGTGAGACAGCCCTTGCACAAAGCTCTCCTGCTAGAAAGAAGCAAAACCTCTCTGTTTCCAGAAAGGGGGGCGGCATTTCTCTCCAGGTACTTTGTGCTTCTAGCTTTCTTGGAAGCCAGTGTTGCTCTAGACTGATCAGAATGGAGATTCTGCTACACTCTTCCCTGATCAAACTGGAACAAGCTGCACATCATAGTCTTGTGTTGGTATTAAAGCAATTGGTTCTGTACAGCATGGTCTCTGGCGGGAGGTGCCTGGTGTGGCTGCATCTTTCTCCATGTGCTCCTACTTGACAAAAGGTACCTACCCCTTAGTGGTGGTTGTGTAGACAACTGCATCTAGTTCATCCCATACAGGAAGTCAGCTTTGGGGATGGTGAGGAGGCATGGAAATGTGCCTTTGATAGCCCCCAGCTGAAAACAATGCCATAACTCAGTTTCAAAAAGCAAGGTAGATGATGAATGCAGAACAGACCATTAGAGACTGTATAACACTTAACAACGGAGCCCATAGATTGCCCAGTGGCTGATCTGAATTTGCTCTCAGGTAACTGCTTGCTCACATACTGCTCCGCACCAGAACAATCCTGATCCTGGTGCAGGATACCAGGACTGGAGTGAATCTCAAGGGAATATCTTCTGGGATTCTGTCAAGGTTTGAAAAAATTCACGCATCTTTGTCTTCAAAGCATTTTTTTTACTTGACTTTGAAGCCTCAAGAAAGCCTGTGTGGAGTTCTGCCAAACTCAGACTTCTCTTCCAGACTTCATGGCTTCATTTTAGAGATCTATGTAGACCAGAAGTCTGTGTGTGGGTGGACAAAGTGAGATGTTTTATTCTTGCTCAGCTTGCATTCCCACCGAGTATTTACCTGAACATATGGCTGTAGCTATGCAGGAAAATAGGGATCTAAAAAATTCAGCTTCTCAGCTGTGTCCTAAAGCAGAGAAACTAAACTAAATCAAAACTCTTTTGTAACATCAGCGCTGAGGGAGAATATCATGTAAAGTGAAACAGACTTTGTCTGACTTGGCATGGGACTTCTAGTTAGCTTTTAAAGAGGGAGTGTGCTTGCTGATAGGAGGATTCTGGGACAGGTTTTCTGCTTTTTAAAAAAAACACCACACCCAAGCATGTGTCTTGGAAGGGCAGACTGAGATCTACTCATTTTTATAACTCTGCTGTGGCTTTTTGGCCACCCACATCAAACTCCTGCTAAGCAGTTGTGAGAGTCTTTTCATTATCCTGTTTGCTGTTGGGATACTCTACATGGGCTCAACTGGGTATGAAGTTATACCCTCAGGTTCTCACTACATTCAGGTCTGTTCTTGCCCGTGACCTTAGTGTGGGGCTGACTTTGCTCAACAGCCTTTGCCCTAGAGGTGCCTGCAGCTAGCTGCTTGCTTTCTGGTAGCTTGGGTTTTAAAACTAAAAATGGGACTGCTCAGAAAGTAAACACTGAAGGCTAAATTGGATGTTAATCTGGTAACACACAAACTACCTCCACATGGCCATTCAGTGTGGCTCTTCAAGCCCATATGAAAGATTTTGTCACTATTGGCAGAGGAAGTAGACCCTTTTTCTAAATGTACTCTGTATTGAAGGAGCTAGTCTGTCACAGATGAAGTAGAATGAGATGCAGTCTAGTCCAAGGTATAAAAACTGTAACAAGTTTCTGGTTAAAAATAGATTATTTTTGAAACAGGGTGGAGTTAGGGTCAAGGTTGTCCATATGGTTTAATGCTGAAGATGTACCTCACACCCTGAATATCTCCGGTCTGGTCCATAAACTGCTGCTGTTGCAAGCAGCATGTTCAGAGTGATGGAAGAGAGATACCTACTTGCAGAGCAGAAGCTGTGAAAATAGCAGCCCAGCATGCTATGGGTGCCACAAGTGTGTTTGCTTAAAAGTCATTAGCTAAAGTTTATAAAAGGTGTCTCTGGCAGCCCTGAGTGAACCACCTCTGTCTCAGCTTGATGTACAGATAGCTGGAGCCAAGAGGATTTACTGGGGGAACTAGCACTTTACCTGTGGGCTGCTCTTGTACTTCTCCTTACCCACCTACTGGTTACCACTGGAGGTAGGATGTACTTAGAGGTAACTGATCTTATGTGGCCATTCCATATGTTTGAAGCTGCACTGAAATGAGGATGACCTATAGATGTGTACACTGCTAGGCCTAATAAAAGCTGGTCCCTGGCTCAGGTTAGTACTTCGATTATGTTGACTTCTAGTAGTGAATTTGAAGCTATGTTCACTTGTTTAAATCTCCAGTTGGACTCTAGCTACATATAGCATTAAATACACCATATACCCCTGTGCTCTGTTATGTGTCTGTTCAGGTTTCTTGTCCCTAGACTTCAGACCTGCATGACAAGGCAAGGAGGTACCTGCTGAGCAGATGTTATATGAACAAGTTCTGCTCTAAAAGCTTCATTATTCTTTTTCATTCTCTGTGCCTGACTGCCAAGGTGGCTGGGCAGTTGACCAGGAGTGGACTAACGCACATCCTAAAAGCTGACTTGTTTCAGAAGGGGGAGAGGCAGGACTGGGAGGCAAAATGTGACTTCAGAGCCCCAAATTCCGTGCCTGAAACAAATTAAAAGGCATTGAGTAGAAATTTGCTGCAACTGCTGAACCCTTCCAGGACATGCATTAACTTTAGGTTTAGAAACAAGCTCCCAGAAGGTATCCTGTAGCTTCTGTCCATCACCACCTGCATGGGAATTCATCTGCATGTGTTGGGACCTTTTTCAGGGCAGCAGTGATGAGTCATTACAATAACTGATAGAATTGCTCTTACACTGAAATCTGGGAAGGAAATTATCAGTTTGCCACTTCGGCCATCGCTGGTTTCTCAGTTTTGTTGCTCAGATTCATCAAAAGGAGACTTCTCTGGTTGTCTTGTCCCCAGTGTTAGAGGCCTCAAGGGGAGGTCAGTCCTGTGTTAAAGGTGTGAGGTCTTGCACTTATCTTTAGAATAACATGTTTTTTTATGTCAGTGTTCTGGGTGAGGTGTCCTGTGTTTCATAATACCAAGTACTAACTCTCTAAATATTTAAGCTTTTACCAAGACCTGGCAGTTTTTTTCTATATCCTGTAGCAGGGAGGGGAGTATAGTACAAGAGCAAAAATCTCTAACCTCATGTGAAGACATCTGTCTCTTGATCAGGGGATTGATGCCAGAGCTGAGGGTTGCTAGACTCCAGCTAGAGGTACAGAGTAATTATGAAAGTGTCCAACATGGTAGTTTTCAGTACCATATGGTCTCCATTTACAAGTGGTGAGCTGGAATAAAAGATGTTTGATACTGGGGAAAGGAAAACATCTTATTGTGCTATTCTGACTCATCTGTTGCTTTCCGTGTACATTTCAGGAGGAAATAGACTTATTACTGAAAAGCTGGCAGGTTGTTTAAAGTATAGATTTGCACTGCAGCCCTGCTCAGTTGCCTTTTTATATTGGAGACTGTAGCATGACCTCAGCTCCAGAGGGGAAGGAAAGGTCAAGGTTGGATCAATGAACTTGGGCTCTGAAAAAAATTATTCATGTATCATAGCATGGAGGTTGGTTCAAAGCAGCCAGAAAGTCCAGAGCAAGCTAAATGCTGATGGGGAAAGGGAGGAGGCATTTGTAAGTGTGGAGATGAACTTAATGCTTGGATAACTTGAATTCTACTTCTGTAGCCATTTCTTGAGCTTATGAATCAGCCTGTGTATCTCCCCATAGATGAGATGTTTCCACAGCACTGACATAAGCCTCTGCTGGTACTGCTACTATTTTGTATTTATTTCTGTGCAAAGACACTTGCATTTTCTGCGTTACCCTGTGCATTGAATGACTTGTGTCAGCAGATTGCTGAAGGTGTGTGATTCCACACACAAGCCAGCAGCTGACCAGATGCAAGTTGTGTGGATGTTATATGGATGTAATATTTTGACACCTAAACAACCTGATTCAGACTTCAAAACTGAAATGCTACTTAACTCCTACCTTGTAGTAGTTTAAATTGTAAATGTAATTTTAAAAGTAAATAATAATGTAGCTGTTCTCAGGGTTTTTAGTGTTCTTCTTTGTCTGCTTCCTTATTTGTTTCATTACTTCCTCCCATAATCTTACAACAGCTCATACAGTATTTTCTGGGTGGACTGAGCACTGTCACTGGTGGCCCACAATGAAGAATCAGCATATATAAGAAATATTGCAGCCACTCAGTGGAGAGCATTCTTACTAACCCTACCTTGCTGTACTGCTCTTGGACAGGAGAGATTAAGAATGTTATTTAGGCCTTTTCTCTGAGGTGGTAACTGCATATGTTGTGCTGAAAATAATCTGTTACATGAACCCAAGAAGTACAAAATAATGCTGTGCTTGAAGCATGGCTGGGGCAGATGGCACAGACCTGCTCTGAAGGCAAAATACCTATTATATTAAAAAGGCTTCTATTGCTTTACTTATTACATTTCTGCTAAGGACATGCACAGATGTTTTTTCAGAAGATGGTGTTGTTACAATTAAAGCTTCATCCCACATGGCTTTTAATTTATAGGCCGAAGTTTTAAGAATAAAAATGAAAGTGATATGTTTTGCTTCATATTAAATAACTTTTGAGACTAAAACTATAACTACAGTTGTGGGGAGGGACCCTTTTATGTCTTTCACAGTTGCTGTGCTATGATGGTATAGGAGTCCAGTCTTGTTTAATATCTTTATCACTGACCCAGACGGGGGGCTTGAGTGCACCCTCAGTAAGTTTGCAGGTGACACCAAATTGGGCAGGAATATTGATCTGCTTGAGGGTAGGAAGGCTCAACAGAGAGATCTGGACAGCCTGGAGTAATGGGCTGAGGCCGACTGTGTGAGGTTTAACATGACCAAGTGCTGGGTCCTGCCCTTGGGTCACACCAACCGCAGGCAGCGCCCCAGGCCTGGGGCAGAGGGGCTGGGAAGTGCCCGGCGGAGAAGGCCCTGGGGGTGCTGGCTGACAGCCGGCTGGGCATGAGCCAGCAGTGCCCGGGTGGCCAAGGAGGCCACCAGCCCCCGGGCTTGTGTCAGCCCTGGTGTGGCCAGCAGGAGCCGGGCAGGGATGGGGCCCCTGTGCTCGGCCCTGGGGAGGCCCCACCTCGAGTGCTGGGCTCAGGTTTGGGCCCCTCGGGACAAGAAGGGCCTTGAGGGGCTGGAGCGTGTCCAGAGAAGGGCAGCGGGGCTGGGGCAGGGTCTGGAGCACAAGTGTGCTGGGGGGCGGCTGAGGGGGCTGGGGGGGTTTAGCCTGGAGAAGAGGGGGCTGAGGGGAGCCCTTCTCGCTCTCTGCAGCTGCCTGAGAGGGGCTGGAGTGAGGGGGGGGCTGGTCTCTGCTCCCAAGTTACTAGTGACAGGATGAGAGGAAACGGCCTCAAGTGCGCCAGGGGAGGTTTAGGTTGGATATTAGGAAAAATTTCTTCACTGAAAGAGTGGTCGGGCACTGGCACAGGCTGCCCAGAGAGGTGGGGGAGTCACCATGCCTGGAGGTGTTTAAAAAAAATAAAATGTGTAGATGTGGCAGTTCAGGGCATGGTTTAGGAGACATGGCAGTGTTAGGATGACAGTTGGACTTGATGATCCTAGAGGTCTTTTCCAACCTTAATGATTCTATTCCATGATTCTAAGATAAATGGACTTGTCTAAAGCGTTAACCTCTGTCAGTGTTGGCTGTTGATTATCTTTTAAGTCTTTCTAAAGGTTTGCTCTACTCCCATGTGCTTGGTGTGGCATGAGCAATAACTACCAGTGAATACTGAATGTTCTTGTAACTTACCCGCCATATTGGTGTTTCAGTTGAACCTCCTACAGGGATGAAGGCAGGGGAGAGAATAGCCCTAGGACTGGTGGAAAGGAGAAGCAGAGTTCACTTTAACATTGCAGAAGGCCAATTGTGCCCAGACAATTGATGCACATATAAAGTGACATATCTTCTGAATTTTGTGGGACTCTCTCATATAGCTGAAGACCTGTCTCCTTAGCCCATCTGAGACCTGATTCTATGTGCAGAGTCCTGTTGTCCCCATCATAGCTTAGAAATCAGTTGAAGTGGAGAACCATGTCTTTGGCCCCTGAGAGAAAAGGAGAGTACACCAGAAGCTAGGAGGGCTGTTTATTATACTGTAAAACATACGCCTTATAGAAGTGGGAAGAGTTATAGGGGAGCAGGTGCAGCAGGCTGAGGGCTGTCACTCTTACCGCTGTTAGATGCAAAAGCTCTGGCTGTTGCATGCAGAGGTGTTCCCTCTTCTCCACACCAGCTGTTACAATTAAGCATATATGAACTGCATTTTACTGCTAGCAGCATGCTCCCTCCACAGCCATCTGAGACAACATGCACGTGGAAAATCCAGAACTGGATACCTGGTTAAATATGAAGCAAATACTAAGGTTCATGTTGCATGAAGTCCAGAATAGCTACAGGCTTCACAAAGACTGGCTGGGATTTGAGGGAGGGATGTTTTGATTGTAATTGAAGTCTGTGTTGCAAGCCCACTGCTGAATTGTTGATGTGGGAAGAAAGCCCACCAAGCTTTGCATGATTTAAAATGCTGTCTTTCCTCTGACATCGTACTGCTCCTGCATTTTTCCACCCAGGTGGATCGCTATACACTGAGGAATGGCCGTCATATTATATTGCTAGCAGAGGGCCGACTGGTCAACTTGGGCTGTGCCATGGGTCACCCTAGCTTTGTTATGAGCAACTCCTTCACCAACCAGGTGCTGGCACAGATGGAGCTGTGGACCAATAGTGACAAATACGCTGTTGGAGTCCATTTCCTGCCAAAGAAGGTGAGTAAGAATAGCAAAAAGATGCACTTGTTAGGAAGCCAACCTAAGATGTGATCATGTAGATAGGTTTCATTTGTGCTTGAGTTCATTTTCCTACTGAATGTTGTTGCAAGGAGCTTCTGTGTCTCAGTGAATGCTTAGCTTTAGTCATGCCGAGTCTGACGTGGGCTGGTTTTTGTGGTTGACCTGTTGTGCAGAGCTGGGACTTGTCAGTCACGTGTAATAGGAACATCCAGTCACTTTGGCTTGACCTGGAGCTCTTCCCTAAGGTGCTGGGAAGCCCTGTGCTGCCTTGGGGTAGTCAGGGAGCTTCTCCCAACTGACTTGTTCCTTCTGTCAGCATTCACAGCAAGTTTTCACATGCTTGTCTAGTGGGGCAGAGTTGAAGCTGGAGTGAAACCAGGAACAGCTTTGACTGTAGTTGATAGTCTGGGTCCCATTTTCACCTGAGCAGAGCTTACCACAATCTGGTCCTCATAGCTTCAACATACGGACATATTCCCTTGTTTCCCTTTAAACTTATTTCTGCATTCTTTGTTCTTGGAAAAATCTGGATCATGTCAAAACTTGCAAATTCCTTTTATAAAACTATCCTGGTTTCAAGTTTCCAAAACAAGCCTGAGAATTTGACGTGGTCATTGAAAAAGATGTTGGAGTTAAATCCCACTGCCTTAGGAATTCAGCCAGGTGTGAGACTAAATGTAAAAATGCTTTTCATTTGGGAAGTAGAATCTGTATATCTGGGCTTACTTATGAAGTGTTTGCTGAAGGACCTAAGATTCCAAAACCATCCATTAATGATCAAGCAAAGCATACCAGAAACAGTGTAGGAGTTGATCAGCTGGCTGACAGTCATCTTCAAAGGAAAAGTTTTGACGTTATCTCAAAAATGATAGACCAATGCTGCTAATAAAATATGGCTTCATCCACTTCCTGAATAACAATTTTCAGTAAGCATACTTGAATTGGAAATGAGAAGTAATGCCCAGATCAATTACTTAGAATTGCATGTTAGTGGAGCCTATGGCAGTGATCTTTTCAGGTTCATATACTGTGGCAAAATGCTCTTTTTACCCTCTGTGCTCCATAGAGAATTCCAAAGAATAAAGCAGTTGCCTTGTCAGAAGTAACAAAAGATGGGCAGAGAGCTTTGGTAATTTTCTAGCTAGTATCTTTCCTTGTTCTGTGTAGTAGCTTTGATGTCCAAGTGTAAAATATAACAGTTACCAAGTATCTTACACTGTGTTTTGACTGCAAGAATATTGCTTTGATGATCAGCTATTACAAACATGCACACATTTCTGCAATGTGTGTTCCTGGAAATCTAGGCAAACTGTTGTGTCATGTTGTTGGCACCAAATCTGTCCATCCTTATGCTTAGCTAGCTGATTTGAAGATAAGAATGTCAGCTTACTTCCATCTACATTTTTGTACCTCTTTATCTAAATTTTGAAGTCCCAGGCTGAAGCAGCTGTGAAACAACTTATCTCTGCTGTAGTTTGACAACTTGATCTGGGAAATGTCAGGGACTCGGCTCCTTCTCAAGTGGATGTGATCTGTCTTAAACTTGCTGGGAACACACCTATCAGATCGTCACATATCAATCTAGTCAACCAGATATGCATTCAATTTTTAACCTTCTTTTTTTTTTTCCTGGCAGGACTTACTAAGCTTAAATACTTGTTTCCCTTCTAAACAGAGTCCTTCCAGTTAGATTTTCTTTCTTTCATGAATTTCCTCACTCTTAGGTAGTGTTCAGTAGGTTTCATGGTTCACTTCCATGTTCTTCAACCACTTGATCTTTCTTCAACCACTTTGTCGTGCACATTTTTGTCTGTGGTGGTTCCCAAGTGCTCTTGGCAGTTCTAGTAGGAGCAGGTTAAGCTGCAGTGAATTATACTCTGTACAGATGTAGCTTTTTACCTGGTTCATTACAATAGATTACTTCAGAGTGGTTGCTTGTTACTACACTCCCTTTGAGTGGAAAACCTAGGACTAGTTATTAAATCATTTAGGACATGCTGGTTCATACAAGCTGAAGATCTGGCCCTTGATTTTTTTCTTGTTGATTTATTGCCCTTCAAATATATTGAAACCTTTCAGATCTGTTTAGTACAGGGGAAATACCGCCAGTCTTTCCTGTGCTGCTGGAATTTAGATTTACCTTATCTATTTCCTTAGCAATGGTTACTTGTATTTTTCAGGAATTACAAATGGTGGTCAAACGTGTCCTTCTGTTGTAACTCAGCAGCACCCGATCCCTCCTTAGTGCTGTCTTTTCTATCTTGTAATATCCTTTGTAGCTGTACATTCCTCTCTGACATAGCTAGTTTGCCATTTTACTGTTTGTTTTCTGCCTCTTCTCTACCTATCTTCTGTAGCACTTAAATGCCTTGTAACTTTACACATTTTTCAATCCCCTGAGTTTGCAGGTCTGCCTGACACCTCTGGGATAAAGTATATCAACATTTCTGAGCCTGTGTCCTACAGCCTAGCTTGGCTTTATTGTTCATGAAGGCAATACCAATAGATACTAGTATTCTTGCTGAATTAGTGATTCTGGAATTAATTTCTTAATACACGTACCCCTAAGATGGGATACCTAGGAAGGAGATGCATTTTTTCCCCCAGTATTAAACTTATCTAAAATTGTAAGATGATAGTCTAGTATGTCCAGGTGTCTTTGTAGTGGAAACGTGACTGGGGCTTTACCGTTCTACCAAACTGGGTATTCTTATCTGTGAACAGTTTGATCTCTGTTCTTAACTTGCTGGATGGATGTGAATACGTAAGAGAGATCTAAATGGGCATGATTATATAAAAGTTCTGTCTCACTTAAGCTTGACTCCCTCGGAAGTGTGGGGCTTTTCCATCTGAACGCAGTTCTCTCAAAGCAGGTGCCTCTGTGCTTAAGCAGGTGAGGTATGTTGGCAGGAAAAGAGCTGTCTGACTGTTCGTCTGTGTCAGCCTGTTAAGTCCTCCTTGGGGCTGCTGTTGGTTTTCACATATTCATTTCTCACTATTGACCATGACTTCCTGAACTAATAGAACTCTGTTCTGCTAATATTGTCTCAATGTTTTCCTTTCCAGCTGGATGAAGCTGTGGCTGCTGCTCATCTGGATAAACTGTGTGTGAAGCTGACAAAGCTGAGTGACAAGCAGGCCAAATACCTAGGCTTATCAAGAGATGGGCCATTCAAGCCAGACCACTACAGATACTGAGGAGGTGGCATTACCCAAAGACCAAAGTGCAGGGATACAACCTTCCAAAGCTCTTGTGTGTGCTGGGCTTCTGAGAGCAAGCCCTTTGCCATACTCCTCTCAGTGCTGCAAAACCCCTCTCCTTACCAAGGGAGCTTCAGGGCCTTATTTGTTAGTGGAAGAGAATCACTCTGACTCTTGGAATTGGAATTGGTTACTTAACTAATACCATAGCAAAAAGATCCTGTGCACCTTTTATTGGCCCCTAATATCCCAATAAGGGGAGCAGGATAGAAGATTGCTAAATGAAAATGCATAGTCTTGTCAAATGTGTGACTGACCAGCCTCTTTGAACAGACTAACCAATAAGATGGGGAGTGGTTTCTAGAGGGAGATGCTTTTTCCCATGCCCTGCTCAAATCAGACGAATCCTATTAGGAGGCTGGCAGTGTCAGGCTTCTCTCTACAAAGGTGCCCTATCTGGAGTGCATGTTGTGAAACTGGAGGAAGTAGGGAGGAGTATAGGTTGCTTGGTCTCCTTCCTATAAAATCAACTTAGTGTCCTACTCGGAGATTGAGCTGGAGTTTTTTCTGGGTGACTTTACTGCGTTAGTTTTGGTCAGAACAAAGACCCTTCTATGCTTCTTCCATACCAACTTGAGGGAGGGGTGAGGCAAGATATTTTTAGCAGCCTTTTAGAGTGTCATGAATGTCTGAGAAGCTACTGAGGGAATGGTTAGGTTTAGGGACCTTGTCTGATCCTCTGAATACACCAGCAGCACACTTCTACCCCCAACCTGATTTTTCTGAGTTGTCATGTCCACTGTATCTTGTTTGTCACTGACTCAAAGTGCTTTTATTAAAGATCTGACTGTGGCCTGACTTGTTTTGTATGGTGGGATGCTCTGGGTTTTGCCATGGATTTGTTTACTTTTGTGTGGTCCTTAAGCTACTGAAAATATTTAATGTGTCCACAGGGGGCTTCCTCAAGACAAAAGCCAGTGCTGTGGCTAGCCTGCATCAAATACTTGAGCTGGGAAAAGCTGCTCCTCAGGTTGAGTATTTGAAGGGCTGGCTCTTACAGGAAAAATGCTCTTCGCTTCTGCCCACACAGATTTATCTCTGTATATGTCATGGAAGTCCTCTCTTGCCACTGTCCTCTTCAGTCAACATGATGCAGCAGGCCACCTCTGTTTCTGGATGTGAGAAGATGAAAGGTTTGGTATGATGTTAAAACATGCTTGAAGTGCTCTGAGATTCATGTTCGAGCACCAGGTGTGATGTCAGTGATCAATTAAAACAGATGGTATAGAGTATGAACTGTTGGAGGAGGAAAAGAGGATGAGTAAACAAGGTGTGGCTCAGTATACCACTCTTTGCATTGCTTTGTTTTGCATTGACCACTAAAAAGCACTGATTTTAACTCAGTTTGGGTCCCACAAATCCCAAAGGGGATTATCCTTTAAACTTACATACACACACAGAGCTCCACAGAGACACACAGTTGCAGTACACATCTAAATGTAGGTGATGGTCACTTTGTGTCATGCATAGCTGCATGTGGCAGAGAATAATAATAGAAAATGCCACTGTAGAACAAATGCAATAGAAAAACAAGGACTGAGTGTTGTCCTTCTTATTCTTCATTAGTTTCCTTTAGCTGGGCTTTGGCTTCTATAAACCCATTTCTCAGCTGAACATCTGCTATCCTGGAGTACAGGGTTGTAATTCTGTTGCTGGACTTGGATCAGAATAATTTATTTAGGAAGGGCCACCTGGAAGTCTGGTTCATCCCTGCCCTCATACCAGGGCCAGTTAGGTCAGCTTGGAGGTCAACTTGCCCAGGTGAGTTTTGGTTGTCTCTGGGGACAGAGATCACATAACCTCCTTAGGCTTGTTTCCCAGTATTTGGGAATATCACGCTCTAAATTAAAATCTTTTTCTGTACACTTAACTGGAATTTCCTGTGTTGCAGCCTATGCTTATTGTTTCTCATTTTATCCCTCTGGACCTCTGAGAAGGATCTAGCTCCATCTTCAGTACCTGCTTGCATTAGGTGGTCATAGGCAGCAATAAATCCCCCTTCACCTTCTCCAGGTTGAATAAACCCAGGTCTTAGTCTCTTTGTGCATCCTATGCTTCAGTCCCCTGGTCATCTTGGTGGCCCTCTACTCAGATGGGTGCCCTCAGGTATATCAATGTTGTCATTATACTGGGGAGCCACAACTTAATGCAGGTGTCTTTAAAGAGCCAAACAGGAGAAGGATCTCTTCTCTTGACCTGCTGTCTCTGCTTTTATTGGTACAGTTCTGGATAAAGTTTGGCTGCTTTTCTACATGGGCAGTCAAGGACCTTATGCTTCACAGTCTCTGGAGGAAAGGCTGTGCTCACCTTTCTATCTTTGATCAGTTTTGTTTGGTGTGATTTTTTTTGTTGGGGGTTTTTTGTTTGGTTTTTTTACAGTAACAGATCCAGTGGAGCATCTCCCTTAGTTGGTTCATTGATCACCTGTGTCAAGAAATTGGCCTCGATAATCTCCATGAATCTGAATTGCTTGTGCACAAACCTACTGCTCTTCCAGCAGATGCCAGAGTGCTGAGATGAAGTCTGCCAGGGTTTGCTATCGAGAGGGTTTTTCCAGCTATCTAAAGAAAATTTCAGCCACTTCCTATTCTAGTCAGGTGGTGTTTGGCAGCTGCCCACCACAGTGCCACCTGAGTTGGTCTGTCCTCTGATACTCAACCCAGGAACTTTTGACTCAGTTCTCAAAGAACTCCAGTCTCACAGAAATGTAAAGATGAAAGGGCTAGCTGACACCCTGAATTTAACTAAATGCATATTCCATTGGGTGATCAACATAATGTGTTATGATGGCAGTGTGCGTTTTTGTTTGAAATGTTTTGGGAAGATTTGTCAAGTGTTCTTAAGTGGGGCCTAGCAACCAACTGGTTCTGTGTTAACGATGCTCTGTTATAATTTTGTATGTTGGGTAGTGGGTTAGGGCCTTTCTCCCCCCATACTCTTCTGTTTACATTCATTACAGATTACTTGCAGAATTCATGTGTTTAATATGTAGAGAAATCTATTTGTGTGTGTATATGCATATATATGTTTGGTTTTCCTTGGAAGACTTGAGGTCTTGTGTTTCCTGGTTGTCAGAGCTCGTAGGAAGTCTGGTAAACATAAAGCTCAGGGGCAGCAGCTTCTACATTTCTGAACATACTTCTGGTGAGAAATTTTATGTGCGAAACTACGCCTGGAGAGCCTAATGCAAATTTGTGTTGTTTAGCCTCTGTTCAAACTCCAGAGGCTTTAAGCACATGAAATTGTGATTCCATAGGTGAGTCAGGGGAGTGTCCAGACGCCTTTCAGCTTGACTAGGTCTGAAATGTCTCGCCTGCTTTGAAGGCCCTGGGCCAGGATACTAGACCATCACTGTGAGAAGGAGGAGAACTGTCTAGTGACTTCCTAGTACAGGATTTTCATTGATCAAACTTATGAAAACCTGATTTGCTGCTGAAAATATAGTAGTTTGAACAAGTTAGCAATGTGGGAATTTGACTTGAAACATGGTTTGAGTCGATAAAATATAAAATTCATATGTGGAATATATTCTGCTAGATCTATTGTATTGGTTGAAGAGGACTAGATCAAACACAGACCCTAGTAAAACCATTGGCAGAATTTCTGTGCCTGCCTCCCCACTCCCTGCAGAGCAGCTATAGTTTAGCGCTGCCTGCAGAAGAAATGCTATGCCCATTACCTATCAACAGAATAGTTTGCAAATTGGCAGTGTTAATGCAAGAGGGTGTTTGATATTTTTGTTCAGCTGTTATGGTGCACTGTGGTAGCCATTGTTTAGGTACAGCTTAGCAGCCTCTCTTCCTAAATGGGTCATCTTAACTCTTGCTATGGTATGAGGTATACTTTGGCCAAACTAATGTGTTGCTTCAGTTTGAACTCTTCCTCAAGGGCAATTTTTAATAACCTTTAGGGTAAAGTATACAGACTTCATTTCCATTTCAGAAGCTTTCCAGAATGGATGGAAGACTTTGAAACATGACTTTTGTGTATCAGCTGATTTCCTTTTAAAAAAAAGTATATTGTTGTCTCATGTCCTGACTCCCTGCTAACTTCTTGATAGGTGTCTGATCTGTATTAAAGGAAAAGTGTGCTGGGGTGGCCAAGGAGGCCAACAGCCCCTGGGCTTGTGTCAGCACTAGTGTGGCCAGCAGGAGCCGGGCAGAGATGGGGCCCCTGTGCTCGGCCCTGGGGAGGCCCCACCTCGAATGCTGGGCTCAGGTTTGGGCCCCTTGGGACAAGAAGGGCCTTGAGGGGCTGGAGCGTGTCCAGAGAAGGGCAGCGGGGCTGGGGCAGGGTCTGGAGCACAAGTGTGCTGGGGGGCGGCTGAGGGGGCTGGGGGGGTTTAGCCTGGAGAAGAGGGGGCTGAGGGGAGCCCTTCTCGCTCTCTGCAGCTGCCTGAGAGGGGCTGGAGTGGGGGGGGGTTGGTCTCTTCTCCCAAGTTACTAGTGACAGGATGAGAGGAAATGGCCTCAAGTTGCACCAGGGGAGGTTTAGTTTGGATATTAGGAAATATTTTTTCACTGAAAGGCTTGTCGAGCACTGGCACAGGCTGCCCAGGGAAGTGGTTGAGTCACCATCCCTGGACATATTTGAAAGATGCGTAGATGTGGGGCTTAGGGCCGTGGCTTAGAGGTGGTCTTGGCAGTGTTAACGGTTGGACTTGATGATCTTAAGGGTCCTTTCCAAACAAAATGATTCTATGAAATCACTCAGCCTTACTGCTTGCATGCTATTTATTGGCAAGAGCACATCTGCTGTCACTGGGAGTTTGACTAAATCATTTACAACAAATTTTAGCTGTTTTTTTAGTTTGTTTTTAACCTACGTGCAATTAATTCAGTATTCAGTCTATCCTAAGGTTGAGCATCTTGATTCCTTTAATATGGGTTATCAGTCCCACTGTGATTCCCTTACAACGGTTTTAGCAAGAGCTAATGACTGAAGAGTAGTAACACCAAAGAGAGCCCAGCATCTATAGGTGTTGATGCTCCTGAGTGTCCCCTCCTCAGCACTGAAAGCCCATGCATCAGCTCATATGGCATCCCACATCTGGCATAGTGAGTCATATGGCAGTGACAGACTAGCTTTTTTCGCTTGTGTGACTCAGCACAGCAGATGTCACAGATGGGGTGAGATGTGGGCCGCAGGCTCTCGGGATCTGATGTGCAGGGTCCCAGAGAGGGGAGATGGGTCGTTGCACCGTATTGCAAATTTATGCCTTTGCACGGGCAGGGGTGAGAGTGTGAAGTGGGAACAAATGCAAGTTTCATACACAAATTTGTGAAACTTAGCAGGTCCGGTGCACGGGCAAGCAGGGTGATGCATGTAACTGCACGCTTGCATGTGCTCGCTGCGACAGGCACCGTGAGGAGGCTGTCCTGCCGCAGCTCGATGGGGTGCTGCGCGATGGTGGTGTTTTGTCAGGCTCGTCCTCAACTGGGCTGAGCAGCCCTGCCTTCCAGTTCATCAGCTTCCTCCTCCACTCTTGTTTGCAGGCTCATTTTGAAAGGCAGAAATAAAAGGAGTGATATTTCCAGCTGTGCATAAACGAGGTCCTGTTTGGGAAAGTGTGTACAGTATGTCAGAGGAATGTGGAGTGGTGGTGTGTGCTCTTCTACATAAACCAGGAATTGACTCAGATTTACATCTTCCCTTCCGCCCCCTTCCCCCATATACTGGCAACCACTGGCTGAGAACTGGGAAATGCATAAGTCCACTATAGTTAACAGCTGTTCCTCAAAGTTAGCCATTCCTAGGTATTAACAGGGATATTTAAGCAGATCAGTAAAAAAGACCACAGTAGTAAAGCAGTGCTTAAAACAGACCTGGTTACCTCACTGGGAAAAGTTCTTGTTTAATGCTGTGCCCAATTTCAGTTTGTTTTTTAACATCTTCAGTAGTTTCCACTGGCCCATTGCCTTTAGTGTGGTTAGGCTGTCCCAGGAATGTAGTGAGCACCATCTCCTTGGGCAGTCTGCCCCTGCAAAATGATTGAACCTGGTGGTAAAATAAAGTTAATGATGAAGGATTGTAATCCTGGTCTTTAGACAGGTCTCTGATCTGGCCAAGGAGGGTAATCACATAATTCCTCAAATGTCTTTTAATGCTTTAGTTATTGTTACCAGTGAAAATACTATCCTCTTAAATATGGCAACTCTTGTCCCTGTTTTCCCTCCACTGATGAGTCAGAAGTGATAAGAGTGCAGGCTGTATGTTTTTCTCCATTTATCTCAACAAGATACAGTAGTGTTCATGATTTTTTAAAAAGCAGCTGATGTGCAATACAGTCTTGCTGTTGCTACTCTATTTTTTTCCACGGTTGGATGTTCTGTGAAATGGAGATTGATGGAGGTGCACAGACAGCCTTAGGAAATATGGATGATTGCAAGTTGAGAACAAAAGATGGGTAAATTAATGTTCCACTGTGACTGATTCATGACTGAGCTTGTTTTCATAGCAGTGGTTCTGCTGTGATCCAGAATTTCTCAGAAGCCAATTGTGGCTTTTAGCCTTTGAGTCTTTTTTGTTAAGACAAATTAAATGTAGTAAATGTACACTGTAAAGCCTCAGTATTTTTTGCAGGAGCACTGATTGCCACTGGGCAACTTTGCACCTATAAAAGCATCAATCACTGCTAAGTATTTTTTCCTTTTTTAAAATCACTAACCTTTCATGAGTGCTTGTGGTTTGTATGCCAACTTACAAAAAGCAAAACCAGACAAAATACTGAAAGAAGAAAAAAAGTCCTGTGGAAGAATACTTCCAAAAGTTATTATGGTAAAAATAAAAGGGGTTGAGGTTCTGCAGCATCCTTTTGAATTGGATGGGGACTGACATACCTTCTGCTTGTCCAGTTCCCTGGAATCTGTAGCAGAGATTAAACTCTTTAGGATATCTAGAAAGTCTATAGCAAAGTTTTTACTTCTTGTTCTATCTGTAAAGTCCAGAGACACTTTTCAGCAAACCTCTAACTTTCCTGTAGCACTCTGGTTTTGGTTTCATCAACTGGGAAATAATTTCCAAGACAGAATATGAAATGGGCCACATTCATAGGCATCTGCTCCTTTTCCCTGATGGAACAGCAGCATTTAGAAGGCAACTGAACAGCGTTTTAGTTGCAATATTGCAGATATTGGAAGCATCTTTAAATGTCTAGTAATCAGGCTGACACCCAGATTTTGTTTTGAGCCAGTGCTTATTGTAGGTATCTGCCTTGCATTATTAACTTGATTTCCACTCAGAACAAACATTTGGTGGTCCTGTTTTTCCTCCCCTCCAAAACTTGCTTCCTATGTGTCTTTTATTAACAACTGAATACAAACCCCTTTTGACCCTTTTGGCAGTGAAGGCCTTTGCATGTGCTATTGTCTGACCTGCCACTGAGATAACATTTTGTAGGTAAAGAACCACATCTCTGACCAAACCCTTGTGCTTAGAAGAAAGCAGTAGTGATGGAGGGATGTTGAACAAGTTGAAGAGAGTAAAGGGAAGTAAGCCATCTAGTATACTTTAGCGCTCCAAATATTTGCTACCTGAATGGAGCAATTATGATAAATTGAATCACAGCTTTGTAGTAAGGAGATCTTTTAAATACTAAAACATTCTAGCTTAAAGTGGCCTGGCTCTACCAGATATTTGAGGCCTTTCAGAGTGAGGGGACCCCTGACTGCTGAATTACTTTAAATGCATCTGTTCCCATTTCCATTCTGGAAGACTTAAAGAATTGCTGTCTTTCACCTATTGGTGAAAGACCATTAGCCTTTAATGACTTTTATCTGGGTTTTTTTTTTGTTTTTAAATGCCACACTCGTTTATGGAACAGAAGGGAGAGTGAGATTCTTCCTTGTATGTTCTCATGCTTGATTTCTGGCTATTGCTGTTGTAAGTTGTGTAACAGTAGTGTTTACCTATTGGAGGCAGCTGCACAGAGTGAAGGGAAGCCCGTATGAGATCAGGAATGACATTTTAGCTGAGGAAACTGCCAAAAATAGCCAGTGTCCCACAGGAACACTGTTAGCTAAATCCACCTGATGGTAGTGAGTGATGTTGTTCATTAAAGTATATTAAAGTCAACAGAAGATTTCCACTGGTTCAAAGGGGCCTGAACTGGATCCCTAGGGAGGGTATTTTTTTGTCTTTTCCTTCCTTTTTATGTGTTAAATGAATGCCACGTGTGAATTGTGTTACGACATTATTACAGCTGTTTTAGGGCTCCTATATTTAAGGCCAGGATTTAATCTCAAAGGATTTCCTGGGTAGAAATACCTGTGCATATGCCATGCAGCAATTATAGTATTTTTTTTTTAATTTCACGGAAAAATCTTGCAGAAGTGACTAAAGCCTCATTTTTCTTGTGGGAGAGGTGGGAGAGGGACTTAGCCATGTGTTGGCCATCTGAGAAGCTTGCCAATAAAAATTTTTGTATTACCTCAGGAAGTAATCTGCAGGCACCACAAATTTAAGGGCACTTTTAAAGTGACTGATTGCTCTTTCAGGCAGCCTAGTGTCTCTGGCCTTGTGCTGCTGCTCCAGGTGGGGATGGTCTCCTGTAGGTCCCATGTCACATCTGCCAGCCTTGCATGGGTATTCCTGATGTGTCTAAGATGGCACTGGGCACTTAAGGCTGATGCTGGTGAACTGGTCCTTTTGTGAAAATCAGTTACTAGAGTTAAAAAAAGGGGGTCAGATTTTCATATCCCTCTTCTTAGTTCCTTCAAATATAACTGTGCAAGAAGCAGAAAATACATGTGATTCTGGAGGACCAGAAAAACCTAAACTAGCCTGGCATGCCAGATTAACATTTGGGTGTTTTGGCCCCTAGATCAGGGTAGTTTGCTGAGGAAGGGGAAGAAAATTCGACCA
The DNA here is from genome assembly GCF_963921805.1 of Phalacrocorax carbo. Classification (NCBI taxonomy): domain Eukaryota; kingdom Metazoa; phylum Chordata; class Aves; order Suliformes; family Phalacrocoracidae; genus Phalacrocorax; species Phalacrocorax carbo. The sequence goes on along the minus strand of NC_087526.1, from coordinate 15,963,784 downwards.
AATCCTCTCTAGATATAAAACTTCTCTCACTGTTGTTCAGTGTACTAGAAATAGCTAATCAAGAACAGAGCTGCAAGCTCCTGCTGACTTCAGGATCCTCAGTATATTGTTGGATCCAAATAAATGGGGAGCATTTTTAAAGCATGTTAGCTAAGTTATCAGTAGAACATCTCAGGATCTCTAATCTGGAGCTTTCTGGAGCAGCTGTTGTCTTTTTGTTGTGTTCAGGAACGGCATTAAGCATATTATGAGTACTGGGATATTACAACATGTCCTGTAGCTGGCTACGTGACTAACTTGGGTGAGGACCCACAAGATTTCACTTCCATTTTACAGGCTTAAGGAGCTACTAAGAGTGAGGAAATGCGTTACAGGTCTGTTGTGTGCATTCCTGTGCTTTGTGCTATACCTGCATTGACAGGAGCTGATGATGCCATTGAAAAATACCTAGTGGAGTCTGGATACTAGCAAAGTGAAGCCTGAAACAGCTCAGACTGGAGATTGTACAAACAGATCAAAGAACTGCTTACAGAAGGCCAAGATGCAGCACTGCCCATATGTGGGCCTACTTGTGATGCCTTCAGTTGCATTATTATGACTACACTGTGGCTTGCTAACTGTAGCCTTTAGCAGACTGCGGGGCCTCACTCATTGCTTTTGGTTGGGTGCCCATCAAAAGTGACATGGGACTTTGTCTCATCCCCACAGTTAGAAAAGCATGCGGTGGTCGAGGTCATTTGCATTTGACACAGGAAGCAATTATTTATTTTCAAATATTAAATGTTCTACAAAAATCTAAGATTATCTGTTTGGAAATGAGTAGCTGCTGTGCGCTTTCTGTTTTGGCAATTAAGTGTAGTGTCTGTTACCACTCTGTCCCAGGTATTACAGTAACAATTAGGATTTTGCAAAGCAGTAACCATAGCAGGCCATCCCACACGTTTCTTTCTGTACATTGGAGATAGCTGTGTGGAGAAGGCTGTCCAGAAGGGCAACGGTTCAGAGCTCAGAAGTAGGCAGAAAAAAATGTGAAGTGCTCGTGTGTGTTAGGGGAGTCTGTTTCTAATTATTTTATTTTTCAACCCTATTCTGCAACTCAGGGTCACGTCTCTCTGAGCTAAATGGGGTGCTGGATGTGAACAAATGCTGAATTGGTCTATTTAGTCCGTTTCTAACGTCACTTCTGGCCATAGAATTGTCTAATCAACTTGGAATGCTTTGAAAACTGTTATGATTTAATGTGTTTTTTTTTTTACATTGGCCTTGGATGTCATTTAATGTCTGTGACCTCGTTAATGTGTCCTCAGGACTGCAGTATCTCAAGAATAGTGTGTCACAGTACTCAGAGAAACATGTCTGCCATAGGACTAAGATGGTGTAATCCTGGGCTGCATCAGAAGCAGCGTGGCCAGCGGGGCAAGGGAGGGGATTCTGCCCCTCTGCGCCGCTCTGGTGAGACCCCCCTGCAGCGCCACGCCAGCTCTGGAGCCCCCAGCACAGGAGGGACATGGACCTGTTGGAGCGGGTCCGGAGGGGGGCACAAAAATGACCCGAGGGCTGGAGCCCCTCTCCTGTGAGGCCAGGCTGAGGGAGTTGGGGCTGTTCAGCCTGGAGAAGGGAAGGCTGTGGGGAGACCTTATTGCGGCCTTCCAGTACTTAAAGGGGGACTATAGGAAGGATGAGGGCAGTCTTTTTAGCGAGGCTTATTGTGACAGGGCGAGGGGTAGTGGTTTCAAACTAAAAGAGGGTAGATTTAGACTAGATATAAGGAACAAGCTTTTCTACATTGAGGGTGGTGAAACACTGGCCCAGGTTGCCCAGAGAGGTGGTCGATGCCCCATCCCTGGCAACATTCAAGGTCAGGTTGGATGCGGCTCTGAGTAATGTGATCTAGTTGAAGACATCCCTGCTCACTGCAGGGGGGCTAGACTAGATGAACTCTAAAGGTCCCTTCCAACCTAAGACATTCTATTCTAATTTTTGCACTGTAGAATAGACCTCCCACAGAGTCGGCTTTGGGCATGGCACATACAAGTTCTTGGCTCCTCACTTTGGTTATACAATTTTCCATCTGGTTCTCCTATAATTCATTTCATCATGAGGTTAGCACTACCTCTGCATTTCAAAGGGACTTTATTGAATCTTTCATCACCCTCAGCCAAAGCAGCATCACAGATACTGTTGACTTATCTACAGAACTTGGAAAAAGTTGTTCTGCCTTCCATCAAATCTTTCCTTCTATGAGAAGATCCTAATGACTGACATGGGGAGTTGTTTGATTTTTTTTTCTCTGGGGTCTCCCATACAGTTTCAGTAATTGGCCTGGAAAACTATGAGGTGTTTAGAGCTAGTTTAGTATAGTTATTAAGATGTTACGTCTACCACTTGTTTTATCCTTAGGATAAACTCAGATTTTATGGTCTTTGAGTGTGACAGTAAGCAATCAAGTCAGGACTTTGGATGGAAAAACACAGTATCTGTTTTAATTTCGTACAAGGTAGGTAATATTTGGAAAAGGTAATAGTGATTTATTTGTGCTTAATCCTACTAAGCTGTAATTAGGGTAAAATTTCCATTAGTCTCTAGAAGCAAAATAACTCTGTTATGAAGCATTACAGGATCTGTCTCTAAGCTTGAATTCCAAAAAGTTTTCAGTGGTGACATTTTGGTATGTGACAACTGAAAATTAAACACTTCATCTTTGTCATGCATATGTTTTATCATCTGTATGCTGATGACATTTTAGACAGGTCCCTTAAGGAACTCCTACACTTACAAACTACTCCTCAGTATAAATATCTGTTCAAACGAAATACAGGAAGCAAATATTAGGTGTACATGTTTTACTGGTTTCTCTATTCTATCAATACCTCATGCAATGTGATCTTTACTTAGAAAAGTAACGTCACTAAGGCTAATAACAATTTCAGAGTACTTGATTATATATAATCCTTTGGTGTGATAGATGAATGGCAAAGAAAGCATAACTTCTTTCTAATAAATTCCAGTTACAAAAAAGGCTTATTAATAAATCAAATTTGTCAAAATGCACTACATATAAATGCTATGTTAAAAAGTCTACGCATAGGCGTTGAAAAACAAATCTCATTATTTTATGAAAGGATTTTCCCTTTCTTTTCATTGCATATGTGCACCATCCTGTACTTCACTGGTTCAGCTTCCATGCTTCTCATTGTGGGTCTCGGCATGCTCCCGTTCCTTAGCTGACAGCCACAGCTTGTGGCTAAGATCTTTGTTAATGAGGTGGATAGTGGGACGGAGTCTACCCTCAGCAAATCTGCGTGTGACACACAACCGGGAGGAATCACGGATACACCAGAGGATTGTGCTGCCATCCAGAGGGACTTAGTCTGGAGAAACAGTCAGACAGGAACCTCATGCAGTTCAACAAGAAGTGCAAAGTCCTACACCTGGGGAGGAACAACCTCATGCACGAATATACGCTGGGGCCCACCCAGCTGGAAAGCAGCTTTGTAGAAGAGGACCGGGGGGTCCTGGTGAATGCCAAATCGAACGTGAGCTGGCAATGTGCCCTTGTGGCAAAGAAGGCAAATGGTGTCCTGGGCTGTGGTGGGAAGACTGTTGCCAGCAGGTCAAGGAGGTGATCCTTTCCCTCTGCTCAGCACTGGTAAGTCCACACCTGGAGTAATGTGTCCAGTTCGGGGCTCCCCAGTATGAGACATGGACATACTGGAGAGAGTCAAATATGCTTTTGGTTTTCTGTGGTGAGAGTGACTGAGCACTGGCACAGGTTGCCCGGGGCGGCTGTGAAGTCTCCCTCCTGGGAGACAGTCAAAAGCTGACTGGACACGGTCCTGGGCAACCAGCTCTAGGTAGCCCTACTTGAGCAGGAGGTTGGACCAGATGACTTCCAGAGGTCCCTGCCAATCTCAGCCATTCTGTGATTCTGCAAAGCTGGAGTGGGACCTGCTCTCTAGAGAACAGCTATTTGTTTGATTTCTGTCTCCTCTTCCTTCCCTTTACTCTCCTCCTGCTCCCCTGCACCCTGGTAAAATATAATTTTTCTGACCAGTATTCTGGTAAGAAAATGATACTGTTTCCACACAAGAAGTTGTTCTGAGATTATTGATATTTTTGTATTTGAAATAACTTGATGGAACCTACATCTTTACCTGGTAAAAGAAGGGGCCAAATTCTGTTTCCTAAGCCCACTGTAATGTAGCATTCTTCCTTCTCATCTTCTTTTTATCATAACTGAATGGCTTACAGATTCCTGAGCCAGAATATCTGATTAAAGGACATACTTATTTACATTTAAAAGAATTCAAGCTTGTGTCATAATGACAGATGATGTATTTTATAAAATATAAGGAACGTAATGACATCCTGTCATCTTTTGGGCTCTTTCTTAAATTAATCTGTCATCTGTACATCTCTCGAATACGAACAAACAATTCTGTCAACATCTCATCTATGTTTTGAGCTCTGGGCTTTGGATTCATTATTAGAATGGAAAAAAGTTCATATGGCTTGAGCCCCTTTAGAGTGTCATCTGTACCATCTTTGCCTGCCCTGATGACTTTTGTAGCCCTCAGCTGTGCTTAGAAATAAAGTAAAGTAAAGAAATTTCCTCTCAATTAGACCTGCACAGAGCATTAGAAAATTCAGGATTGGGATTACAAATTTATATTTAGAAAATATCTGACTGAAAGCTAGAGAGCATTGGTAGGAAGGCTGGTGCAGTCATCTGGCAGGCAGATGCAGTGAACACAGAAGATGTAGCTTTAGCCCTGGGGGAGTGCACGTGGCTCATGTGGTGACTGGCAATAGCAGTGGGATGAATGGAAAATACTAAAATCAAGAAAGGCCCACAGAAGCAAATGGAGTGTGCAGGAGTGGAGGAGAGGAATGTTGTAGATACAGAACAGAGATAAAAAGCAAGAGCTGGAGACTGGCAGATGAGGATTATTCAATGCTGGGGCCAGCTTCTGGGTCTGCTCCCTCCTTGCTCTCCTGTGACCTACCACACCTCTCCTGGTAGTTTAACCAAGAAGGGGTTTCTTCCTGTCCCATCTTGCATAACTCAAGGTTAAGGCAAAGAGCTTTAAAAACAAGAAAAAGATGTCTTCTAGACAACTGTTTGCTGATGCCTGGAGCTTCATCCATACTTTCAGAGCTGATTCTGAGCTTTTAAGGGTTGAGACAGCATTTGATAATTTTTTTTTTTCCTGTGGTTGCATGAAGCACATGGAGTTTTCCATCTAAATTCACACTTGGGGTAGTTGCTGGGAGTTGACCATAGTAATAATGGGCAGAGGAAGAGGGACTGATCGCTTGTAATGATCTTCTTCAAGATGTACATTTGGGATATTATGTATATTACACACCTTGGAGATACTGGTTACTGGTAGAATGACTAAAACCCTGGAGGTGGATGTACTGATGCTCAGCTAGGGGTGATTAAAAAATTGCCCTATTGTTTTGGGTCTGTCTTTTCAGGTAGAATAACTTCTATAAATTCTTCTCCTGAATTTTGCTGAATGTTTGGAAAGGGAGTTAACCCTGAAACATGCATTTTCAGCGTGATATTTTGGCTGTGCTGGAAGCTGGTGCTGTGCTGTCGTAGGCAAACCCAAGCTCTGGTCCCTCACTGGATTAACCAGTCCTGTTTTAGTGTGGCCCTTTGTGTGCCTTTGGTGCAGGTTTTGCAGTGCTGGTTAGACAATACTGCAGTCTGTGGTTAATATGACACTTCAAAAAAAAAACCAAAAAACAACAACCTCCAAGCCCCAAAGAAACAAAAACCCAGAATTCTTAAAACCCAGGTCAGTTTTGCTAAAAATGCTTGTTCAATGTCACTGTTGCTGGTTGTCTGCTCCCTGAAAGAAGATCCTGTTTATGCCAGCATTAACCCCATGAAAGAAAAGCTATTGTCCATTTAATAGGGGCAAATCCAAACTGCCAGCTGCAAAGCTATCTACTTTGATTGCCATACACATGGGTAGTTTGAAATACACACTTGAAGCTAATGGAAGACGGAAGCCTTATCGTGTTCCTGGTTTGGGTTAGCACTTTGGGCTTAACATTAGGCATCGGCAGATGGTCTGAAAAATTCGGCATTTGCACAAAGCACAGTAGTTACAACATGAATTCAAGTGTGGTTTGCAGGTTTTGAAGTTTGGCACACAGTCAGCAGCTGGCGTGGGCCTTGGTTTTGGAGATGTCTTCGGTTCAGCCTTTTTCTAGAAGAAAAAACATCAACATACATATAAATGTAAAATGAGTAATATTAACATAATATTTCATAATAATGTCATAATAAAGCATAGGTGCAAAGAAAGTGAACTGTGGGAGCTTCTGGCTTAAGATGAGTAGGCGGTTTCTGGCAATGAGACCTCTATTAGTAGCAATATAGAGATGTGGTGGGACTGGATCATGGGAAATGCTGGCTTCACATCAATGTACCAAGCAAAATGGTAAACCTCATGAACCCCATATTTTGAGCAGTTAGAAACGTGACTGGATAGAGCACTGGAGAGTGCCTTGTAGGGAAGAATGGCAGCAGGGAAGAAAGGGACGCAAGAATCTGCAAAGACAACAAAGTTATCAGTAAAACAAAGTAAGGAATTACTCTTGGATCCTCAAACTTTTCAAATGAAAGAGTAAAACCTCCCTGTCAATCTGTGGGGCTGGTACCCAATTTGTTTCTGGAGCTGCCAGGCTGAGAGAGAGGGGAGGTGACTTGGCCATGCTCTATCTCACATAGTTTGTCAAGCGGCCTTTGAGGCACAGTAATCCTTTGTGCATCAGATTTGTGCATGGAAATCCTTAACTGCAGACTCAGCTAAGTGAGCAGAAAAAAGATCTCTCAGAGTACCCAAGGAGTGATGCTTCTCTGATTTGGGAAGGTGGAAGATTTTGGGTTGATCAGCATGTGCCTGGGACCTGGGACAGATCTCTGGAGCCCTCCAGCTACAGGCACCCTATGCACTTTTTTAACTTGATGGTTTCTCAGTAGTTTCAATCTTAAGGTAGAATGTTCTGTTGTCTCTAAGTGACTTAGGAGCTTTTAAGCCAAAGTACTTTGACAAAGTTTGATCGCAAGAATATCCTGCTTTGAGCTGAAAGTGGAACTGAATGATGTCCTGAGGTCCCTTTCAGCCTGGGTCATCCTGCGAATTTAGGAAGAGTTTCAAGGAAGGTTAACCACATAAGACATCAATTAGAAAGGAAAAAAGAAGGAGCTCTAAATGTTTCTGGTTCAGCAGTGATTGATTTGCCTATAAATGGCTATCCTGGCATATTAAAAATAAAGTAAAAATGCTATTTTCTGTTCTTCTAGACAATCTTTAAAATACAGGAGTCCAGCCCATGTGACGCCCCACATTCGGGACCTATGGGAAACATTACATTAAGGAAATCTATCAGTCTGAATCTACTGATCTGGTAAAATTACTAGTTAAGATTTTCAACCAAATACCAACTTCTTTGTATGCCTTTAATTTTTTGGCACCTGCAGTTAAAAATCAGCAGATAGTGAGCTTGTGTCCCTGCAGAGCCTGTATGGTTAACCCACACGTTGTGACCGGGAATGATGCCTCTTTATGGTGGATACCTAAATAATTTTACAAAAGACCTAAACCAGCTCAGGATTAAAGTACCTTTTGTGTAAGAGGACTGTAAAAAAAAAAAAAAAAAAAAAATCCAAAACCAACAAGACCCCCCAAATCCAAACATCATCATCTAACGTAACCTCTTATCTGAGATCACATTCTCTTTCCACTATTAATGTTTTGCATCTGTTTTTACAGTATTTAGAGATTCAAACTGTATGTAAATTATTTATCTTGGGGAATGGCTGCAAAAGCCTTGCAAATGAATGCACTGAGGAAAACTATAGAAGTAATAAACCCTTCTGATTCAACAATATTTTCTGAAGAGCCACATACCTTGGAAGATTTCTTGTTCTCTGCCTCTTTCCTGCTGACTTTCTGGGATTTTTTAGTTAAATCTTCAAAGAAAATAGAACAGCATAATGTTAAATCCATTTTTACAGCATGTGTAATTAAATTGAGATGCTTAATGCTATTTTAGTGCAAGAGAAGGCAGAAAACCTGCGTTGCCACCACGTCACTGCATGTTTTGCAGTGAAGATATTCATTTCTAGGAGCTGTCCTCACTTATACAGTGTGTCTGAACTAGTACTGTCACTGTTGCTTGCGCAAAGAAGAGCGCTGATGTTTGTATTTTAAATACATTGTTTCGTCAGATGCGAACAAGGAAAATAATTTTCTGTAGCTTAGAAAGGTTTGTGAATATTTGTAGAGTTGAATCTTTGATCTGGTAAATTTAGGGGGGATGTTCAGACTAATCTTTTTTTCTTTAGATCAATTCACTAGTATTTGTGAACATCCTCGTGTTATTCTTTGAGGGCTAATAGCATTTACTGCAGTTATTATGTCAGCTCTAATGCTATTTATTAGTATATATTAACGCCATGACTAAGACTTCCCTTGGGATCTAATACAAGAAGACTGTTAAAGTGCGAGCCACTTTACAGCTCACTGATCTGTTATGGTATTTTTGATACCTTTATTCTATGTGTGAGGTTTGTAATAAGCATTACCTGTATGTGAGGAATGATTGGAATAAAAAAATCTGCGTACACCCACCGATGAATGGTGCTTCCTTGTCTATTCCAGTGTTTGCTATCCATATCTTTTTGGATATTTAATAATTGCCAGGATTTACAGAATTGCAGACTGAAGAATACAGATTTTGGGCAGTTTGGGGGGGTTTCATTTATTTTCTTCCATCATTATATTTAGGGTTATAAATCTCTAAGAAACAGTGGGATAAAAAAATTATACTTCAGGCATATAAAGTTATTGTCACTTAATAAAAGAATGTCTTAAAGGGATTGCACTAACTAGGATTAGTTGTTTAGATCCAGTTCCAGCTGGCAGGTTATGTTGGCTTTGTTATGCTGCCCTTCGAAACTTTCTGACAGTTACCAGGATGCTTGTAAGCCATTTAATTCTACATGAATTTAACTTTCTGTAGTACAGTTGTATGGGATTGTCTGGATTGCTTTGTTTACGAAATTGTTTCGATAACATTCAGTTTAAAGTTAGATGGTGTCATTAAGCAGATTTAAACATTGGCATGATATAAATGCACTTTAATTATTCCAGGGAATTTGGTAAAGAGGAAAATGATGGCTAGTGGGCAGATGAGAGGGAAATGGGGAGATGCTTGTTTTGACAGGTAATTGTAATTGTTTCTTCTATAGTTCTTCTGGGTTAGGTAAAGCACCTGCTTTTCCCAACTGGCCTCTAATCTCATATTCCTTATGCTCTACCCACGGTGTTTTCAACAGCTGCCCAACTGACCAGCTCCTTACAAATCTCATCTGTGACAATATGGGAAAATGTAATACAGGCTTGTGGAAATACCGAAACACTTCTAACCCCTGTTGATACAACTGTGGTTTGAAGTCCTATAAAAAGCATGTATAAATTAGTAAAACATGCAGTCTAGTTTATGCTAGAAAATCCTCTGCTTACCTTTTAAGATGTGGTTCAACTCCAGCCTTGGGTTTTATTGAATTTGAGCCAGACATATCATCTTTTGATACTGTGAGCACTGTGATTGACAAGTGTGTAAACAGCTGATTGCAAATGAGTTTTATTACTCAAATATGGCCACAGCAAGATTTAAACCTAGGCTGCAACATGAGTGCCTTCATCTCTCTTCTGTGTAGCCAACCAGCAGGAACAGGACATGGTGTAAGAAAATGTCACTGAGATAGGAAGCTCTGTCCAAAATGTTTAAATCAAGGTGACAGGAAATGTTTCTGTTAGCTTATACAAAAAGAGATTACATATATCAGTATGACAAATTATAACTGATAAATTGTAAAGAAATTGACAGTACCAGGGGGGAGAGGAGGCTGTGGCTATTTAAACACTCTTTTAATATTTGCTTTAAACTGTTTCTGTGGTGGTGATGGGAAAAACCAGCCTGTCAGCCTTTTTCCATGGCACTGCTGTGTTACCACGTGCAGATTCATCTTCCACGTGGAGTGTTGCAGGGGTTTTGCTGGGGCAGCAGGCAGAGGGAGCAGTGACAGCACTGGAGGAGCCACCCCTGCACCTGCCCCTCGTGCTTCTGTCTGGCTGCTTTTTCCAGCTGCATTAGTTTCTCCCATTTTGACCTGGTTTCATCCTCTGCGGGACTGTCTCCAGGGGAGTCTCTGTCCCTCTAGCAACTGTTCCCACTCGTTTCAGCACCAGCACCATGAACGGCACGGCTCTATCCCTTCATAGAGCTGCTGTGTAACACACAGAGTCTGGCAAAAATCAGGGGAAAAGGATGGGCCTCCAGTTGTGTCTTACAATATGCTGGAGTGAGGCAGGGGATGTTGTTGCCAGCTCACTTCAGTGAAAATATATGCTGTCTCCCTTCTGCTCTCAGCAGGAGGTATCAGCAGGGCTGGAAGGACCCTTGGGATGGTAACCTGAACCCCAGAACAATGTCAGCGTGTGTCCTTTCTCCTGCACCTTCTTTCTCCACCAATGTGAAAGGTCATGGGTAGGAACTTTAAATGCTTTTCATACACCATACATTAATGCATGCTTTTGATTGATTTATATTTAGGTTATCAAGTTATAATTCAATAATTTTAGTTAATAAGTGATAGAGGTGATGTGGCTACTGGTAGTCTGAAATAAAACCCAGGAAGGTTTGAGCATGTGCCATTTCAGCCCCAAAGTAAACTATTTCAAAACTTAGGTCAGATTCTGTTGAATGAGAAAAAGAGGAACGATTTATCTCAGTTTTATTACTTGCTTTGTATTTTTTTCAGTTTTCTTTATGTGTGGGGTAGCAGAGGATCAGACTGTTCTCTTGCCTTTGAACAAGTGGGCTGCAGAAAGGCCTTGGGATACCTTTGGAAATGCCTCATGCCCCAAGAAAGTGAGTGCAGCCCTGGCCAGCGCCGTTACAGTGGGTTTTGCATCTGTATTTTCCTTTCTGGGAATAGTCAGTTATGCTAAGATCTGCTTTTTTGAATTAGTCTTGCATTTTTAATGTCAAATGTTCATTCTGTTTGTATGCATGTATTCATGTAGGTAAGTGGTGTGAGGGTACGTGGGTGCTCTGCCCCTGTGGGAGGAGGTGTCTCCTGCAGACAACCAAACGGGGCAGAGAGGGAGGGAAGGGTTTTTGTGAGCCGTGGTAGAACTATCCAAAGCAAAAGGACCTGACAGCATTACGGGATTTTTGCTATCTTGGATGTCTGTCGGCAGAGCAATGTGGCGTGACATAGCCTATCTGCCATGTTTAAGGCTTGGGCACATTTTTGCAAGAAGATAGATCAGCTGAAGGGAATGCGTTTTATATCTCTGATTTTAGTTGTAATAAAAAATTGAAGTGTGAGACTGAAGGCATATAAGATCACAAGGACCATGAAATATTATGGTTTGGGAGGCTGCAGAACAGCACAAGCTTTAATAAACTTGCAGTTAAACAACCTTAACTCAGGATTCAGGAGTTCAGATTTCACTGGAAATGCATGCGTGCGGCAACTGTTTTCTCCTTAAAGAAAGACTGCCTGAGCAAGAGTGCAGAGAAGATACAGGAACCAAGGTAAGAAACCAACCTGCTTTAAGCAAAAGTCCTGAATGTCTGTAGAAAGGAGCTAAACAAAATAAGTTTGTTTTTTTTTTAACCATTAAAACTTTGATAAAGTGATGAATGACATTCTGCAGCTGATTATCCCCAAATGCCTGTAAGCTTTTTGAGAGAAAAAAGTTGGCTTAGATTACATTGAAGGCGTTAGGGTAAACACTAGGGAAAAAATTCAGTGAAGAAAGAGTTAAGCGTTGCCCTGACAAGGTTATTCTCTAACAGAACAGACGGTCACCTGCCAGTACTGGTAGGGACATGGCTGCTCCTGCCCTGGATAAATAGATGACTTCTGGCTCTCCCTTGCAGTGCTCTTTTTTTTCCCCTGGTTAAAGATCGCTTGGCACACAGATAAATCGAGGTTATGCTAATACCTTAGAGAACAGTTGATTTCTCTGCCACAAGAGCAGATCCTAAAAAAAAAAAAAGTTATGTTTGCTGCTTCTATTTGCACTAGGCTTTCAAAGGAAGATTAATGGCCATATTAATGGAAAAAGCCTTTTCAATATTAAAAGACTTACAGTATGATAGGAGCTGAAGTGATATCTGTACAATTAAAATAAGTTGTCTGTTTTGTGGTTTTGGTTCTTTAAACTGTGGTTTGCCGCATTGCCATTCTCGGATGCTGTGGCTGCATTGCCGCTGCACTTCTGCATGCTACTAAGGCACTTGTACGAAATCGCGGTGTTGCAATAAGCTGTCAAAATAATCCATGTGAATTGAGAATTGTATTTTCTTGTTAATTTGGCACCAAATGGCAGATTTTACTAACCTACTATGGAGATGGCTGGGAGATCTTGGAGATTCATTTTGTTGCTCCTTGACAGGTTGCATTCTGTCTTCTCCTCAATTACCATATAAGAACCAGCAGCTCTGAGCAAACTGTAGCAGAGCAATAGGCTTAGGAAGAGGGTCTTGCTTTCCATCCTGGGGAGGAAAAATTGCATTGTCAAGAAAACAAAGTCAGTCAAAACCTGCATGTAAGAGAGACACAAGGATATGAATCTCAGCAATGGCTTTTTGTTGTGTCGTACGGCTTTAGCACCATACCTTTGACAATTCTTTAGTTTCCAGCACTTTGTCTCTGATACTGGAATACCTAAGATTGCAGTTGTTTGAGTGGAAAAATGCTCTCTCAGATACAACTCTCTCAGATGGTCTTTTATTCTTTTTTCCTGATTCTTTTCTCAAAAGGTTCCCCCCCCCCCCCAAAAAAAAAACCACAAAAGCTGTGAGTTCTTCCCACTGAGTTTTACATTGTTGTTTATTGTATGGGCAAGGGGAGAAGAAATTCTGCTGTCACTTTTGACCAGCTCAATCGCATTGTCCGTTTTTTCCCAGAAAATCTTGTTTATGAATTTGTGCTAGAAAACCTAGAAAAATAATGACAATTTAAAAAACCCACAAATTATGTTTCCTATTAGTTTCCTCCATTTAAAACTCATGAAGAAATATCTTGTTTTATTGTGCCCTGATGTGGCTGCTCTGATCCCATAGTGAATCATAGCTGTAACTCATGCAAGTTATAAAAGGCCTAGTGCTGAAAAGTGTTTATGAGCCTGAGGGTTTAGTATGTACTTAACTTCTAAGATGTAACAAAATCTCTGGGATTTGAGCATACTTATGGAGAAACCCCAGCTTTGCAGAACGTGGCCGTACACCTTGGAAGAAAGCCTCTGGCCCTGGCCAACCTCTGCATGATGTAGTGCAGCTATACAGGATAGACAGAGTGTATCAGCATCCTGGTCGCCTTTCCTTGTAGATTCTTAACACTGTTTAAGTTCAAAGTTGATTTTTATTTCCATGTGCATTAGTTTTATGCTGCATCAGAGTTATGGGTGCCTTCCCCCAGAGGCACTGCCAGCCTCCAGATTTATGGGTAGCTTTCTTGTCAGTGAGAAGCAGTAAAAAGAGGGAGGGAAACCAAATGTTTTGAGCAACTAATCTGGTTGTAATGACTTAATTACAAGATGAAGAGTTTCTGCATTGTAAGAGCTTCAATCTAATCACTGCTGCTAAACTGAGTCCGTATTACGCTTGCTTTTATAGCCTCCACTGACCCACTCTTCCTTGTGAGTTGTCTAATATTATGCATTTAATTCCAAGTGCTTGGGCTCATTTCTAAAACTGTTCTACAGGCCACGCTCACATGACAGATCAGCGCTGGGCACATCAGTGCTGCTTTCATTGCTGGCTATAGCTCTGCCATGAGGGTATGCACCCAGATCTATTAGGACTCTACTGGGATTTGCAGGGGCACACGTGCTGGATCCTTCATGATTTAGGCATCTGCATGGGCTGCAACCAAATAGATATTTCTGAGCTTGGAGTTTTGCAGTAGTGATGATTAACCTATGGGGAACTGAGTGCTGCTATGTCTGTTTCAAATGACGTGCAGCTGGTGTAGTTCAAAGTTGGTATGAAAGTTGAGACCCAAGTTGTGTCACAGTCATGACTGTGGATAGACATATCCTTTGAATGGGTTAATTAAAATCTTGTAAAAGGAGACGGCTGGAGTCTTTAATTTGATCACAAATTATCTACTAGAGGAGAAAGTATATCTTCTTTAAAAGAAAAAAACTTGAATTAACAAAAGGAAAAAGTTCTGCCATGAAAATTTGTTGTGATGGTAAAATTGTGGGCTTGAATATTCAGCTATTGCAATTTAGTAAAGAATCCAGATGGCATATCTCTTCACATTTTTTATATCCTCTTGTCTTGCAAACTCTTATACAGAAGTTCAGCCTTTGCCTGTGGTAATTGCCTATGAATAACAAGAATTATGTAAAAATATTTGCTATGTCAGGAACCTAGCCTGAAATTTTTTTTCTATACAAAAGAGATACCCTTTTATTGTTGTTTTTTTTTTTCCCATTTCCTTTCATAGAACATGCCCAAACTCGCCTGACATTTCTTGATGCTTTCTAAAAACTGTTCTAACATGTAGTTATTTATGTAGAAAACCATTTAGGTTATAACCATAACCATTCAGGTCAAAATTAGAACTTCTTTTTAAGTAACTGATTTTACCAACCTGAGTATCTCTGGTGATGTTCATATTCCAAATATATGCTTAGGATTCAAAAAAGAGCTGAATAATGGCTTCTGTTCCCAAAAGCTTGTCTACGTTTTCCAAATACGCAGCTGGTCAAATGAAATACATTACTTAAAATCTTACAGTGTTAGGCAAGCTAAGATTTTTTTTGCAGCACCTAGGCATCCAGGGGTGGAAAAAGTTTTTTACACTGAGGGTGGTGAAACCCTGGCCCAGGTTGCCCAGAGAGGTGTTCGATGCCCCATCCCTAGAGACATTCAAGGTCAGGTTGGACGGGGCTCTGAGCAGCGTGATCTAGTTGAAGATGTCCCTGCTCACTGCAGGGGGTTGGGCTGGATGACGTTTAAAAGACCCCTTCCAACCCAAACCATTCTATGATACAGGGCATGCCTATGACAAGTACATGTAGACATTTGGGCTCTAATTCTTTCCATGCTCTGAGCTAGAGTGAAGAGAGCTAGCTGTGAGCTGGAAGCTGTTTAGATTTGCACATAGTGGTGTTCATGCTGTAGATTTTGATTATTTTTTTTAGCAACTTTTTGGCCTAGTTGCAGGATATGCTCTATAACATACCTATGATTTTCATGTCAGTGTGTGTTGCCCATCTGGAGTACTGGCATAGCTGGCATGTAACTGTCTGCTGGAGACAATGTCAACATGCCCCCAATGTACTTTTTAAATAAACTTCTGTCCCAAAATGTTGTTTCTGTTGTACTTCCTTGTCTTTATCTCAGCAAAACTGCCAATAAATGCAATTGTGCCTGCACAAATGTAATAAAATAGTAAAATTTTACAGCTTGCATCTGTCCGCTTCCAAGTGAGATCTGGACATGCTCTAGTGTTAAAATACAAACCTAGCTGCATGTGTTGATTTGAATTCTTGTGCACATGGGTTGGGTTTTTTCTTTTTTTGCCAATAGCACTTAGGTGGCAGGAGTTTTACAGCGTTCAAGACTGTCTGAACATGGAATATGCATCTATTAGTGAATATGCGTTTGATCTGAAAACTATACCAACTGGCTAGAAAGGTAATGCTCTTTAGAGCGGCATAGTCTTCTAGATGTATGCAGCAGAGTTCATGAAAAGGTGAAAGAGGTGGAAAGTGGAATCAGAAGAGAAGATGAGAAAAAAGGTGCTTGTAATCTTGGGTTTCATGTCTTGCATCATCTCACAAAACCCTTGCCCAAACTTGCCCTTTTTTAAATTTTTTGTGGCATTAAAGAGAGTCTTACTTTTCAGTTTTGCTAATTATTTTCCTAACTTTCCTGCTGGGACTCATCAGAGGCTGTATAAGGCCTCCTTGGTTCCAGCAAGCTTCGCATCTGCTTTTCTATGAATACTTACTTTTAAAAGAGTGTATTTTCCTATTGAGCCTCCTAACATTGGAGAAGTAAATTGCTTTAATAGTAGTACCTTCAGAGGGTTACTATTTGTTGCTGTAATGAAGTTAAAATGTACTAGGAGAACTTCAACTTTTTTTAATCACTGTTTATGGGGACTTAGTCTTGCACAGCACTGAAATCTAACCCCTGAACTTCAGCCACAGTTCAGCAAATTATGTAAATAAATAGTTAACATATGGCAGTGCCCCTTATTGTCAAGGGAATGACAGAAGTACATTTAAAGACAAAACAAAAGCAAGCATTTAAAAGTTTCTTGGCTGTCATCAAAGACTGCAGTACCCTTTGCTTTTGGCATTTGCTCTGTGCTTTGGCTTATTATGTGTGAATAAGGTTTTTTAATACTCACCCCAATTGTTAGCTCTCAAAAGCATTTTTCCTGAATGTAAATTTGGAAAACAACAGATGATATGAAACAGCTTTTTTCTCTTTTTAATCTATTTTTTGTGATGTCATATTGAAAGTTTTCAGGAAGAAATTTGAGTTCCCCCAAAACACCCTGTACATTCAACACTTTTGAGGGGAACTCATTTCCTGTCACAGCTGATTTCACTCTATTTGGAGATTTATCCTCATATGACAATAGAACGAACAGTTCAACGCATTCATACATAAAGTCTGCCATAAACACTGGAAGGGACAAACTGAAATTTTCTTAGGAGGTCTGACAAATTTGGACCAACTCATGTATAAACTGGCATCACTAAAAATAGCTGAAAAGAGCTGCTTAGAAACATAAAATGTTAAAGTACATAAAGAAAGTACTGAAAACTGTTACATTGCTCAGTAACTTGCTGACAAATCTTCACCTATACTCTGCTGCTGTGTTCCTATTTCGAAAAGGATAGGACAGAAAAAGAGGGAATGCAAGGAAAAAAGCAAGAATTAGTGGATGCCTTGGAAGATGGAGATTTTTAAGATGGAGAGAGACTGAAAAAGTTATGCAATTAGGTGTGGAGGTTAATAGGATGACTGGGGAGGTTCTGAATGATTATTTAATGGTCACCTAGGACTTTGCTGTTCAGTCTCCAGAGCAATCCCATCTCAGACATCAGGTTTCAGCAAAGGAATTGCAATAAAAAGGGAAACGGTGTGTTAAGGGGCATTTGGAGGGAAAGGAATGAATCCACCTGAGATGAACGAGAATCACTAGTGCTCCAGGCAGGGCTCCACTGACCCCAGTTCCTCTGCAGTATTCGTTTCCTAAGAGTGGGTTAGGATTGACTGCACAGAATGCGAAGCAATGTGCTTTTTCAGGGCTTTAAAGGGCATTGTCAAAATGTAAAAACATGAGTAAATACAAAGAAATAGCTGTTACTCATCCTCAAAACAACAAAATAATTTAAAATAAAATCAGTGCAAGCAAAACTCTCCCCACAGAATAAACCGGGAGGCCCTATTTGAAGTCTAACCTGAATCTCAGTGCATTTGGGTTGTTTCATTCGGTGTTGGGGGGTAATGGCCTGAAAATCTTAGGTCCCCATTTTGCACGGGCTTTGTTACCATCGAGTTTGTGGTTAGGAAGCCAGAATGAAACTCAATCAAATGATTAAGAGCAAATATGTGATGGTCTGTTACAGAAAAAAAAAATGCTTAGAACAAATGACACAAGTTTGTCCTTCTTGTTAGCTATGAAAGAAGGGGATTGCATTTGTTTTCATTTTGATTTTTTGCATTTTCAAATTTTTGATGTTGTAATCATTTGGTGTGATTGTTAACCCTCTAGGGCTTGAGGCTGGAGGAAGGAAAATTGAGTGGAACTTCTTAAATTGCTGAGTCCAATACACTGTTATCCCCCACAATCAGCGCACGCTCATCTCTTTGTAGGTGAAAGACTAGGTAGACCTCTGTTATTCCAATGGTAAAGCCCTTCCATGTCTTCTGGCTTAATTTCCATATAGAAATTAAATTTTCTTTTAATTTTCAGCCTAAATGTATTCATTGCCATTATATATTTATGAGTCTTGTGGCACTGTTATCTTGCAGTACTGAATTCTCTCCTCTTCCTTTCTTGCTCAGCTATTGGAGAGAAAAATCCATGCACCCCTCTGTTTTTATTTTATTACATGAGATACTTTTGTAATCTCTGTGATGCTGTGGAACTGCATTCCTTAAATTAACTTTGACACGTCATTTGCCATTAAGCTGTAGTGTAGTTTAGGCAGTAAGGGACATAGGGTGGTCTGTAGTCCTACCTCCTGCTCAAGCCAGTGCCAAATTAGATCAGGTTGACTTGGGATCTCATTCAGTCAAGACCCAAATATCTCCATAAACAGAGTTTACAAAACCTCTCATTTGATCAGCTCCTCTAGCCTATCAGCCACTCCTACCAACTTGACAAGGAAACTTGCTGAAAGTGAATCCTATTCCATCAACTAGATGATTATTAATAAAGATGCTAAGTGCTACTGGTCCTGGTTTTGACCCTTGTTGGACTCCATTAGTAACTGGCCAACAGCTGGACTTCATACCAGTGATCACCAGCCTTTAAGTCTGTGCACTAGCCAGTTTTCCACCTCCCTTATGGTCCACTAATCCAGTCCTTATCTCTCCAGTTTGGCTATAAGGAGACTTTGGGACATTTTGTCAAAGGCCTTGTTGGATTCAGGGTATGCGTTGAGCAATACGCTCTCCTTTTCATTTATGCACGCATCCAGTTATTCTCACCTCCAGTCACCTCGGCACAAAAGGCAATCAGGTTGGTCAGATATGATTTGCCTTTGGTATGTTAATGCTTGCTGTTTGCAATTCCTTTTTGTCCTTCCTGTGGCTGGAAATGGCTTCAAGGAATATGTGCTCTACCACCTTCCCAGGGACTGAGGTCAGTCTGGCTAACCTGTAGTTCCGTGGAATTTCCTCCTGTCCTTTTTGAAGATGGATGTGATATTTCCTTTTATTTTTCAGGCATGAGGAGCCTCCCCCAGTTGTCATGACCTTTCAAAGTGAGCAGCCTGGCAGTAATATCAGCCAGCATCTTCAGCATCCTGGGATTCACCCTGCTTGGTCCCATGGATTTTTCTATATCCAGCTGGTTTGTGTGCCCTCTGCAGTGGGTAATGACATGTTCCCAGGCCAAAAGCAGACTTGACCAGCCTGGGGAAGACATCAAGTATGTCATCTTTTATATATTCCTGCTCCACTGACTGCTTGAGTCACTCTGGATATGCTCAAAGCCTCCCTTGGCTGTGGTGTTGGTGGCTGTGTGGTTGGGCAGCAATGGGTAATAGCACAAGGATCCTTGTCAGTCTCTCTGCAACTTCCCAAATCTCAGCCCCAGAAAACAACAAATCTTTGGAGTTTTGCAGATAGGGACCTCCATCTCCAAGAGGGTGTCTTCTGTATAATTCTTTCCAGCTCTATGGAACTGCTTCTAGGAGGATAAGCATGTTCTCCAAAGATGGGAAACTGGCGAAGTGTCTATGTTTGAAGACTGTAGGAAAGACGAAGCTGTGAAATTACTGTTGCTCCATGTTCACTTTCCAGCGAAACCACTGTATGAAATATTTATCCCCTTACTATCTTGTAAGAGCGTACATATTGTTTTGATTAAGAGATGCTACTTTTCTGACATGTCCTACTCTCTTCCTATCCATGACTAGAGACAGGCTTTACAGACATGGATGTGTGAGATTTCCTATTTGTATTCACTATAAGCCCTCTATTGTCTTAGGTTTTGTTCTATTTGTACATTCAGGAACAAACTGGCTTTCATGCTATGATCAAGACATCTAAGAGATGAAGGGTGGTTTTTTTTTAAATAGGATATCAGTTACGAGATATTTGATCTGTGACTGGTGGAGGCTGATGATTAGCTTCAGCTAATCCTTTGGGCTACAATTATCCTTCTGGCGATTATGGCAATGTGATAAATAAGAACAATGATCAGTTTATATCTGACAGTAAAACCAAAATAAAATCACTCTCTGGCTTTCCCTGCTGATTAATTTTAAGTGACTTTCTTGAAAAGTCAGAGGACAGAGAGTCTTCACAGTGAAGGTAATGGACGAGAAGTAGTGTTGAGTGCCATATGATACCTATTTGCAGTGGATGGAAAGCAAAGTAATAGGAGATGTAGTATTGGTAGAGGTACCTGCTATGTAGTAAGTGCATAGAAGATGGGGTCCAGCTGTGGTGATCAGACTTGGTGATCAGTCCAGAATGTTAGATCTGAGAGACTGTTGGGGCCCCAAGTGCACCAACAGGGTCTGCAACCTCTTCCCTGCTGCTGGCAATTTGGCTACCTGTGTTCGAGGCTGCCTCTGATATGGTGCAGCTGTAACCTGGGGTCAGGCTGCTGGGGAAGAGCTGGGAGATGCCTCTTCAGGGGCTCCCTGCTTTCCTTGGATGCCATGGAGAAGGCAGGAGTTCCTCCTTAGCTGATGGCAGAAGGACCTGCAAAAGGGAAACTTGAAGGGGGTATGACTAAAGGGCTAAATTTAAAAAAGAATGATAAATGTATTTTATTTGTTTTCAGTGTGTAACAGAACTTCTAAATATCCTACTCTTCTGCTTGCTCATATCCGTGACATCCTAAACTAGAGGGTTCTGACTCCTGTTAGTCTTTGGTAATAAGCATAATTTCTGCTTGAAGGTACCACTTGTGTATTGGTGACATGTTGACCTGCCACAGCCAAGAAAATGCTGAATGGTGAGAAGAGAAGATCTTTCTGGCATGGTCACTGATGGCTATGGGGAGAAACAGAGGTTTCTGGACATTCCTTCCACATGCAGGCAAGGTCATGTTATCCTGACATGTGGCATGGACAAATAATAACGGTTGGAGCCATTAAAGTTTACAGCTACCCAATGCAAATTAATTTGTTAGACTTATGTGCACATCATGTACCATATGGAAGAAAGATGTCACAGCATTCTTGGGTATCTATGCAAGATCAATGAGAGATGAGGTCTATCTCTACAAAGTACAGCTTTCTTCATGGAAGAAGGGAAATCCATGTGTGGCTCACAAGTGGGAAATAAGGATGAAGACAAATGTCCGGAAGATATCTGTTAATTTATAAACTATCCATATAAAAACAACATGAATTCTAAGAATGAAAAAAAAAATTATGGACAAACATCTAAGAGCAAAATGAATATTGTACATTCAGGATGGGAAATACTGTTCTGGAAAGCAGTGACTCAAACGGGTTTGGGAGTGGTGGTTGAAAATGGGCTCACAGTGTAACACTGTTGTCAAAAGTGCTAATGTAGTTATTGAATGAGAAAATAGGACCAATTTCAATAGAAGAGAATATTTATTTTTTATGGCTATTCTGGAATACACTCCAAGAACATCACTAATTGAGTGGAAAGAGTTTGGATAAACTAAAAAAGATCAAAGGAATGGAAAAGTATGACTAAAAAGAGCTCTCAAAGTTCAATCTCTTCCATACCAAAGAAAAACCGCCTCGGTTCCTGAACATACTTGGCAGGGTTGGAGGGAGGATGGGTGACAGAAGGGTTTTCAAGCAAGACGACAAAGGTATGATGAGATGAAATCACCAGAAGTAGAAGCCAGGTCTAAAAGTTTTCCAAGATCTGGACTATTCTGGCTCACTAACAATTACACTTTAGAATATCTGTCCAAAGGCTGATAGGGGTTTTCTACTATAGAAGCTTTAAATGTTTATTTATATACACGAAGAAACACAAATTCTAAGCAAAATTGCTGGAAACTACATCATTGTCTGAGTTATGTGCTTATTAACAATTAGACCTTCAGTTTTATTTATGATCTTATAAGTTTCTGTGCACACTCTGTGCCAGGAGTGTGGATGTTCAGTTCAGCTAGGGCATGCTGGGGACACACTTCTCACAGATAATCCTGGAGACAAAGATGTTTCTTTTACAGTTATGGCTCTACAGTTTTCCTACCAACTTGACTTACCTCTCCACTTACTTATTTCAAAGTGTGTTGTTTCTTCTTTTTTAAATCCTAAGATCTCTGAAAGCTCATTAGCTCTAGGAAAATAAATCATATTTAACTCCCGAGTGGCCTACTGAAGCAGCCTGTATCAAAATCTTAGAAAGCATACACTGAAACAACAAGGTTTGAAATTCAATATGCAAATGACAAAAATCTTAAGGTTAATCCCTAAATAGTATGTCCATAGATTTTTATTTTATCCAATATTACAACCGATGATTCATTGAGGGTCATTGCAGATGGTTCCCCAGAGTGAGATTGGTCACCTTTATGGTTCTTCTTTTAAGCAAACATATTACCACCACCAAGAAACATGGGTGTTGTTACCAGCTGCAGCCTTCCCAGTGGGTATCCCCTAAAAGAACATACCTGCTGCCATCAGCAGCTGGATATCAGACTTGCAGCTGCTCTGAGCAGAGGTCTGTATTTCAGGGTTGCTTTACACTGGTACAGAAAATACCTCAGTTATAGACACCTTTGAAAAGTAGATGGCAAGATCCACTAAAAAGTGTACTCTGCAGGATGAATAGAAACAAGCTTATACGTGTACACTCAATTTGGACACTTTTGACTGGGATATTTCTATCAACAGGATGAAAACATAGTTAATATTTTGCTAAACAGTTAAAATTATCATGTTGAATCAATTTGAAATGCTTAATTAAACACTATTTTTAATTTAATGCAATAGTCCTAAGTATTTGTAGGTAAGAATGCATCTCAGATTTTTTCATGGCATGAGCATTTAAAAATGCAGAGAGAAGCAAAGGAAAAGGGTGTAGCGAGCACTTCCTGAGCAGAGCACTGGTCAGTGCTGCCTTCTACTTCCTTATAACTCAAATTCAATATGCTTATTTCAAATTAAATGGTAATTTAACCACCCAAGTCAAAGGAGATTGAAGAGAAATAGTGTGATTTGAAAAACAAATTTCATAAGCAAATGCTGTTCAAGAAGTCAGTGGGTTTTTCTGTTAAATTTGCTAGTTATAAGAAGTGTTCTTAAAACTTAAAAACGTTACGCATTATTTCTTTTATGCAAATATGTATGCCACATGAGCATGCACACTTAATTAACAAGGTGTTAACTATCTAGTCAAGAGTTTTAGTAGGTCTTTACTCTGCAAAATACTGGGGGCTAATTCATGCATGTAGCTCTACTTATAAGTCTGTTTGTGCATAACAGAATAAAGGGAATGCTAAAGATAAAAACCTATACTGAAGCTTGCAAAATTCTTCTTCAGTTTTCAGTGAACTGTTTTTTTTCTATGTACAAGAAAAATAACATTTTTTTTCCCCTAGTTATCTTCCCTATCTGTGATCATTCATGTAGTTTTGCATTTGCGCTAGAATGCTCGTGAACGATTTCTGAGCCTGCTTCAATGGAGAAAAAATAATTTTTTTTTTCTGGGGAAAAAGTGGGAGATGCGTAGGGAAGTGCAACTTTGATGTTTGGAAAGTCAAACAAGAGACATGTTCTTTTAAAAAAACCAACCAAACCAACCAACAAAAAAAGCCCAAAACAACCACCACAACCAAACCACAGAAATCCCCCCCGCAACCCCTAATAGCTTCAAAAGACCTTTTGGAGAGAGGCTGTGGCTAAAACTGCCCAAAATGGAGACTGGAGAGACTTAAAACTATCTAAATAAAATGCACTTAACTCCTAAGGTGGGGGGGAGGAGGAGGGGAATGCTGACAGGCTCTACAGTCAAACAATGCCTATAAAGGACCTTCCTGTCTCAATCAGAAGTGTTTCTGATACTAAGAAGATGACCCATGGCTATGAAATTGCCAGCAAAGCAACAAAGGCACTTCTGACCACGATGAGCTATCCTTTTCTTTATTCATATGGTTGAAAGTCTGAAGAAGAGAGCTGTATTGGGTCTGGCTGAGATGGCGTTCGTTTTCCCCACAGCAGCCCACATACTGCTGTGCTTTATATTGGCAGCTAGAAAGGTGTTGCCTTAGAAAGGTGTTAAACACCAGTGGTTTGCCTAGTGCTGAGCAGTGCCCGCACAGCATCGAGGCTATCTCCAACATTCCCACGTCACCTGTAGGCTGGGGATGCGCCAGGTCCTGGGAGGGGACACAGCCAGGACAGCTGACCCCAACTGACCAAAGCTAAGAGAAAGGGGGCATTCATTATTTACGACATTTGTTTTCTGGAGCAACCACTACGCGTACTGAAGCCCTGCCTCCTGAGAAGTGTCTGGACATCGCCTGCTGATGGGAAGTAGAGAAGAAATCTTTTGTTTTCCTTTTGCTTCCACACACGGCCTTTGCTTTTGCTTTTTTAAACTGCCTTTATCTTGACCCACAAGTGTTTTTTCTACCTTACTTTCTGCCCATCCTGTCCTGCGGAGGAAGGGAGTGATAAAGCAGCTTGGTGGCACTTGGCATCCAGCCAAGGTCAATGCACCACATTAGTATACAAGGAGAAATAAAGTAGGAACAAAAGTAGACAAAAATACGGAAAATGGTGAAACACATCCATTTAGGAAAATAACAAATGTAATGACTACTGCAGTCACTAGAAAATCGATAGAAATGCTATAGAAATTTAGACTGAAAGAAAAATGTTAGTATTATATAAATTACCTTTCAATTTTGTATCTTGTTAACTATGTAAAGCAACTGTTGCTTGCTAAACTTGCACAAAATTATGTAATATTAATGGTGGATTAGACACTTAGATATGTGTAGCATAGAATTACTTTTTTGTGACGTGCTATAGGGAGAACTTAGAGGGCAAATTAGAAAAAGAATTACACTCTGAAGTTTGAAGAGAAATGTTACCGCTCCCAAAACAAATAAAATCTAATCCCTTAAAATCTTTCAGGAGTTATAAAAGCTTTAGGACAATGAAGATTTTTTTTCAATATTATATAAGGATTTTACTTACCTTGCTTGGATGGAGAAAAAGAATAATTTAGCTAACCAACTGAAGCAGTGTGAAAACACAGCTCAGGAAATGTACTTTGTTAGCGTTAGAATCACACAATAAAAGAGTGTAGAGAGATAATATAATATTTAAAGTAATTGCAGAAAAAAGATGCAAGTAGACTAAACTAAAAAGCAAAATTTTCAACAAAAATTGAAGAGCCAGCTACATCAAACAGAATCGAAACAATCTAAATCGTGGGCAATACTGAAAAAGAAGTATTTGAAGTGGGACAGAAAACTGGAGCCAGTAAATGCAGAAGAGCAAAAAGGTAAAATGTCAAAGTAAAGTTTTAAAACTTTACTGCTTCCCAGACTGGTTAGATAGATTTGCAGGACCGATTCGAGCATAAAGGAAGATAAATATCTCCAGTGCCATGTGGCAGTAAAACACAATCTTTTAACTCCAAGCAACACAGTGGAAGTTAAATGCCCTGTAGAAGACGTTAAATGTTTTGGTCCTACCGAAACAGCGAGCTGTTGTCCTATTCATCAGGCTCTAATGAAAATCAGTGCAGCCAGTCTCCCTTGTTCTGATGATCTGCAGAGAATATAGGCAAAGCTTTTGGAGTTGTTTGTATTCCCCTTTGACTGCTGAGCAGCCTGCTTTTAAATATCGCCTCCTCCTGAAAGCAACGCAGAAGCATTTACTGAATTTTAGCTGACAAAATTATAACAAGGATGGCCAGTCTACTCTTTTCTACTTGAATTTCTGCTTTTTCTCAGTGATTTTTTTCCCCCTTCTCTCTTCTACTGTTGCCCTGAAAAAAATCTGGTGGAAAGGTGACCCTCAGCCCCTCCTTTTTCTCCCCATTTGAAAACCACAGGGGCAGTCCTGCTCCAGCAGTCTTCAAGCGGAGCCTGCTAGTTTTTTCTGTCTTTCAGGTAGAAGAAGGTACACAATAGGGGAGCCAGCGATAAAAAAAATCTGATTAAAAAAATCTGTTGTGATCTTCAGTACTTGTTTAGGGCTCATTACTGCAAGTTTCCGTATCTGGCAGTCTCGCTTCTTAGAAAGGTCATTATAAATGCTGGGCCTGTGCACAAGCAGCTCCTCAGCGTTTCCCTGAGCAGGAGAATAGAGGAGTTTTTCATTGATTAACTCCACTACAATAAGAGAGTTTTGTGGAGTCGCTAAAATTAAGAACATAGAGGAAGAAAGGCTTTGTTCTTACGCTTGATAACTGCGTGTACAAAAACCAGACAGGTTTACCAGAATGTGGGCACAATTATTCAAAATATATCAAATGTCCCTTTATAACTTTAAGGGTTTAATTATACATTTCAATGGTTTATTAATACTTTTTGTTGGCTGTTCTACATCTATGTGCCTGCCATGCCTGCCATGAGGGGTTTTTTTAATGCTTACTTGGTTACGTTCAGAGCGAGGGGATGGACAGAAATAGGTAACTGTTGAGCTGTTTCGCCGCTGACAAGACAGTTCGTGTTTGCAGCCAAGGGCATCAACATTTTCAGATTGCAAAAAATGACAAAGCCTCAATGGGTTTTTTGGCATTTATCAAATTTGATTATACAGCCTCAAGAGTGTTTGTATGAAAAAAGGCCCTGATATGAAATAAAACTGTAGCCCCTTTGCATTCCTCTGTGTGATTAACAAGTCTATTTTTATGACAGTTTTTCAGTGTTCCTTCAGGATCTCGTCAGGACTGCTCCTGGGTTGGAAGAAAACCCTCCCTCTTTTCGGATGTCTTTTTATTTTTTTCCTCGGTAGGCCTCCCAAAATGTGGTAGTTTAGGTGAGAAAGATGATACTAAAGTAATCTGAGCTGACTTTACAGGACTTGAAACATTTGCAAAATGGGAATTGCTGCTTTGGAGTTGAAACTACTCCTCACAACCCATGTATTGGAAAAAAATGTAAATATTAAAAGTTTAAAAACTTTTTTATTACTTCTGATTTAAGGCACTAACAGATTGTGAAGTTGCATTTTTTTGGAGTGCTGCCTAGCATGTAAGGTCTTTCATTTTCCATTTATTTAATCACAGATTTCTTTTGAGAGGGAATTAAGACACTACAGATTGTTTCTTTCTAGTAAATTATCCCAGCTCCTCACTGACTGCAGCCATTTATTTGGTTGGTTTAAAATACCGTGCTCTTGTGATTGTCTTGAGTACCTGTCATGACTGATTTCCTAGGAAACTCCTGTTGCCAGCACTGTTGTATGCATATTCTGTAAGTAGGACATTTTTATTTTTTTCTTTCCCCCATCAAAAATTATTTCCTCCATTTCTGTATTTTTGTACCAGCTTCAGTTCTCCTCTTCCCTAGTGAAACAGAACAATGGATAGACCATGGCTGTGTGACTGAAACTATGATTTGAGATAAGTTTGAACAGTGAGACTCCGAGGGGACAAAAAGGACACAACTCTGTGCGTTGAGTGCGTAGGTAATCTGTTACGGTGAGTGAAGGTATTCATCCGTGGGCTTGTATGCTTTCCTGATTCAGGGTCATATTTTTGCAAAGACAGAAGTCTAAAGTAGTTTAACTTAAGTCATAATGCAACGATTCCAGATTTACATGGAGGTGATTGGAGTTGGATAATAAATTTGACCAAAAATCAGCTTTTCACGGAAGACACGTATAACAATATAATATCGCTATGCAAATACAGTGCTAAGGGGGATAACTACTGCAGTAAACTGATAGAACTAATGTAGACTTTCAGCATTCAAATTAAACCTCACCAGGGTGAAAAAGGGCTGTTAACATCTTTTTGCTTCAAACTGAATAACTTTATAAATCAAAGAAGAGTTTCTGCATCCAAGATGTCTCTTTTTGCAACAAAATCTGAAGAAATGTGGTTTTCCATTCTCTGCCCTGATACTGTCAAATGAAAATTTTGAAGTGCCTTCAAAGAAGTAGTAATTAAGAATTTAATATTTAAATCATTGCACAATAAAAGAGGTAACTAAGCCACACATCTGTAACACACTTTCAGTATTCTTTACTAAGATATGTGCTGCTGTAGTATGGCAGTAATAGTGAAAAGATGTTATCGGGAACTACGTTTTTAATGTGAAACCAGCCTTTTGTGGCCAAACCTCTGTGCTTTGCAAGCCAGCAGAGACGGACATGGACTCAGCCAGATGTTATGCAGATAATTAGCTCTTTGTTAAGGATCCATCTAATGACATGACTTGTACCGTGGAAGATTGGGACATAGGCTACTTTGCTTGTAATCCTTTGAATATCTAACTGAAAGTTAGTCTCCCCGTTTGATTTGAAATGTCTTTAGATAACCTTACCTAAATTTTGTGACAATTTAGATAACTAGAGCCCGTTTGAACATTGCTCAGCTGTTGTTACAGACAAATATAGCAAAGACCAAAAGGTTTTCAGAAACTCTGGTGTTTGGTGTTAAGGCACAAGCCAAATTATATCGCAGAACACCTGGGAATTTCTGTTCCTGCTAAAGGAAATGGACAGTGCTTAGCCTCTGCTGTTCCAAAACGTGCCCAGAGCGTTAGCGTGGATCCCGGAGCGCTCAGGGATTACCCACCAACAGAATTCCACATGAAGGAAAGATGTGTCCAGCAACCAGAAATGTGGGCAAAACCACATGTGTCTTCTCTGAATTACCTGAATGTGCTTGAGAAGCACGTTTGAGGGACCAGATGGAGACAAACACGATGAGAAAAAACGTGTGGTGCTCTGAGTACGTCTCAGGGTAGCTCTGAGAAGAAACCTAGAACAGCAGGAGGAAGGCAGGCTTACATGAACATAAAAATATTTCTGAGGCTTTTGAAAGGACAGATGTTTTTTCCTCATTGTTCTCTGCTGGTGTTGCTTCACTTTTGTTGGGTGATGAATATAAGCGGCACACTTATGGGTAGAACTGGTTGAGTTTTAGAGGGTCGGAATGTTCTCAGTCATGAAAATTGTCATTTATTACATGAGAAACTTTAACAGCAACCAAATTTCCAATTGAAAGAATTTCAATTACAAAACTTTATGTGCTGAAACCTGCAGGGGAATTTACAGCATCAGCAACTTCTTTTCTTTGGAAATGCTGTTTTTATTCAATTTCAAAAGTTCAAGTTCAGAATATTCTGATTTTTTCTTTTTTTTTTCCATTCGAAATAAAAATTACTTAGTCAAAATTTCCCATAAAGGAAAATCTATGTTTCAGACACTGCGGTTATCTGAATTAGGGCCAAATTCTGCTCTTAGCTTCTGTTCCAGGCCCGAGGCACCAAATTTATATCTTGTTGTATCATAGACATTTATGGGATATAATTAATTTTCTTATTTAAAAAAGAAAGAAATCCCAGGGATTTGTTCTGTGCTGCTTTGAAATGAAACTCCGCTGTAACTCTGGAGAATTATTTAGGTTGTCAGACATGATGCAGGCTGGTTTGCATTCACAGTACCAGCCATTGTAGCCTTGTGTAAAATTTGGGGGTGTGTGTGCATTCATGTGTCTTTCTCTTCCCTGTTTGATCTCAGTCAATTTTCTCCCTGCTTGGCTCATTATATTTTCTATTGTAAGTTTACAAAACAATAAACATATTTATTTTGCCTTTCCTTTTTCCCCCGTATTCCTTCCTTCCTTCTTTCCATAGTTGGCACATCTTGGCTTTTCTTCCTATTCTTTTGTAGTGTCTCATGAACATATTCTTCTATGACATTTGATTTTCCACACTTCTTTTTCTATCCCACTGTTTCCCTTTCTTCTCTTCAACATGTTTTGAGGCTCTATTTTCTGTCTTTCCTTTATCCACCTTATTTTTTGCTCTGTCAGTTCCCCTCATTTTGTCATCCTCTCCATCTCCTCATAATTTCTTCTAGCTTCCTCACCGTACCCTTCATCACTATTTGTTATTCCCAACACATACCGGTGTGTGACACCCTGACTTTTTCATGCCTACCTCCTACCTGTACCTGGGACCCTCCTCACGTGCACATCTTTCTGCAGGTGTTATTAGTTGCGTTAGGAGTGGGATGAGACAACAGAAGGAGTTTTTCTCCTGTTCCCATAAGGATCTGGCTACGCATGTGGTCTGTTGGCCATTCAGACAAGGATCAGTGCGCATCCATTGCCTGCAAAGTCCATTGAATAGTCTGTGGGTAGTTACAGATCATACTTTTTAACCGCATTATGCTACTTTATAGTAGGATTTGATGTCTTTCATGGGTATACGAGACCAGACTCCTCTCAGCAGCGTCTCTGATTTTGGAGTGCTCTTTGTATGAGAGAAAGCAGCCTGATCCATCCTTGTTTTGCCGCATTTATACGTCACAAGAAAGTAACGCTAATTTATTTTTTTTCCTCAGTTGCAAATGCTTTTTTTGGGAAACCCTTGCTATTCTGAGCACCTTTGCAAGTTGGCTTAAGATGTTTTTCCTAATACATGAACAAGAAAGTTAGAAGCCCGGCTTAAATAGAAGTTGTTATTTACAAGACTGTCACTGGTTTTAGAAGAAGGTTCTCTCCTTCTGTGACGTGTTAATGCCAGCAGGTGATCTTTGCTGGAAGGACAATCCGAAGGGACAGTTACAGAATTCACAGGAACATGCTGCTCACTTCTAAGAGGAGAAATAACACGTGTCTTTGGGCAGCAATACAGTGTAAGGATGGGAAATCTCTGAGCAAAATCAAATTTCCACATTACCATACTTTGAGACTCTTATGAGCTTCCTGAATTAAGTCAATTATACGTCTAATCAGACATTTGCAGATTAGAAACCTTTCTATTTTTCAGATATGGTGAGATCTGGGAATGCAACTATGAAATAACTGGCAACTAACAAAAATATTTTAATAGAAAGAACATCGGAGTGGAAATTTGCAGCTTATATACCTAATATTTTAAAAAGCGAACAGGTTATTACAGACAAATAAATTCTTATCCATACATGACAAAATGGATAAAAATAATTTAAAATAGAGCAATGAAGTGTCTGAAACATCATGATATGATGAGGTTTGAACAATACAATCTGCCATGAAAGAGTTCCTTTACAGAAGGGCTATCACCTCTCAGTGAGGTTTCTCGTTCTCTTAAATATGAGGTCCTGACCCCTCCAGAAAGCAGATCACTTAGTTAAACAGTTTATACATGATCTAGTTCTTGCTTTTGTATGGGAATAGAGGTAACAGAAATCTGAAGTACCGCTTCATGCACACCTGGCTGTGCAAAAATCAGTGGAAGGCGGTTTAAGACTGTTATTTCAGTGGTGCATCTCTTGCTGCCGGCTCTGTGGAGTTGCACTGCTATAAAAGCAGAGATTTTTCTGCAGTAAGTAATGAAGACGGGCACATTTGGACAACATTCAGAGAAACCTTTGTGTTTGGAGAAGTGATGTGAATGATGCAAGTGAAATTGATCTGATTTATGTTTTTGAGTAAAATACTGTGAACTGTTGCACTACATTTTGGTAAAATAATACTACATCAGTTCAGAAGAATATCTGATCTTTAGGTTTGAGAGGTCTCGTTTTTAACAGTTTACTGTCAAATCTGAGAAATCAAAGAATGCTATTTCACTGGAAGCAGTCAGAAGGAGTAAAATCCACACACGGCTACAGGTTAGTACTGCTGTGTTTATGCAACATAAAAACCCACCGACCCCACCCCACCCTGTTGATATGCTCTTGTTAATATTACTACAGCTTATCTCATTCCTTCATTGCTAGGAAATTTATAGCTTGTCTTGTCTTTCATTCTTATGATGATCTAAAGTCTTTCAGCCAGATTTGACCTTATTTCTTTACCTGTTGCCCTAATTTTCAAAACATTGTGGCGAATATGAAATACGATTTTGCTTTGCAATTTAAATGCTCTATTTCTCGGAGAACAGAAATATAGAGACTATATTGACCATAGGAATATTGAAAATGTCAAAACTTTTGGACTGAAGCAACACTAGGCAAAGTATTGACTCGAAAACTTAAAAAATTAATCCATACCACCTTTTGTGATGTTTCTTTAATAATGACAACACCCATGAACAGTTAATCCTAACCTTTTTTTCTTTCATACTTAATCAGAAAGGGGTTTAACCGAAGGCTAAATATTTCAAATTTGTGTTATAAACTTTCCTGGCTTGCTCCTGCTTTCCTAAAAATATGTGATAAAACTTTAGAGGATGTGTCCTTAGGTAAAAGTTTCTTCACTTGCCTGAAGAATAAAGACAGCAAGAGCAAAACAGGTAGAGAGGAGCGTTAGGAATAATGCAGGGAAGAAAGAGGCAATAGTGACATAAACTTAAAGGTGGCAGATGTACGTTAATTACTGACAGTAATATTTTTTAGCTACGCTCCCTGTCGCATCTGTTTCAGCTCTGATCACGTCTGTGATAGGTTTTTAAACCTTTACATTATAAATGTTTTTAGGGAAGGGATTTTCATTACTCTGTGAAGTACCTGCTGTATTTCTGATCGCTGCAAAAGTAATACTTGGTGCATTGCTATGCCACAAAATGTCAAATATATGCACTAATATATATATTCTATATATCTAAAGTGAGGTTTGAGAAATGCTTCAATATTTTACATTGAATTCTTATATTCTTTGTATTTTAAAGTACAAGCTGTAATGATAGTCAGGACCAATCCATGAAAGGAAAAATAGTATTTAGATTAAATATCTAATTTACATTCTACTTTCACAGCTTTGTTTATTCATGTTACAGTCATAATATTTTTCACACCTTAGTGATTTACTGTGCTTTGAGGGACCCATCTAAGCATTAAAACAGACTCTGCTGTTGGTATCTTGCAACCTCCTAAGTGAATTGTAATTGTTCTACTACATCTATTTGCTAACTAAACACAGAAAAGGAGTTTAAATACCCCATAATATTCAATTAGTGTTCCTACATTTCTGTCTGTTGCAACAACATTTTGTATCAGACAGTTCTCAGTAGCGCTACTGTATGTTTTCAGATAAATCAGTACATTTCTTGTTGCAAGGGAGCTTGAGAGGGAGGAACAAAAATCCCTCACAAAACCGGCCTTACAGTAAATTTTCCTTCTTTTTTTTTCTTTTTTCTTCTCTACCATTTAATGCTTATAGCTACTGGAAGTGAAGATTGTTGATCTAATTGCCCTACGAAAAGTTATCTGAGCTTGCCATCCGCCTTCAACAAATAGAGTGAGCGTTCTTGGAAACTTGCTAGAATTAATCTTAAAGTGTAAAACTTCTTTAGCACTTGTGTGAGAGCCACAAAACTGGGTGCACAGGAAATCAAGCATCACATTTAATGACCTATTCATTAAAGTCTTCAAATATTCAGAACTCCCACCTTCTTATTTTCTGTATGAGAAAGGCAACAGACATCTGATCCTTGTTAATACCATCAGAGTGTTTACATATTTCAGAAGTTTAAGCACATAATAAGAACATCCTGTATAAATCTGAACATATATGATGCATAATGTTTATAAATAGGAGTTGCTGATACTGGAAGAGGGCAGAAAAAAATTTTGGAAACCACTTGAAAAAATGATCTAATATTCAATGAAGTCACTCCTGAAACTGAAAACAAGATTTCACTCTCCACAGCAAAGAAATTATGTCGTTTTCCCCTATAATATAAAGAATTTGAGGCCAGTACGAGACAAAACTCTGAAAGCACTAAAAGTGTGTTTCATATGAAAAGATATTTATAAGTCTTAACTGTCCAGTTCCTAAAGGCAAACTAGTAGTTTGAAAAGCACAAAGAAAACACTATCTTGCCCATAAAGCAGAGTTGCAGAAATTAATATTTTCGTTTAATTAAAACTTGTTGTCTCCTTTCTTAATATATTCATTCACCTATCTTAATATATTAATTTTTTATTTCACGGAAACTGGTGAGTAGTCATTACCCTTCATGTTTCAGCTGACCAGTGCTATTATTTTTAAAGTAGATGATGTTTATCTATTTATGCAAACATATAAGCAGAGTGTTTAAGCCATAGATTTCTCAGGCCCCTGTATTTTCATTTTAGCTTGCTAAACAAATCAATATCACACCTGCAGTTCTCGCTGGAGCTGCATCTTCCTAAAATATTTTGTTTTAATTTAGAAAAACAGTAAAAATAATTATGAACAAAACCAAAACATCCACTTAAATAATAATTTACTTAATACTTTACTCACTTCAGGCATGTAGCTGGCGAGACCATTCTCCACTTCAGCCTGGTTTGAAAGCCGCTGCTGAAGTGCTGTGCATTGGCTGGCAGTTCTGGCTTTTCTCATTGCAACGAATTTCACTGCAAGCTGAGTGGAGCTAACCCTGGTAAATCCCTTGATTTATCTAGAGCTTCCTGGATAACTCAGGGTTTATGGCCTTTCTATAGATTTATTTTTCTTAAACCACCAAAGAAAAGGAGGTAACTGTAAAAACTGCTGTAGCATTAAGGCATCCTGGCATTGTAGTGTCACCCTAAGGGCAGCAAGGAACGGCAGGATATGCTCAATAAAGTTTGTTTAGCTGCATTAGAAATGAACCTTCAAAAGCATTTACCGCATACCTTTCTTATAGGTGTTCCACTGTCTATATTTTTAACATTCTGGTTCTGCTTCCTTTACATATAAATCAGAAGTCAACCTTCAATTAGTGAATTCAAGATGTGTGAGGTCTTGCTTATAGTGAATATCCAAGACACATTGGCAGGGGCAGTACTTTGAAAGGGTTATACATTTTGTCCTCCCTCTCCAATGCAATGCCAAATGGGACTACTCTTGTCAGTTCACATGGTCCTTTATACTTACAGAACAAAAGTTTATACGTCAGGTACATAAGACAATGGAGACCCAGTGTGCTGTTCTAGAGGAGCAAGCATCTGATAATATACTTTCATGCTATTATGTGCCGTTATGGTTCTATGGGTGTGACCTGTTGGTGACTTGTTTTGTGCCTTTGGTATTGGCAGCTACTAAAAGTTAAAAGCAAAGGCCTAAAGACTATATTCAGCATTGTCTTGATACCAGGTTACTAGTACAGACCCATCATAGAGGGAAGTTTATTGGTTTGGCAGCTTCCTTTTTGGAAGCATGAAGGGGCAGAATGTTTGGACTTAATGGGGTTTCCATGTTTTACAAAAAACCACACCCCCCAAAAAAATTAGGTTTCACTGACCAGATATTTTGCCTACTCCAGGGGCATGAGGAGTAGGGGCATGAGGAGTAGGGGCATGAGTATGGCCTCCAGAGCCAGGGTCCTCTTTCCACCTCAGTAATGGTGGACAACAGCACTGGAACCTGTGATCATCCAATGCTAAAATCAAGCCACTGAGGGCTGGGTTTTTATCAAACTTGTGGGGGATTAAAAAAGGTCAAGGGGGTTTGGAGGACTGTAGAGAAGGCAAATGCCTCTTGCTGGCCCCTTTGCTGGGTTCACTTGCCAGGAAGTTCCGTTCTAGCCCTGGGGCTTCTCTGCCAGGGATGATGTTGCCTTGTAGTATGATGTACAGCTGAGGACTTGGGGCTGCTTCTCTTTTGCTCCATTCTACAGCTGGAAACCTCTTCCTTCCCCAGCAGAAGAGCATTTCCCTCCCATACCCAGGGCACTCACTGATCCCATATGTGCTGCAGGTCTGCCCCAGCAACTATCTCAGGAAACAGAGGAACACCAGCGGCTGGGGGAAGAGGAGGCGAGTGCAGCCTGGCTCCAGCTCCTCTTCTTTACCCACTCCTAAAGTAAATAAGGGCCACACTGGTAGCACTGTCATGGCCTGGAGACAGAAGATGAGGCAGGAACTCAGCGGGGTCAAATATTGCAGAAGAGGGTCTGACTTGGCCACGTAGGGCAGCAGGGTGAGACACAAAGCTACCATAATGCATATTGTGATTGTATGGGTGCTTTGTTGTAATGCGTGGTTAGCTTCATGCTGCTGCTGCGGTGTTGGTGCATCTTCCATACTTACGCTGGGAGCGCTGTGGGCCGTACGCTATGCAGTGGCTGTCTCTTGAGTCAAGGCTGTGCCTGGGCACTGCTGACTGTGGACTTCAAGGATGGGGACTGCTCTACACATGTAAGCAATCTATTCATTCAAGTTCTCCCAAGAAGGAAATAAAAAACCAGAACAACAACTCGAAGCAGATAAACACTTAAAGATTGGGACCCTAAAAAAGATGGTAAAATAATGTTTTGGACATTAGTTCAGTGAGAAGAAATGTCTAGGGTCTTCTTCTTAAGTGTTGGGTCAGTGCAGGCTCTTGGACATGTAGGCTTCACTAGCTGGAAGTAAGGCTTTCAGTAGATGAAAATATTCTCCATTACTTAGTTATAAAATTGTTTTGGAACAAGTTTCATTGTAAGCTATCAAGATAGAGAACCAAGAGCAGTTAATACTAAATTTACACTTTAGCTGGGGTTTAATTTGGAAATGTAACTATGTAAAATCCTTATTTCATTTTTAAGGGGAAACCATGTAATTTGTCTTCCTTTCCAGTATTTTCCCTGCTTTTTGCTCTTGTTTCATGTTTTCTCATGCATCAGGCTGAACCTGGCCTAACATATGGCTAGCACATAGCCTTGCCAGAACCAGCTGGATCCTCTTCACAGTTGCCTGAAACCTCTGATCATTTCAGCTTCCTATGACAGTGATTACACATGGAACCTCCCCTAGGGATTTTGGTTCTATATTTACCAAAAAGGCCTCTTAAGTTCTATATTAGAAGAAAATCAAGCTGAGAAGGGTACAGACATGTTTTTGTTACAGAGGTTATTTTAAGCAAAGCCTCTTTTATTTTTCTAGAAGTGTTTTAATTCTCTCCTCCCTCCACAAGCTGTATATTTTTCTACTGTCCCCTTTCACAGAACTCAATATTTTTGATTTTTTCTGTTAGCCTAGAAGTAACAATATTTAGTACTGAGAAAAAATATTTAATATTGAGGACCAGATCTCAGGTGATTTAAGTTAATAGGTTGAAATGGAGTTGTCGTTTTAAACCATCTGTAAATTCTGACCTCAAGGTACTTCGTAGCTGGAGTAGAAACTCCTAATAATACCAGTTTGAAAAGCCTCATTGCAAATGACCACCAACTTTGAAACAAGAGAAGACTAACTTTGAAACAAGGGAAAATGTGTCTTTTTTCAGGACAGCCTAGTTAACTCCACAACCCCATCAAGATCTGCAAGAAGGCTCTTGCCTCTGTACTTACTTAAAGACGAAATGGTAAGACCTTTATGGCCAGGATACCCTATGTTGCCTATCCTCCTTGAACAGTTCTTCTTGTAGTATTTATCATCTTTGCTTGGTTTTCTTTTTAATTAGAATGGGATCACTAAGATATAAAGATAACACCCTAATACAACACGTGTCAGAAGCTGAGAATTATGCATTCACTGAAAGCAGTATATTGCAGAGGAAACTTCAGTGCCTTGTCATTAAACAGTACCGTGATATGTTTCAGGACCCAACAAAGCTCCTGCTGGGGGGTGTATAATTCTTCTCAGTGCTGAAGAGAAAAAATCCCTTTTGTCCCAATAATTTTGGCTTTTGCAGGACTGTGATATCAAGGTATCTATATTAGTCCAGTTGCCCGACGCTACAGTTGGATACTAGACGTTCAAAATTAGTTCTGTGAGGCGGAAGGGCGCCGTCTGGGCGAAGATACAGATGCACTCCCTGCAACCAAGATGTTTGACAAGTATAGGTGTGTTTGTCAAATATGGACTCTGAAGTACTTATTCAGTATCTAATGCAGGATGTTATCACGGTATTGCACATGAAGGCAGGCTAATACTTTATACTTTGTCCAGAGGGCCGGGTAGCTTCTAACATCCTCCCTGCAGCTGCACTGCCCCAGCACTGGTCAGGGTTTCTTCCAGGGCAGTGCTGCTGGATGGATTTTTTTTCCAGATGAAACACTTCCCAGCAGTGTACCTACCCCTGGCGGCAACCAGGCCAGGAGGCCTCCAGGAGCCTTTCAGCATCTCTTATGGGGTCCTGGCAGTCCACTGTCAGGAGACTTAACATGGGTATGTAAAGCAGAGACCTGGTTTGGAGACACATAGCTGTCCCAGCCATTGCGTATTTAGAAAAAGTAGGTACAAATATGCTTGCCATCGTAACTGAGGGCAAATTAAATAACTGCTTTATTCTAAAATCTGCTATAAGACAAGGAATGTGGAGTGCTTTCATCAGCTTAAAGCAGATGTAGAATTTAGATGGGCACGTGGGAAGCTAGATGAGAAGTAGATGGCCCTCAGTTTTGATCTTTTCTCTAAATAGGTGATGTCAAGCAACTGGCAGACACTAATTGCTCTTCGCTCCATCAGAGATTGCTGCGACTGATTTAGACCACAGTGCTGCCAGATGGACAAAATGATTGCATCTTGGAAAGAGACAATGCATGAAGCATTGTAAAATAATTGTGTAACTGTGTAAATACTATGGGCAGAGCGGGCCGCACAGCCCAGGGACCTCTCCTGCACCTAGCAGCACACTCTCCTCCCCGTGCGGCAAGTAAGATTTAGTGCCCACAGCTCCTCTCTCTTTACTTACCATATTATTCTTTGCTTCATCCAGGCAGTAAAGAGCTATTTTTTAAAAAACTTTCTAATCATGAAGTACCTCTGCTTACATCAATTTTCTCTCGATAATAAAATATCCTATTCCTCTAGTCTATGAGCTGCCCTTCTAGTATTATAGTGAAAGTGGCTAAGAAACGTTTTTTCCCAAACCTCCTGTCACATCAGTTTTAAAACCCTGGGATAATTTGACAGTGTCAGGGTGCCGAGGGCTCCCCAGCCCCAGTGGCTCTGAGCAGTGTCCCTGGGACTCCCCCCATGCTCCCTGGGGCCTCACGTCCACTCCGGCCCTGGCACCAGGGCTGGGCTGGGGGTGCCTGTGACAGCTCTGTCCTGCCTGTCCCCCCACCTTAGGTGCTGTGGAGGTGTGGGAATGATTGGTGGAGGCATTGAAGACAGAAGTAGAAGCAGAAATGATACAGCTTGGAGGAGCCCCACTCCCATGTGGCCCTGAGGCTGGTGGGTCCACGCACGGCTGTGGTGGTGCTCGCAGACTGTGACATGAGTGTGCTGACCTTAGATTGGGCGTTGCTGTGTCACACAGTGCTGATACACTGAAGGAATCACGTTTTACCTCTGCAGGACACCAAATAGACGTATCTCCCAGGACGAGCAGGCACGAATCGCCTTTCTGAAGCGTTTCCACATTTATATCTTCTATTTGTCATCCATCTCTCTTAAGAACCAGAGGTCTTCTGTTGTCTAGTTTTAGCTAAACATGCTCCTCTTTGCCTCCCAACTAAAAGGCAACTGGATGTGTTCCCATAAGGGGTCTTTGAACGGGATGTGCTCCTCTGGGCTTCCAGATGATTCCTAGGGTTGTAAGTCTTATTTACAACTAGTGTAATCCATAAAATCAATTTTCATTTAATGAAAAGTTTCACATAGGAGAAATGTATGCTTGGTTTCTTTTGTGGCTAGCAAAAAAATCTTAGCCATTGCCAAGAAATTATGATGCTTATATGGCAGGTGGCAAGTCCTCCCTTAGTGCTTTGTTGGGAACGGGGAAGAACAAGAGTCTCACCAGACGTTTGTACATGCCAGTTTGCTCAAGCCAGTCAGCTCTGAAGCACATTGTTTCCATTTTTCTAAATGAATAGAAACTAAAATTAATACGATACATTTCATTGAAGGGAGTTTTCTCAGTTTTGCTGAGTGGATGAATTAAAGCTGCTGTTCTTCTCTTTTTTTTTTTTTTTTAGGAGAGGGTGTCTGTATTCCAGTCCAGAAAGCCCTGGACATAAATCTGGGAGTAGCACATAGGGAGCAGCGAGCTTTGAGTGAGACGAGGTGGATTTGCATGGGCACAGCTCTCTCCCTGGTGCCAGGCAGTCTGAGCAGAGAGGCTGCTCCCACTCCAGCCAGGCTGCCTGAGGCACGCTGGTCCTGCCAGTGCTCCACTGCAAATGCATTTGCAAACAACAGACAACATCTTCATCATGCTGTCCAACCCAGTACATGCACAGCCATGTCCCGGCTGCAGGCAGTCCAGCTGGAAATAGCGCTACTGCGCTGAGCAGATTGCCAGCAATAGGAAACCCACAGCAATTTTCTAACCTCTCCAACCTCTATTCCCTTTCTTCCACCTGAATTCAAATTGCACAGGAGAAGCAGGGCATGCAGCCCCATAGATCTGGAAAAAATAGGTTACTTAGCAGAAGTTTCACTGGACTTGGTATTTTCACTAAAAGCTCTGATTTTATCTAGGTGGAGTTTTACAGCAAGAACTTAGCAAAGTGGTCTCAGCTGAAATGCTATGCCTATTGCACACCTATAAAATGCGGCTGGCATTTTTATGCTGCACTGTGACCTACCTGTGTAGGGTTTGATAGACTGAGTTAATTTTGGTTGTCTCTTCCTCCTCAGAGAATACACATATTTTACGGCTCTTCCAACTATAGCCATTATGTTTAGTATTATACTGTATTCAAACTGTTTGCTAAATGGCAAAAAAGTAAAAAAAAAAAAGCGGCAAAAAAGGCTAAAAAGTATATGACTTCTTAGGAATATAACTGTATCATAGAGTTCTTTTTATTCCTTTTAACTTTGCAAAAATTTTCCCATTTCTAGTGAAAAATCACCAGTAATTAAGATGGCACATGATTATAGCATGGTACCCGTGTTTCTGAGGAAGAATACGGAAGTCCAAAAGATACTGATTTCACCTATAAAACAGTTGCATACTAATGTATACAGCCAAAATATATGAAGAAAACACTGATTTAAAATGGGAGAATTTGATAATTTCTGCTTATTTTCTGATTTTTTTGTTAGTTCACAAATATGGACTCTCATGGGGCTCAGTGCAGCTTTGTTAATGTCTGCTTAAGCTAATATTCCTCACAGGTAAGGGATTTGCTCAGTAGTTGAGTTTCTTTATTCTCCTTTGTTATCTGCACATTTCACACGGAGCCAACTGTTGGGTGTCCCACACATGCCTGATAGGAACAGGATGCTCTGTCTCCTGCCTCAACAGCATGGTTTGATGCTATGCATTGTGCTTACTCTCGCCAAAGTCATGGTTTAAGCTCATTGACTGGTGGGAAGTTTATCATTCAGGAGACATGAGGTCAGCCTCAGAATTTCTAGGT
The DNA here is from genome assembly GCF_963921805.1 of Phalacrocorax carbo. NCBI lineage: Eukaryota > Metazoa > Chordata > Aves > Suliformes > Phalacrocoracidae > Phalacrocorax > Phalacrocorax carbo. Next base: position 15,922,710 of record NC_087526.1, on the reverse strand, counting down.
GAAGTTCCCTTGCTTTGAACATAGTGTCTACAACTGAGTCGCAGGTACTACCCTCTTTATCTGGAGCTTTTAAAGAAATAGTAGAAGTATTTAGTATTCAGTGAGAAGCTGCAGTCCTTATGGATAGAATACATGTAACGAAATGTAGATATCAACAACTAAGCTACTCAGCCCACAGTTCTTTTGCTGTCAAAAGACAGAAAACAGTGCATTTAGAGTATCTTTTCCTAAAAGGAACATCTGATGTAGATTGGATGACTCATACCCTGGAAATGCTTGTTTTTCTGCACTGGATAAAAAGACACATTTGTAGATGTCTAGATTGACACACAAATAAAACCCAATATTCCACGGACTACTTGCAATGAATAATTCAAGCAATTCAGCTAATGCAGAAAGCTTTGTTTCAACAGAAAATATTTTGGAAAGCCTAAGTAAATTCATGTTCATTAATGAAGCAGCGAAGAATAAGACTAGCAGGAATTTTCTGTTAGACAGATGTTGAGCAGTAAGAAGTAGTATTAAAATATGTAGTTCTTTAAGACAATGTCTAGCAAATGATTCATCATGTATGTGGTTATCTGTGCCTATGGTCTCTCTATGAAATTATGAGACTTAAAACAACTTGGAGTTTGGCTGTCTGACAATGTAGATAGTGACTGAAGTGCTGAAAAACTTTGAAGATTGAGACTCCAGATACAGAACTAGTAGGTTTTTTGGAATACATTTAGTAAGCAGTCAAAAAGTGGAATTACCATGTTAACTTCCTGATTTTGTGGCCTTTCTAGGATCCAGAACAATGTTTGCCACATTTTTTTTAATTCTTAAAATGAAAACAATATTCATTAATTTGGACCAAGTTTTGAAAGGCTTAATTTATCAAGGTTTATTAAAGATACAAATTCTTGAAAAAGGCAATGGAAGGAAAATATTATTACCATTTTAGGCCGACTACCCGTAGCAGCATCTGGCCTTGATATCCTCTTCGGTCTGGGATGGATAGATTCTGGTGTTTGTCATATTCCCCTCTAGATGTTACATGAAGTTCTTCTTTCAGTTGACTTATAGGTGGGAGGTGGCATCTCCTTATAAATTGTCAGTTTGAAATGGTACAGTCTTTGAGTCTGAGGGGAGGTTTTCATAGCAAAAATCTGGTGAGTCCTTGAGAAATAATTCTTAGGCTAAGAATACTCTTTGTTTTCATACATTGGTTCTTTGCAAAGAAGTCAATGCTTTATTGTTATTCTTTTAATAAGTGACACATTATTTTTTCTTGTTTCTCCTTCCTTAAGGGCTCAATTTTGTTAAATGTTGCAGTGTTTTGCCTAGGTTGCCTCTCTTGTCCCATGGGGGTGTAGGTTTTCTTAAGGATGGGCCAATATCCAAATACCAACTTACCATAAAAGGCACATAGAGCCCATTGCCATTTCTGTGCTCAGAACAAAGATAATGTAATAATTTTATTCTATTCTTTTTTAGCAGGAGCAGATCTAGAGGCTGACCAGAAAAACATGCAGGTCATGGGCATTGCTCTCCTTTCTAGCAGAATTCCACTGTTCAAACTGCATAGTGCTTCTAGGTAGGAAAATTCTCCCTGACTGGAAACTCAGGATAATCAGAAATGCAGTCTGAGCAAGTAAACGACCACATTCCTTGTCTGACAGACAGAGGCATCTTGGCCCAGATTGCAAGGCTGTAAGTGTGGAAAGCAAATTAGTCAGCTTAGGTTCATTACATGTGCAGCAGAGAGAGAACAGAGCTCCAAAGTTAGAGGTGTAGTGCAAGATCTGAGCAGGAGCTGGTGGACAGAAGCAGAAATAATCATACTTGCTTGCAGCTGAATGAGAAATGGGAGACAAGTCCATCAAGTAATCTTGGATGAAAGTACTATCTGTTACTGATCTGGTCGTAAATCCATGAGAAAACAGAGGAGAAACAGGGTTTGAACTCTTCATCTGCAGTCAAGAAAATCTATTCTACTCAGAAGTCATTTAATCTTTTCTAAATAGAGTCCTAATAAAATAAACCTCAATGTGATTCTTGGTTGCAAAGCAATTGCATTTGATTATTAGTAGACTGGTGGTCTTTCTGGTTGATTGTTCTCCTTCCTAATAACTGTTATAACGACTTCTTCTCGAGTCAGCCAGCCAAATCAACAGATCAGTCCTCTAGTGACAGATAGCACTGAAGACAGCATTTGTTTTCACCAGAAAAACAATGGAGTTTGCTGGGGTTGTTTTGAAAAAGATTTTCCTGGCAAAAGTATAGTGGTTTTTCTTTTAAGTGAGACATTTTGTAGAAATACAAAAATTGTGATAAAATTTCTTTTTGAAGAACAAAAGAGTTTAATGATAATGAAGTGGTCCACTTTTTCCCTTCTCTAGGATAAAACACTTTGCTTTTGCATTTCAAGACAGCACTTCATTTCAAATTGTACATTTCAATTTTGTCCAACCAAAGGATTCTTTGCTCACACAATGCTATTTCTATGAGATTGGAAAACTTGGTTCCTCCCTAGCTACAGAGTTTTTTCTTGGAAATCCTGCTATCTGATGTCAGGATGATTAAAACTTGGGTCATAAATGTTTAAGATGTTTTGGGTTGTAATGGTTAGATCTAAGGCTGGGCTGAGCTGGGCTCAGTTGTTAGGCTGGGTCATTTCAGCATATAACCTCAAACCCCCAACTTTACCCTGCTCAGAGTAATATTTGACTCCTTCTCATGAAGTACTGCACTTACTTTAGAAACCTGCAAACTACAGCTTGGGATATACTTGTATTCGAAAAAATATACTGGTTTTGTCAAATATATTGGTTTAGTGCTCAGGTTGCACTAAATTGTTCTGAATTTGCCTTTTATGGGACTAGTCTTATTAGCTGAAGTAATAGATGGATTTTGTACAGAATCCCCTGAGAATACACCAGTAAGTGCAGAGTTTTATTCTGCTCACTGGTCTAAAATCTTCCATCTTCTGCTTTTTTTGTCCCCTACCTGTTGGTGACACAGTCTACTGCCTCCTTTATAGAGCCTTACTGGGTAATATGTCAAAAATGAAACTGAAGTGTCTGCTACCAATCTTTTTTCTGGTAAATGCTGGGCCAAAATGTGACCCATGCTCCATTAATGCTTCTCTAATAGTCTTGGAAGCCCAAAGTGCATAGGTGATCCTCAGAACATTGTCTCCTCTCACCTCGTAGACTCCAAAGTCTTGTAATGCCAAGCAATTATCTACTCAGTGATCACATATGCTGATCCCAAACTCATTTTCCAGTGTCTTTAGCATTTCAGCAGAAGAAACTGCTGTAGGAGACTGGTACTTGTTTTCTAAGTGCGGTGTATGTTGTCCCGGCCCTTCAGGATTAGGGTGAGGATTTGAGTGCCTCATCCTCCGGTTCTGTGAGAAATTCTGGTTTTGAGGAAGTCTTAGTTCTACCTATTTCTGCTTTTGGGTAAGACCTAAACCAAAAACTTGCCCAGTACATTTAGTCAGGGAGGTGGAGAGGCTGTACACCTCCTGTCAGTCCTGCTGGTGAGATATGCATACCCTTTTTTTGTGTGTGTGTAAGGAGAGGGTAGTCACATGAATGTGAAGTTCTGTTGTCCGGATTAGGGCCATTGCTGTGGGTAGATCCTGCTGTTGATGTAAGACTAGTATGGAGCTGTGTGGTTTGCGGACTATGTAAAATTTGTGCATCTTTTTAGGTCTCGAAAGGACCACTGTGATAGAAAAAGCCTTATTGTGATAGATGAGGAACAGAGAAAACACTGAGAGTCACACTGGGATGTGCTGTCTGCACTGCCCCAATGTCACATCTGGTCTCATTAGATCTTTCTTTTAAGCTAGGAGGAATGCCTTGTGTACACACCACAACAGACTTGCAAGCTCAGGGTCCCATGGAGAGAGCAAGGACTCTATTTACCCTATCCTGAGTGACACTGTGATTCAGACCAAGTACAAAACCAGGAAATTGATGGAGGAAAACCAGCTGTTAGTGAAGGCTCAGAATAAAAATAGAAGCTCAGAAGGGTCTTTGTAATGAGCTGGTCCTGCTGGTAGTGAGGGCTGTAATACCAACTTCATATGTTCCCTTCAGGGGAACCATCTGGAAGCAAACTGCTGTTTGATAGGTGTTAGAGATGGGTGTTTATGATTTACATTTGTAACTTATTCTTATGTTCTGATTTGCTGAAGTTGTTTCAAGGTGGGTTTTATTCCTTTCTTTTTTTCTCTAGAATAACCTTGTTTTCTTTAACAAGTTCACTTGCTGCTAATTCAGTTGTCCCTGTCAACCAAGGGTGCCTCAACTTTCATGAGAATAGTCTGAAGAAAGCGATGATAAAGACAAATACACAAAACCAGATGAAAGTACTTAAATCTCTGGATTGTTTCCCAGCCTGGGGTCTGACATTGTCAATTGTCAAGAGAGACTTGCTGTGGACCTTAAATGACATCCCTTTGAAGAGGTGGACCACAATTCTTAGTTATTCTGTACAGGTTCAGCCATGATTCACTGCCTCTTCTCAGCTGTTTCATCATAGCTGATTGTCAACTATTTAAGTCTTTAACATTAGAAGTTCATGCAAACTCTTCTTCCAGACCCTTGGTCTGAAAGCAGCCCTAGCTTTAGGTGATCCATGGGATGCTCCCAGCTGCTTACACATGTTTGTTTTCTTTTTTCAAAAGTCACACAGCCAATAGCCAAGCAGCCATAAAACACTATTATATTAAGAATGCTTGAATGCATCTGTGGATTTGTAGCCTTGAACCAATTTAACATATTTCAAGTGTAGACAAGAACTGAACTTCTTCAACTGTGCAAATATTGGATATGTTCCTTACACTTTACAGGTTATGTTCAGCTGACTGAGAAGAGAGCATATGATGATCACTTGCTGAGCCTGCACTGCTGAAAGTTAGGAAAAAACCATATTTAAACAATTAAGCTGCAGACACTTGATGCGGAATAATTGGAGGGTAATAACTTGGAACACTGCTGAAGTGCATTGACAGAAAGCACACGTATTCTTGTTCCAAGTCCTGTTTCTGACTCCTTTGTTTATTTCTTGGTGACCTGAATCAGACCCATATGCCCCACAACCTTTTATGTGTAATTTGATTTTTTATTATTTTGTGGTGCCTGGAATAAAAAAGTATTCTTCCTAATTAAGTGGCATAAAGAGGGTGACAGTTGAGCATTCAGCTTATTGGTAGCTGCTTCCCAGATCTTGCACTGAGTTAGTTTTTACTGTGCAGATCTCATACTGAGGGAAGAGGAGCTAATTCCTTTGCTGTGGTCAGCTCTATCCCTCTGGGCTGGCTGTGGCCAAATCATGGTTCCGGTTGGCTGAACAGCGATGACCTGACACAGGCTGAACAGGGAGAGAAGTGGATGTTGTTTACCTTGACTTCAGCAGGGCAGTCAACACTCTCCCATAGCATCCTCACAGGCAAGATAAGGAAGTGTGGGTTAGATGACAGGACAGTGAGGTGGACAGAGACCTGGCTGAACAGCAGAGCTCAGAGGGTCGTGATCAGTGGGGCAGAGTCTGGATGGAGCCTGTCACTAGTGGTGTTCCCCAGGGGTCTGTGCTGGGTCCTGTCCTGGTCAACATATTCATCAATGACCTGGATGCAGGGACAGCGCGTAACCTCAGCAAGTTCACTGGTGACACCAAGCTGGGAGGGGTGGCTGATACGCCAGAAGGCTGTGCTGCCATCCAGCGAGTCCTGGTCAGGCTGGAGAGCTGGGCCCAGGGGAACCTCATGAAATTCAACAAGAGCAAGTGCAAGGCCCTGCCCCTGGGGAGGAACAACCCCCCCGCACCAGTACAGGCGGGGCTGAACTACTGGAAAGCGGCTCTGTCGAGAGGGACCTGGGAGTGCTGGTGGGCAGCAAGCTGACCCTGAGCCAGCACCGTGCCCTTGTGGCCGAGACGGCCAACAATATCCTGGTCTGCATGAAAAGGAGTGTGGCCAGCAGATGGAGAGAGGTTATCCTCCCCCTCTACTGGAGTTCTGTGTCCAGTTTGCCCCCCCCCGCCCAGTTTAAGAAGGACAGGGAACTGCTCGAGCAAGTCCAGCAGAGCTACCAAGGTGATCAGGGGACTGGAGCATATTCCTTGTGAGGAAAGGCTGAGAGACCTGGGTTTGTTCAGCCTGGAGAAGAGAAGACTGAGGGGGGATCTTATCAATGCTTATAAATATCTGAAATGTGGGTGACAAGAAGGTGGGACTGGACTCTTTTCAGCGGTGCCCAACGCCAGGCCAAGGGGCGACTGGCACAAGCTGGAACACGGGAAGTTCCCCCTGAACATGAGGACAAACCCCTTCCCTGTGCGGGTGCCAGAGCAGGGGCACAGGCTGCCCAGAGAGGCTGTGGGGTCCCTTCCCTGGAGACATTCACCCCCCGCCTGGCCGCGGCCCTGTGCCCCTGCTCTGGGGGTGCCTGCTCCAGTGGGGGGTGGGACAATATGATTTCCAGAGGTCCCTTCCAACCCCCACTGTTCTGTGATTTTGTGTGAATCACGACTCTAGCTAGAGCACTGTACATTAACCCCAGCCCCTGGAAACCAAGCGCTTTTTTGAATAAAGGACACTTTATTATGCCCTTTTTAAATCCTGCGGATGACTTTGCTGTATATATTTTTCAGTCTTTCATAATTTTCTTATGAAATAACAATGGGAATATTAGTGGTGAATGCTGCGTATGGAGAAATAAGTTATTACTGAGTAGAAGATGACTCCAGGAAGGTAGAATGAATTTTTGAATGGCTTAGTAACCTGTAATTCTGGGGATTGGAGCTGCATATTTAAACTATAAATGTTGTGCATTTAGGGAGGAATATAACAATTATTTATTACTGCTGCCATTTCTATGGAAAGTGCTGAAACAGGAATACTTGTGGTATGTGGGGACCAGTGTTTTTTCTGCTTTCCTTGCTCATTCTTTTATTTGTGGCAAAATGTCCCATTAGTCACTTTTCTTCAACTTCTTCCTTTTAGTTTTTCTTTTAGGCTAGACTTCAAGGAACACTAAGCCACCATAACCTGGTATGGCTACTGCAAGAGGCAACTTCATCTTTCTTCCAGCCCCCTGCAGCTTATTCCCCTTCCATGTGCTACTTGCTCATGACAGTCTTACCTGGCTGCACAAGGCAAAAATAAGGCGCTTGGGTGGAAAAACTTATTCCTGTGGAAATGTTGTTGTGCATGGTTTCAAACAATAGTGGGGATTCCAGCTTCATGTTCTTACCTCCTACTCCTCATTTTCTCGCTTTTGTATGTATCTGAGAAGGATGGATAGAAAGAGAGACAATGGGGGAAAGGAGAGAGGAGAGAACATGAATGATAGAGGGGAACTCCTTTCTGGTGAAGGCTGTTTAAGTCATTTACCTTGCTGACCAACATTAGGACTTGCCTTGCTATGGGGTAGTTCGGGGGAAACCCTCAGACCTACGTTAATAGGAGTAGGGACTAAAGATGATATGTACAGTGCAGGTAGGAGCTTTGCTGGTCTGAGGAGAAGAATGGAGTCATCTGCACAGGGAGGAACTTCCAGGGCAGAAGACTAATTTGAGACTCCTACAACAGTGGGTAAAACACAGGGCCCTGGAGGTGATAACAGAAGGAGGAGCAAAAAAATTTGATGCTCCTGGTCTTGCTCTCAAGAGAGTGAGCGAGGATCTACTAATGATGCCTCAGGGAAGTTTACTAGGGGTTTTTTTTGACAAGATGACTCATCATTTCAATGAATTTATTCAGATCATAAAATAGTCATAGAAATATAGTACCCCTTTAAAGAAGGGTAGAGTTTTGCTAGCAAAAGAAAAGCTGCTCATGTACCCTAAAACAATATTTAATTTAGCAGGAAGGGCAGCTGCAGGTCGTCAAAGTTATCAGACTGGGCACTATGATTTTCCTGTTCCACTTTTCAAAAATGAACATGTTCTGAAGCAGTGTAGCTCTGAATCAACTGATTCCTAACTACTTAATTGTGAACTGGCAGGACTGTGTCACTGGGTGCTCGTGGCTTTTGGCTGGCGATGTGGGATGCCACATTTCAGGTCCTGGCTCAAAAATATTTATTTTTAAGATGAGCAGCTTGAATCCGCATTTCTTCTGCAGTTGAGTGGGCACCATGTTCTCCCACTGTGTGCTGGGAGATCCCTGTTGTGTAAAGGCTCTGTTTTGAATTGGGTAGGGCAAAGCTGCGTGTATGGCTATCTCCCACTTCCCAAGTGAGAGCAGGTGTATGGGTCCTCCTAAGGTCACAGGAGCTTTAATTGGATGAGATTTGCTGTATTCTGCCAAACACTCCAACCGTTCGGTGTCAGAACACTGACAACTTGGGCCATTTTTGTTGAGTAACAGAAACTTTCCATGTGTAGATCTTTTATCTTTTGTGTGAAGTTTATGTCTAATATAAGCTTTTGCCAGGGTCAAAATAAAGCCTCATACAGTCCCTTTACCTGCCTTTTCAGCTTCTAAAATGCCTAGCATAATCTCTTATTTGTCAGTTTGTTTTCTTTCAAGACGCTCAAATATTCTGCGTATGTTCTAATAACATATTTTCTCTTCCAATGAACCTTTTCTGATCCCTTTGAAAAAGATTAGGGAAGAATGTAGTTAATATAGTAAAGTGATTTATTAAGCTCTGCATTCACTTAAGTATTAGTTTATATAATATATATATGCTTATATATTATATACATAAAAATACATAAATATATAAAAATATATTTATATAAAACAATATCAGAAGCACTCTTTGACATCATTACTAAGCAAGTTACCACAGTGGTCATAGCCTGTGTTAAATCAGGAAACATTTTAGCTTTGAGGGTTATTTGATATGGCTCAAATAAGGACTCTATTAGTGTGTCGTATTTTTATAGCACTTGGCACTAAAGTTATCGGCTTTCAAAGTTTTATGGGAGTTTCTAATTTTAATAGATCTTAGAATTTCAGAGATAGAACTCTGCTTTTTTCCTATTCAAGGAGACACTGCTCTTAACACTTTAAAATGAGCATTGATTGATACGTGGTAGCCGTTCAAGAAACAGTGATTCATGGGAGCCTGATTGAAGAGGTTATATATCAGTAGCGTCAGTGAATTACTGTATGAAATGAATATATTTTGTTGCAGGTCCTTATGCAAAAAGCACATGAGAGAGACACTGGACAGTGAGAACTGAGATACTGTATACACTAATGACCAGAAAGAAAAAAAATCACAACACATGTTCTAATGCGAAACCATTTTGTGTTACCCTGTTCCTGATTTGGAGGGAAAACACTGAAATGTTTCATTTCCTGTCTTGTGAAACCTTCATATTGTAGTTTTATGTCTATTGGCCAAGAAGGCTGCGATTCATTTCATGTTCCACTGAGCATCCAGCTAGGGCTGGCTGAGAGCTTGGACATAGTCCCTTGTGGGGTTCTGGCATCCTATTTTTACATAAACAAAAACTAAAGTAAAAAATCTTCCAGGATGGGTAGCTCGAGGTCCATCTCTTCATCTTCCCTGAAACAACTTAGCTGGGAGATTAAGAGGAAAAGGAGAAGAGCGCTGATGTTTTTCCTATAGAAAATATTGGTTTTATTGAAGGCATAGTCTTTTTCCCTCCTGCAAATCAGTGTGATTGAACTTCTTACTCATCTCTGACTGTGCCTGCCTTCTCCAATTCTTTTGCAGGTAGGTGGAAGGAGTTCTTTTTATTGTATTAATATTTCTATAGTGGTATAATGTTTATACATTGTTTTGAATTCCTTTGTCATGAGATGACATGTAGATTGTACTGTGCATTTGAAATTTACATTTTAGTAATACAGCCTCTGGGTGGCCGCCATGCCCTTGAGTGTACTGCAACAGCTCCACTCTGTTGCCTCCTCCAAGTCACTGACAAAGACGTTAAACAGGACATGTGCCAGAATGGGCGCTGCAGTACTCCCCTTGTTACTGGTCTTCAGGTGGCGTATGACCCATTAAGCACTACTCTCTCAGCCCAATTGTTCAACGAGGTTTTTTACCTATCCATCTTTCCAACCACCCAGACTGTATTGTCCTAACCTGGACACAAGAATATTGTGGTAGACAGTCTTTTCTGCTCTCCCTTTACCCACAAAAGTCAACTTCCTGATTTCTCTTTAAAAAACCTTCCAGTCTTTATTAATAATTTCAGTGTGACGATCAGAAATTAATCCAACTAAGTTAATATTAAATAGATCATAATATTACCCTGATCTGGCGATGAGCAGGCAGGAACAAGAGTGAGTGGCCAGGGAAGATAACCCTTTCTGCTTCTTCAGACTTTGGCTGTTTAAAGGCTTTGGTATGGCGCATATGCTCGCTGCTTTTGCTAGAAATATTGAGTTTTACGGCTTTTCACTCTGTCTGTGTACAAGATAAGGTAAAAGACCACAGACCAATACTCAAATTTGTGTTGAGACTCTAGACAATGTTCAGCCGGATGAAGGACCATTCCTGACATACACATTTTTGAATAACTTGCTACTGTAACCTTTATGCAGGGAGAGAAAGAAGCTTGCAAATTCCTACTCTGGCTTAAGTTTATTGACTTGGCAAGACCACAGATCTTTTTCAGACACAAAAACTTTGTTTTGAATGGAAAAAAACCCCAGACAAACAAGGAAGAAGAAGATCAGAAAAGCCATGCAGCAAGGTTGTTGGCATAGAGCTGAACAAGATGCCTACACAGTGCAGGCTGCACAAAACTTCAATTTGAAGAAGCAGAGCTTAAAAAAAACACAAGCAAAATTAAAGCAGCATCCAAACTAACTAACTAACAAGATGTTTCTATATCACTATATTTTTTCAACCCGAGTCCTGTACAGGAGACTGAAACAGGAGTTTCAGTCCTCTTTCTAGGTGGAGCGTGTTGTAAAATGGTCTAGGAAGCCAACAAATATATGTTTTCTCTTTGTTTTGGTTATAGTTATTCTGACTGTGAAACTTAATTTACAGTCATATTGTCCCAGACGTCACGCCTTTGAGGTAGTTGAGGTTTATAACTTTGGTATGAAGGAGACCAACCTGTACCAAAGACCCGTATAGGAAATAAGAGAAATAAACCCTCTCTTGCTCAGCCCTGCATAGCACAAAGCCTGCGGATCTCCACGCTGACGGCAGCATGTGTGCAGTACAGCACTGCCCTCAGGTGTGCATACAGACCAGGCTGGAGAGCTGCCCTGCCCTGCCTACCTCCTAATGAGTCTTAGGTACCCTCTGCCATTACCTTTGTGCTTAAAGAATATCATGCTATTGGGACACTTCCAAATAGGATGATGTTTCCAAGAGCTGTCCTGTCTTTGTCCCTACTTGCTCTGTGTATTTTCCCCTACTTCAATGCAAACTGAACATATTCAGGGATGGTGTAATAAAGAAGCTGGGAATTAGGAAGAATAACTGAAACTCATAATGATGGATGTCAGGTGGTGAGAGCCGAAAGCTGGTCCTCTGCCCTGATCTCTTGAATAAACTTTGCATAAACCTCTAGAGAATAAGGAGTTCTTGAGATCAAGGGAAAGAACATCCTCTTACAAAGCTTGGAAAAAGTGTAGTAGGTGTTCACAGGAGGTAAGTCCCAGAATGATGCTTGGGAAGAGATGAAAGTGTTCAGATGGAAATAGGGGCCAAACAGCACCTGAGCTTGGACATGGGATTCAAGTTTATGTGTTTTGTGTGGATTTAAGGACAGAAAGAGTAAAATAAAAGTTGGGCTCTAGTAAATTTTTATTAAAAAACTTATAGAAAAGAGATTTCAAGATAGTCTACACAAAAGCCAGCATTTATTTTTATGACCCAGTACAGTTAGTAACACTTCTTTTCCTAAATGGTCTGGAAACATTACGATTTCCACACATAATCACTTATCTGACTCTTGATGACTTACTGTGGACATGTGTTTCAATGCAATGCACTATATCTGATAAATATTTGAAATATTAACTGTTTTAGGAGGAAACACGCTTGTGACTTATCATCTTTCTGACTGCATGAAACCAATCCTTTTTAGATCCCAAAGCAAATGCAGTGACATAAAAATGAATATCTGGAGATATTTGCCTGTGTTTCATTCAAAGAAGCTGTCTATAGGGACTTTAATCCAGTAGTTGTATATTTCTGTATTTCTGCAGGGACTGGAACCTCAGCTGAGCAGACTCTCAGTATTTGCAGAATTTTCTTTTCCTTGTTTGCATAAACACAACTTTGACCGTATGAAATAATAACAACTCGTTTTTAATCTTTCAGAATTATCATTTTGCAATAATGAGAGTTCAATAGGTTGCACTATTTCCCTGAATATAGAACAACCAACTTCACCTCACAAACAGGGACATAGACAAGGCAGAGATGTTTAATGCTTTCTTCACCTTGGTCTTCAACACCGATGGTGGACTCTGGGCTAGAGAACCATGACTGTGGGAATGATAAACTCCTAATAAACCCTGAACTTGTGCAGGACTTGCTGTTCCTGCTAGATCCTTATAACTGGATCAGACCTGATGGGATTCATCCAAGGGTACTTAAAGAGCTGACTGATGTGATAGTGAGACCCCTCTCAATTATTTTGCAGTGCTCCTGGGAGTTGACCTGGGAGTTGCTTCCGCTGGCAAACATTGTCCCAGTCTTCAAGAAGAGCAACAGGGATGACCCCGGTAACTACAGGCCCATCAGTCTTACTTCTGTGCCTGGCAAAATTATGGAGAAGATTATTCTGGGAGTTATTGAAAAATACCTGAAAGACAATTCAGTCATTGGGCCCAGCCAGCACGGGTTCATGAGGGGAAAGCCCTGCCTAACAAACTTAATTTCCTTCTATGACAAGGTCACCCACCCAGCTGACCAAGGGAAACCAGTCAATGTAATCTTTTTGGATATCAGTAAAGCTTTCGCTACTGCCTCTCACAGCGTCCTCCTGGACAAATGCCCAGCACACAGCTGGGTAAACACGTAATGCAGGCAGTGAGCAATTGGCTGATGGGTCGGGCTCCAAGGGCCATAGTAAATGGGGTTACATCGGGCTGGTGGCCAGGCACTAGCAGGGTTCTGCAGGGATCCATCTTGGAGCCGGTGCTCTTTAATCTCTTCATAAATTACTTGGATGCAGGACTGGAAATAATACTAATTAAGTTTGCTGATGACACAAAATTGGGAGGAGCTGTTGGCACTCTCGAGGGCAGAGAGGCCCTGCAGAGAGACAGACTGGAGAGCTGGCAATCGCCAACAAGATGAAGTTGAACAAGGGCAAGTGCCGGGTTTTGCACTGGGGCGCAGCAGCCCTGGCTGCACAGGCAGCCTGGGGCGCGAGGGGCTGGGGAGCAGCTCTGCAGGGACCTGGGGGCTCTGGTCCATGGCAGGCTGAACACGAGCCCCCAGCGTGCCCTGGCAGCCCAGAGGGCCAGCCGTGCCCTGGGGGGCACCGAGCCCTGCATCGCAGCCGGGCGAGGGGGGGGATTGTCCCGCTCTGCCCCGCGCTGGGGCGGCCTCACCCCGAGTGCTGTGGGCAGCGTTGGGCGCCGCAGGACATTGGGGGTATAAAGGTACTGGAGAGTGTCCAGAGGAGGCCACGGAGCTGGTGAAGGGTTTAAAGGGGAAACCATACGAGGTGGGGCTAAAGTCCCTTGGTTTGTTCAGCTGGAGCAGAGGGGGCCGAGGGCAGCCTCATGGCGCTCTGCAGCTCCCTCCTGAGGGCAGGAGGAGGGGCAGGGCTGGTCTCTGCTCTCTGGTGCCCAACGCCAGGCCCCGAGGGAATGGCAGGGAGATGTGCCGGGGGGGGTTAGGCTGGGTGTCAGGGAAAGGTCCTTCCCCCCGAGGGTGGTGGGGCCCTGGCACAGGCTCCCCAGGGAGGCATCACGGCACCAGCCTGGCGATATTCCAGAAGCCCTTGGCCAAGGCCCTCAGAGACACGGTGTGAATTTGGGGTGTCCTGGGCAGGGACAGGGGTTGGGCTCGATGGTCCTCGTGGGTCCCTTCCAGCTCAGGACATCCTGTGATTCTACGAATATTTAAGAACAGTAAACATTCTCATTTACAACTAACAGCAAAATCACAGCTGCTCTTTTAAGTATTTATAATGTAGATTTGTCTGAGAAGAAATAACAAAATAACTTGCAGAAACCAACCAACCAAATTTTTCATACCATTTGTACCTCTGGTGAAACAAAACTTTTTTTTTTGGTAGAAAATTCTTGCTGAATTCAAGGTGTTTGATTATTATTAACTTCAGAAATAAGAAGAAGGGGGGGGATATCAAGATAGTAACATACAAAGAATAAAATTACTCCTGTATTATTTAGCTGAGCTTGGGTTCATATAACAGTCCCCTCCTGCTTTGTGTGCTTATTCAATGAAAGTGAAGTTCAATGTTTTTTAAACACGTGTTTTTAAAATTGATCACTGATGGCAATTTTATAGAGTGAAAATTTAACTTCTCAGTCAGTTTTATAGTAAAACTCCGTGCTGAGCTGAGTGATAGAGGATGGTCTGTAAAGCATGAATCGAAGGAGAAAGAAATTTTGCTTCTCTGCTTCTCCTCAAAGATAGAAAGACACAAAACTGAAAAAGAAATAAAGCAGTTCTTTGAGCTTCAGAAATACTGCTTAAATTGATTTCTGCTGAAGGCAAAATGTTTACAGACTATAGCATGAAAAGAAACATCTGTTTGTGGATGGCAGCTGAGTATTGAACATTTACCACAGTAGGACAACATCTGGAAGTGACACAGTGCAGGGTCTCCCTGTGGAAAAAAAAGGTTTTATAATATCTATGAAAGGAACGTATAATTTGAAAACTGTATTCAGTAGTGTGACTGCTGGGAAACCAGTGTTGCTTTTGTTGTCCTTTCTTCACTGGCATATGTCTATGTAAATAAGCAAACCCTGAAATCTTTCAATGTTTTCCAGTAGCTTCTCACTGCAAATTTTCAGTTGATGAGGATGAGTAAAGTTAATATAATTTATGAAGCCCCCATCTAAAAAAAAAAACCCAAAACCAGAAGACCTTCTGCTATGTTTGTTTCTTTAGAAAGATCTCTGTATTGTCTTTTAAGACTCATCAAATGGGTTCAAAAGAAACACTAATAGCTGAAATGTGTGGGGCTTGCTGCAGCAATACTGATGGTAGCTCTGCGAGTCCTGCTGCAGCAAATGAATGCTCTCTGTTCAAGCCTAACAAATAGCTGCTATTAACCCGCTGCTGGAAGTACTGTTCCCCTTCCTAAAGTTATGTTGTGCAGTTACTAAGATGTAGTTCAGGTCTGTGTCCCTTTAAAAGCATAAGGTCTCTTAAGGTCTCGCAGCATCACCCGTAGGACAAATTCTTAGTCTGAATTTTCATTTCACTTTGACTCCAGCAGTGCACAAGGAGTGAGTATTTACCGAATGTCTTAGTCACCCAGTGCAGCAAGAGGTATGGAAGCAGAGGATGGTATAGGTTTGAGAGCAGAGAGCTGCCCCATCTGGCCTTCTCACCCAGCTCGTGTTCATGACTCTCTCAAGTAATTAAAACTTTTATTTCAAAAAGAGAATTTAGCTGTCAGCATTTGCTGACTGTTCCTTAATCCCAGCTTCACAGTCACTCCGCTGCCTCCAGCCTGATTGTTGTTTGCACCGATGAAGTGGTTTACACCAGAGTGTGGTGGGGATTTTTGGAGTTGTTTGTTGTTTGGGGTTGTTTTTTCCCCCTCTTAAATTGAAGTATGAAATAAATTTTTCTGGAATAAGAATAGTAATTTACAAAAATATGTTTGCCAGGAGGAAAATTGATCTCCATTCCACATCGATACCCCTCTGGTGCTGACTAGTATGTGCTGAAATGTTCACAATCAAGAGAACTGGGAATTAAGTCAAAAACCAAACTTCATAATGATGGCACAAGAGGTATGTCAGACGGGAGCCCTCTGTTATGTCCTGCTCTAGACAATTCAGAATTGTTTTCTGCAGTGGTGCAAATCACTCCTCTTGAAGCATCCTGTTTTATGATTACTTGTGGTTGCTTGAGATGTACTTGTTGAGGGGTCCTTGCTTGGTGGCTGCGGTAGGTAGTCTGCTTCTCTTGAGAGCAGTCCAAGACAAACTGTTGTGCTATACAGTGGAGTGCTTGTTGCTCTCCCTTGTTTAGCCAAAGCAGGAGTGTGTTTGGTGCTTTTAGAAATAGAAGGAAAACTCTGCACCTCTGCAGAAGACTTCTAACCAGAATGTTTGAAGCTTTCTTCCTGAATTTTGTATTTGAAGGTTACTAAATGAACAGCTGTCTTTATTTTTCAAAACAGGAAGGAGAGAGTGCTTGCACACTTTCAGGCTCCTTTCACCAATTTGGCTTTTTTTAAGGTAATATACACTATATCCAAGTGATCTCTGTTGACTGATACAGCTAGTTCAGCTATCTTTTATCCATATAAGCCCCATAGTTTAATAACCTGAATTAGACCCATGAGGGGTTATACTGCAGTGGCCTGACTTGAACTTTATCTGGTATCCTGGAACTGTCAGAGCCCTGAATAGGTCTAGCATGACCTGGAGGTTTTTGTGGTAGACTAGCTCTGCGCAAAGTGGAATTCAGAACAAAGATGAGGGATGAGATTCCTCAGTCTTCCAGTTCAGACTCTTCAAGGCTGCAGACATGTTACATAACTTCTGTTAGATTTAGATGTCTGTGAACTGGATGGAAGAAACCTGGGCTGACACGTTCATGCCTAGGAGCACGGCCACAGGCGAGGAACACTAGGAAAGACTCTCGGTTGTTTTTCTGATATTATACCTAAAATATTAAATGCCACTGTTGGCTCCTTCCCAGGTTCTAATAACACCCTGAAGACTGTGATTCCAAGTAGCCAAACTGATGGTACCTCCTTCACTACATTTAGAACAAAAGAAGAAAATTGCCTTTCTTCCTTCCAAGGAACAGCTATAGTAGCTGGTTGGCTGGGATATTCCCACTGTGCTATGACTGGTATTTCTGGCATCCTCTGCCTTCAGAAATTGCCTGATCCACATATATAAAAATGGTTTTTTTTCACATGTAGTCAAAACTGTAATGCTATCTGAAAATAGCATGCTTTGAGGAAAGAGGGATTTTCTTTATGCTAAAGTTCTAAAGACAAAATTAATTGGTGCTAAGAGGAGTTACTGGGGATGGCCAGTGAAGAAATTTGGCTAGGACTAAAAGGTATCTGGAATCACCATGTCTTTTGTGCCTTCTGTTAAAGCCACAACATTTGGTTCACCATGTAGGCATAGAAAATTTGGCCTACAGTACTGGGCAGAAAGGGCAAGCTTGACAGGAGTAGAGCAGTGGAATATGCGGGCAATCATTCAATTTAGTTTGTAAAGCTTTATGTGACACTAATTCCTTGGGCCATACTCAGGTGACAGTAATACTGCATTGTTCTGTCTTATTGTAACTGTCCCTTTAATTACAACAAATAAATTTCTATTCAAGACTGCTGAGTACAAGCCAAAGCAAGGCATGCCATGGCACACATCACTAAACAAAACCTTCAGGGGCTGGATGCCTCTCTCAGATGAGCTAATATATTATCTCTTACTACAAATGTTGTGTCTTGGTATTTGATTTCTATATATCTATAGAAACAGTTACAGCATTTTAATGCCCTGACCTCTTCTCTTGCATTGACTCACAGTGATTCAGCATTTCAATGAATCTTAATCACAAATTCCCCTTATATTCCATGAAGAAAGTTAGGAGCTCAGTCAACTCTTTGTGTTTTCTCATTACAACTCTGGATGACTCAGCTGCATTCAACCGTGTTTGAAGCTTACAAGCTGAAGAGCTCCTTCCTAAGGGAGTATTTTACAAGAAACACGGAGGAATCAACATTTTGTTGACTCTCTGCAGTGAAGTTCTTTGTGTGAATTGGGATCTTCTGCTAAGTTCATGATGCTGGTCTGATTTTAAAGAACTTGCATTTTGAACGCTGAAGGGCTTGAGATATAAATGGCTGTCTTAATGTGTTGAGGTTAGATCTGAGGTCTAAGTGTAACTTGAACATTTTCCAGAAGCGTATAACTTCAGCAATTGACTGTGCCATTGGTATGAGATAACTTAAGAGTAGCACACTTACTCTTTCGTTGTTTTGCAGGTCTGCCCTTCTAAACTGTTTTATTATTTTTCTCTTCTCCGCATGCATTTTGCTTTGGGAACCAGTAATTTTTTGTTTAGATCCCTTTGCATCTCTCTCACCTTCTTTCCTGTGTTCAGCCAGCTCTGTACCCGCCCCTTTCAGGAAAAGGGTCCCAGAGAGCAGTGGAGGGAAGTGGGAAGTGAAACTAATTACGTACAGCACAACTCCCAGCCCCTCTCCTGGTAAACGTGAAACTCATGAGCATGAGAAGCATGGTCTGGAGATTATTGGTTTCCTATTTAGCTTGATTTCTTTTTTTGACACAAGAATACTATTAAGTCAAAAGATATTTTTGAAGCCTGCTAGCATATTCATGCATGATCATTAAGTGCATAGATAGTAAAAAATCTGTTTGAGACAAGTCTCTAGATTTTAGGTGCTATTAAGCACCTCCACATTCATGGACACAAGACAGAATTATTGATAGTCCTTGCCTCTGAAAATCAAGTCTTTAAGCTAGTGTAGGACTAGAGGTTGTGATCCTGTGCAGAGCTTTTACCTCTGTAGCCATGGGATGCAGTGCTTCTTATAAGGGCAAGGTATTATTTAGTACCTTTTCTTGGCCCAAGTTATCTTTTTTCCAGCAGCTTCATAATTGTAGGTGATGGCATCTCTTCCTCCAGAAGTGGCAACTTATACTTCTGTTGTTAATATGGTACTGTTAGCACTCCATTTTTGAAAAAAAAATCCGTGGTGTCTCCCTAGAATCAACTCCGCTGGGAAATGTTTCATTCTTTAACATCTCTGACTTCTGTTTTATTTAAATATTATGCAATTAGAAGCAGCATTGACAGTCCCAAACACTGAATTATTATTAAACTTTGCAGAAAGCAAGACTTTAAATATGAGAAAGCTTAAAATAGACTGGATAATTTTCTTCTAGATTCTGAGCCTTTTGTATGTATTTATGTCTTGGTTTCAGGCTTTTCTACCCACTGCTGGCTGAGAAATTCTGTTTGTTTATTTGGGTTGGGTTGTTTTTTTCTTTTTAAGAGAAAGAAAAGAGAGGATCTGAATTTCTCTTTGTCGTGGTTCAGCCCCAGTCGGCAACAGAACACCACGCAGCCGCTCGCTCACTGCCCCCACCCGTGTGGGATGGGGGAGAGAATCGGAAGAGCAAAAGCAAAAGAAAAAAAACTTGTCGGCTGAGATAAGAACAGTTTAATAATTAAAATAAAACAATGATTATAATAATGATTATTATGATAATAATAATAATGATAATATAATCAAAAGGAAAAGGGAAAAAACCAAAACACAAACGATACAACCGCTCACCCCCACTGACCAACGCTGCCACTCCCCAAGCCGCGATTGCTGCCTCCCTCCCCCCGCCAGCCCCTTCCAGGTAACACACTGGGCATGACGTTACATGGTATGGAATATCCCTCTGGCCAGTGTGAATCCCCTCTCTCAGCTGTGCCCCCTCCCCTCCCGGCTGCTTGTGCCCCCGGCAGAGCCTGGGAAGCTGGAAAAGCCCTGACTAGTACAAGCACTGCCCAGCAACAACCAAAACCTCTGTGCGTTATCAGCATTGTTTTCATACTAGGTCCAAGGCACAGCACCGTGCCAGCTGCAGGGAAGAAATTAACTCTGTCCCAGCTAAAACCATGACACACTTCTTCATGTAAATCAAACAAGTGTAATTTCAAGAAGATACTGTATTCTTGAAGATCTGCAAACCAAACAAAACCAGCTGCTTGTTGCAGCCTACGGCTCATTCTTTTTGCTGGCAGATCAGAGCTTTGTATTGCCATAAACCAGCAGTTTGGTCCTCAAATACATGAGCGCCTAAATGTCTTAAAAACTTCAGGAGGTAAAGAGTGTATTGCATGTCTAGGAAAGTGGCTGTGGTTGTGGCTCCTTTCCCGAGGTGCTTTTTTTTCTTTATTAAACTTGGTAGTCTAGCTTCAACTTGTAGTCAAGTATCAGCCTACTTCTGCAAAACTATAAAAGCTGAAAATTGTAAAGGTGTGTTCTTTAAGTTTTTCTTGATGATCATGAAGCTGGGTCTTGATTTTTGAAGCCTAGTTTATTAGTGATGGGATATGACTGAGCATTGGCTCATAAATGTGGAGACACATGTTGGTGTGTTTTTGCAGGCTGAGGCTCACTTACCTTCTGTGGGAGATGTAGTTATGACCGTTGGGTTCATGGCATGTGTCATTTATTAGCACCTTAAGTAGTTTCACAGAAATCTCTTTTACATTTTTTGAACACGTAAGTAAGGAAAAAAAAGAGGCAGTGATGAGAATTCAATCATCTAACTAAAAGCATAAAGGGAAACCTGTAGGTCTGGAAACAGGATGTATAGAATTATTTTTTTTGTGCTTTTAACTGTAAAATCTTGTGTGATATGAGCCGTGGAAAAGATTTAGTTCTGAATGAACGCTTTTTCAAATGCACCAATGTTCATGAGTGTAGGGAGGAGGGAGCTGGATATTAGCCTCACCATTTAAGACGAGTTCTCCCTGCTGGAGCAGAGATTGCATCCAGCTGTATGGAAATCAGTCCCTGACTTCTGTGTTCTGACTGTACTTCTGACCTGATAATGTCTTTCCTGTCTTCTCTCTGTCTTATCTGAGCTAATATAATGAGACAAGAAAATCTCACCAGATACCTGACTTAAGGCAATGAAATTATCATAGTTTCAAGATTAAAACCAGACAACCTGGAGTGAGGGAGAGGGAAAAGCTGTTGTTACTGCTATGAAGAAGAAGAGTTATGGGAATAAAACATACATCTGTAGTGATGATCCTAATATAATTATCCATCTGCAAAGGCTGATGCTCTAAGGGAAAAAACAGCTTAAAAATCTCAAAGAAATCATAGATTTTTTGAACATTGTTTCAGCAGCAAGCAGATACTTTTTAAACAGCTATTCCTCCTGAAGGGTCTACAATCATTGCAGGAATTGGAAGGCAGACGAGCTTCTTAACAGAAGTTATTAACAAAGCTACAACCCCTGTTTTGACTGAGAGTAATATAAAACACAGGCAGGGCGGGCATGAAGTTCTGGAGTGTGGTGGGCTGTTCTGCAAGTGAGCTTCTGAAGTGGGTATATGTGATCTGGATCTACTGTGGGCTGAGAGGCAATACTGCAAGGTGTTGTTTTTTACAGTGGTGCTCTTTAACTGACTCTCTCTTATATGCTGCAGAGGTGGGGTGCCACATTGAAGCTGCTCTTAGAAATGCCAGGACCTCCACATAAGCTTGCAATGCTGATAGTACTTCAGCAAGCAGATTTTAGGACCTTAAAATCTGTAAGTGCAGTATTTTGTTTATCATAATATGATATGCCAGACTTTTCCCCAGTGTATCTGCCTCAATGATAATCAACTATGATTGTGACTTTCATTGGGTCTGTGAAGTTAAGGTCTGTGAGAAGTTAAAGGCTCATAAAAGAAAGCAACTGCAAGTGCTTTTTCTTAAGTGCTTGCTCTTATTTCTTTTACTTCCCTTCTGGCTAGGAATTTTATTTATGTAACTCAAAAAATGGGGGGTGGGCTGGAGGGGGTGGGGGAAGTGGGGAAGAAATGCACAAAGTTCAGAATTTCCTTGTGAAAATAGAAAACGTGGAATATGTTCTGTCACTGGTAATAAGATGTTCCATTTGATTCGGCCCTAATGTTCATATATGTTTCATTTCAAGTACTCTAGGAAAAGCAAAGGAAGAAAAAAACGCTTCTTCATTACCTTGCTGAGGCAGGAATAGGAGAAGGAAAGGGACAGTGATTGTACTCACTCTCACCCGAACAGGCAGCCTAAGTGGAATTTTGTCATTGCAAGGCAAATTTTTAGGAAAGTACTATCCAGATCCAGTTATTTTATAACCATGTGTTTGCCAAATTTAAAGAGAAATAGGTATTCTTTTTAATGCACATATCACACAAGGATCCAGAGTGTTTCCTGAAAAGAAAACCTCTCGGAAAGCCAACACCAAGGCAGTTACTGCTGCCTTGCCAAAAGAAATCACTTTGCTGGCTTATTCCAGGCACTTAAAATAGCTCTTTTTCACTACTACCTTACCAATATGATATTACTTGAGGACCATTATTTCAAAGTACCCCAAATTAAAAATATCCTTTGGTTTCTTATAAATCTTCTGCTACTTCTTCTGTGAGCTGACTTGGGGTTTATGACTCCCTGGGCTTGCAGAAAAAATCTGTAATTGTTATTACTTTCCACTCTCAATCTTGAGACACTTTTCCTTTGTATGTTTACCAGCACATCTTTTTGTCTTCTGATATAATTTTATATTCTGCTGTTCTTTTCTAATTCTGTTTTAAAAACAGCAAGGATGGAATTATATCATGCAGTAATCACTTAAACAGATTCATTTTATGCTTTTTGTAATGAAGAATTTTGAAGCATAGGGTTTCCAAGAACTTGGCTTTTCAGATGCACTGAAAATGAGGAAAAGATACAGATTGTGTCAATTATGCGTAGATCAGAAAATGCTACCATTCATAAAATCGAAATGTTTTGTAGAAGTACATTAATTGCAATGAACTCTCTCCAAAACACTAACAGGTTTTGAGGACTTCTTGCCTTGAGTTTGTGCTCTTTTTGGAATAGTGACCCTAAATGCTTGGCTGTTTTTTTATTGTTGGTGATTTTGTGGTTTTTTATCTCACCCTCCAAAATGAGGCTTTCAGGGTAAATGTCTTTTTGTTAGGATACATCCTTCTCTCTGGGTAGAAAACAACTCTCAGAGTGAAATGGTGCAATAGTCTGTTCTTAACATACGAACAGGTGTCAACAGCAGCTCAGAATGATTTCAAATTAATCACTGTGACTAACAGCTTCAAGCTAACAAAAGCTGGTAAGGAAGAAGACATTTTGGACTTTGAACTTCAGATTCAAATAACTATTTCTTGTGATACAGTTTGGCAGGTCTCAAATGCCATAAGCTTGATTTCTGACAAGCTCTTATATAATTGTCTTGTTTTGGCCTAAAGATCAGGCAATGAAATCTAACCTCTATTAAATAGGGAGTGGCAGATGTCCAAGCTCAGAGAACAAGCAAGGGGGAAAGATATAATCTTAACTGCATTCGTATTTGGTTAACAGTCAGAAAAAGAGGTTGTGAATAAATACTGGGAGAAGAGGAGGGAAAAAATCCACCTTGAACAAAAGGAAGGAAAATAATCTCAGAGCTGCTGCTTCAGGAGCAGAGATTGGTCTCCTTTCTTCCTCCAGCTCCTTGCATGTTTCTTTTGAGATTATCCTCCAAGAAGCAGAGCTGAGATGGGAATTCTTTGTCAGTCTCTGCAGCTCTGATGCACCTTCAGACAGTAAGGGGCACAAAGCAGTGTTGATTTCTTTATTCTTCAGGTTGCATTTAGTTTCTTTAGTCTTCTTTTTTTCTAGTACCACTTAAGTTTTTGTAATTAAGGACTAATGTACCTTTTTGTGATATCTGCATGTCATTCTCCAGGGCAGGATTCAAACAGTCTCGGTCAAGGTCAGTCACTTCTACCATCACAGTAAGCAGAGTAAAGAAGTCATGGCCCAACCACCTCTCCTCAGATATTTTGCCTGGAGCAGAGGAGGCCGAAGGCAGCCCTCATCATGGTCTGCAGCTCCCTCCCGAGGGCAGGAGGAGGGGCAGGGCTGGTCTCTGCTCTCTGGTGACCAACACCAGGCCCCGAGGGGATGGCAGGGAGATGTGCCAGGGGAGGGTTAGGCTGGGCATTAGGGAAAGGTCCTTCCCCCAGAGGGTGGTGGAGCCCTGGCACAGGCTCCCCAGGGAGGCATCACGGCACCAGCCTGGGGATATTCCAGAAGCACTTGGCCAAGGCCCTCAGAGACACGGTGTGAATTTGGGGTGTCCTGTGCAGGGACAGGAGTTGGGCTTGATGATTCTTGCAGGCCCCTTCCAACTCAGGACATCCCATGATTCTGTGTTTCTATATTTTCTTGCTTTTCCCCTGGCTGTCCACTGAAAAACAGGTGTATCTAAGTTAGTAGCTCATCCGTACAACACCCCACTTGCAATCTCCACAAACATATTCTTTAAAGCATGTACTCATATACCTAAATGAAATTTGAAAGTTACCTTGGTACTAGAAGAGCTGAGTCCCAGAAAGCCAGCCCTTCCCATGGAGCCCTATCCTTGGTGCCATCCAAGATGTTAAGTTTGATGATGAATGTAAGAAACCAAGAAATGCTTACCAGAGCAGTCTGGCTATACTCTGTCTCCAGCAGTGGCAGGAAGAGATGCTATTCAAGGAAAGCCTGTGAGCTAAACCATAAGGGTGGTTTGCTGCCCTGGTATTTTCCCTCCCTCTTCTCATGGTGATGTAACTGGTCTATCTGCATGATGGTCCCACGTTGGTTCCAGTGGCTGGATGATGCAAATACTGGAGAACATAACGCCAGCTATTATGGTGTAACAGGCTAGCCATAAGCCTATCTTCACAAATGGACTTCAAATCTGCCTGGAAGTTTGCCCCTGGAAACCATTTTAAAGAAGTCGTGCTGGCAGGGTATCTGTCACGGAGGTACACTAAACAAAGGACAAGCTCAAACACCACTGTTTCATGGAACAGCCAAAACCACAACAAAACCCAATGAGAAACAGGGGTAAACTGAATTCAGTCAACCCTCCAATAACATTTAACACATAACAGGTTTGAGCTGTCAGTCAGGGTATTATTACGGCACATTTACACACAAGAGTGAAGGTCCAAAGTGCACACACACACTCACAAAAGGAGTTCTCTCCCTTTCCTGGGTACCCAGAGGGTTTAATCGCTCGCACGGGGTGGGGGGTGGGGTGTTGGGCAGGGGACAAGGGTTCACTCAAGAATATATCCAGAAGAAATCACTCACCCAAAAGAAGGTGAGGGCACTCAATTCCGGGAAGTTTCCTTAGGTGGCATCCCAGCCCGAGGGGAGACACTATGAACACAGGCCTGCTGCTCCAAGAAGACCACTCAAAGTGGGGCTCCTGCAGTGCCCCATTTATACCTTGGGTCGGATCTGAGCTGTGGTCGTAACTGGTCAAGATCTAGAAGCTTCTCTGAAACCAGCCACCCCATTGGCTGCAGACCCTCTCTTGCCGAGGGGTTTTGCCTCTCCCACCCCTCCCCCGAGAGGCGTGTACATGCCTGGGGGCATGGAAAAACACAAAAGGCACAAAAATGAGGCAGAAAAAGCCAGCAATCATCATGCCAGTAGTCCTGATCTCTGGGGATGGGGTGGGGGGAAGGACACTGTACCTGTCAGAGTAACTTTCTCCTGGAAATGATTAGGTAGTTAGGGATGTAAGTGCTGCCAAATGGACATGCAATTATTTGGCAGATGTGTAAAACTTTGTTTCTGATTAAAGAACCACGTGTGTCTTCTTAAAGTCATGCTGGGTCTAATCGTTTTATTTTGCTCTGATGGTAGTTGGTGAGAAAGTAAGAAGTCACTTAAGTGAAGTGGTGGGTGTCTGTCTTTTTAAATTATTTTTGGATCAAAATATCAAATATTGATTTTGCTTCTTAAGGATTTTTTCTCTTAGAAGTTGAATAAGAAACAGTGTTAGCTGGCCTGCAGCCTGCATATTCTCTCCTCTTGGTTACTGATGAGCAATCTGGCTAGATTATAGCTAGTCAAAGTTCTCCCCAATAACTAATAGTAACTTGCAAGTAATTTTTTTTGCTGAAAGAACCATTAAGAAACATAGTATCTATTAAAACTGCATGTAAGAGTCTAGATCTAGTGAAAACATGGCAATTATGCCAGAAATTGCTTCTACATGCTTTGTGTAGGTCGGCTGGACAGGGTAGTGGGCCTTCTTATCTAGGCTGTGCTCTTCCTAGAAAGGTTGGACTAGATGATTCCTGAGGTCCTTCCAATGTGGGATTCTGTGATTCTGTGATTCTGTGAAGTAAAGCATGCACCTACATTAGCTAGTGCAGACCAAGAGTACACTTTTGAAGATCTCCTGATAGACCCATTTCTCACCCTTGGGTTTGCATTGCAGCCACTGGCTTCCTTCCAAGTAAAACTACACCCAAAGAGGCACTCCAGGAGTCCACCTAATGCACTCACACTCCATCCTCTAACTGCTGTTGAGCTCCTGCCACCACATTAGAGCAGGACTAATGTAAAACCTCTGCAAATTGTACATTGTGGATGCTGGCTTCTCAAGTGTTGACTGCGTTGCTCCATGTATCTACTGCTATTGAGCTGCATTACAATCCATAGCTGAGGCAGCTCAAATAAGAGCTTCCGCCTTTGCTATATCATCTGGTCTTTCTGTATTTGAGCTCACCTTGAAGTATACCACAATGTGAGTAACTATCATCACTCTGAAATGGAATAGGCTATTGGTAGAGCTGCATATGTGATTGCTATTCATGTGAATATCTAATTTCTTAAATCCAAGCAAGTTTTGCTGTTGCTGGTTCCCTGGAAACAATTGTAATTAATCAAAAAGGCCCCTTATATAAATTTTCCTTATTTCTGTCAACACTTTTGTTAACAGATCTGCTCAATCTTTCAATCTGTCCCTAAGTTCTTGGAGGGAACATATGTATTCTTATTCACAGAATCACAGAATCACAGACTGGTGGGGGTTAGAAGGGACCTCTGGAGATCATCTCATCCAACCCCCTGCTGGAGCAGGCACCTCCAGAGCAGGGGCACAGGGCCGCGTCCAGGCGGGGGGTGAATGTCTCCAGGGAAGGGACCCCACAGCCTCTCTGGGCAGCCTGTGCCCCTGCTCTGGCACCCGCACAGCAAAGGGGTTTGTCCTCATGTTCAGGGGGAACTTCCCATGTTCCAGCTTGTGCCTGTTGCCCCTTGGCCTGGCGCTGGGCACCGCTGAAAAGAGTCCAGTCCCACCTTCTTGTCACCCACATTTCAGATATTTATAGGTATTGATAAAATCTCCCACAGCCTTCTCTTCTCCAGGCTGAACAAACCCAGGTCTCTCAGCCTTTCCTCACAAGGAATATGCTCCAGTCCCCCGATCACCTTGGTAGCTCTGCGCTGGCCTTGCTCGAGCAGTTCCCTGTCCTTCTTAAACTGGGCGGGGGGGGGAGCAAACTGGACACAGAACTCCAGATGTGGCCTCGCTAGGGCGGAGCAGAGGGGGAGGATAACCTCTCTCCATCTGCTGGCCACGCTCCTTCTCATGCAGACCAGGATATTGTTGGCCGTCTCGGCCACAAGGGCCCGGTGCTGGCTCAGGGTCAGCTTGCTGCCCACCAGCACTCCCAGGGCCTTCTCGACAGAGCCGCTTTCCAGTAGTTCAGCCCCCGCCTGTACTGGTGCGGGGGGTTGTTCCTCCCCAGGGGCAGGGCCTTGCACTTGCTCTTGTTGAATTTCATGAGGTTCCCCTGGGCCCAGCTCTCCAGCCTGACCAGGACTCGCTGGATGGCAGCACAGCCTTCTGGCGTATCAGCCACTCCTCTCAGCTTGGTGTCACCAGCGAACTTGCTGAGGTTACGCTCTGTCCCATCGTCCAGGCCATTGATGAATATGTTGACCAGGACAGGACCCAGCACAGACCCCTGGGGAACACCACTAGTGACAGGCTCCATCCAGACTCTGCTCCACTGATCACAAGAGTTCCTATTTCTGTGTTTTGTTTTATTTATGTAAACTGTCCAGATTGTTTTAATTTCTTTTAGAATCATAGAATGATTTAGGTTGGAAAAGATGCTTAAGATCATCAAGTCCAACCATTTACTTAACACTGCCAAGGCCACCACTAAACCATGTCTCTAAGCACCACATCTATGCATCTTTCAAATACCTCCAGGGATGGTGACTCAGCTTCCCTGGGAAGCCCGTTCCAATGCCTGACCACTCTTCCAGTGAAGAAATTTTTCCTAATATCCAATCTAAACCTCCCCTGACACGACTTGAGGCCATTTCATCTTGTCCTATTGCTTGTTACTTGGGAGGAGAGACCAACACCCACCTCACTACAGCCTCCTTTCAGGTGGTTGTGGAGAGTGATAAGCTCTCCCCTCAGCCTCCTCTTCTCCAGGCTAAACACCCCCAGCTCCCTCAGCTGCTCCTCATCAGACTTGTTCTCCAGACCCTTCAAGAGCTTCGCTGCCCTTCTCTGGACACGCTCCAGCACCTCAATATCCTTCTTGTAGTGAGGGGTCCAAAACTGAACACAATATTTGAGGTGAGGTCTCACCAGTGCTGAGCACAGGGGCACCATCCCTTCTTGGCTAGCTGGGCACACTGCTGGCTCATGCTCAGCTGGCTCTTGACCAATACCTCCAGGTCCTTTTCCACTGGGCAGTTTTCCAGCCACTCTAGAATAGAATAGAATAGAATAGAATAGAATAGAATAGAATAGAATAGAATAGAATAGAATAGAATAGAATAGAATAGAATAGAATAGAATAGAATAATTGAATTGAATTTTCAGTTGGAAGGGACCTACAACAATCATCTAGTCCAACTGCCTGACTACTTCAGGTCTGACCAAAGTTAAAGCATGTTATTAAGGGCATTGTCCAGATGCCTCTTAAACACTGAAAGGCTTGGGGCATCGATCAACTCTCTAGGAAGCCTGTTCCAGTGTTTGAGCACCCTCTTGGTAAAGAAATGGTTTTTAATGTCCAGTCTGAATCTTCTCTGATGCAGCTTTGAACCATTCCCACCCGTCCTGTCACTGGATCCCAGGGAGAAGACATCAGCACCTCCCTTTCCACGTCCCTTCCTCAGGAAGCTGTAGAGAGCAATGAGGTTGCCCCTCAGACTCCTTTTCTCCAAACTAGACAAACCCAGAGTCCTTAGTCGCTCCTCATAGGACATTCCTTCCAGCCCTTTCACCAGCTTTGTTGCCCTCCAGCAAAGGGATCTATCGATCCCTCCGCAAGGCATCTTGTCCCTCAAAAGACTCAACAGCATCTCCCAGTTTGGTGTCATAAGCAAACTTGCTAATGGTGCATTCAACTCCTGCATCCACATCATTGATAACATTGATGACAGAACTGGTCCTGGAATTGAACCCTGAGGAACACTGCTGGTGATGAGTCACCAGCTAGATGTAGCCCCATTCACTACAAGTTCTGCCCTTCAGCCAGTTCTTCACCCAGAGTACCATGAACCTGCACATCCCACAGATGGACAACTGGTTCAGAAGGATTCTGTGAAGGAAATATCAAAACCTTACTAAAATCCAGAAAAACTACATCCACCACCTTGCCTTCATCCACTAGGTGGGTGACCTTATCCTAGGACAACATCAAACCAGTTAAACAGGACTTTCCCTTTGTGAACCCATGTTGACTGTGACTGATGATTGCATTATTCTTCAAATGCCTTTCAACAGTAGCCAGTATAACCTTCTCCACAATTTTTCCAGGAACTGATGTTAGACTAACAGGTCTGTAGTTTCCTGGGTCTTCACTCACATGCTTCTTGTAAACTGGAACAACATTGGCCGGCTTCCAGTCAGCAGGGACCTCCCCAGACTCACAAGGGCTTTGGTAGATGAACAAGAGGGGTCCTGCTATAACATCTCCTGGCTTCTTCAGTACTCTAGGGTGAATCCCATCAGGCCCCATGGACTTGTGAACATTCAGCTGGTACAGCTGGTCCCTGGCAATTTCAGTGTCCACAACTGCAAAGTCACTGGTCCCACAGTCCTCTGACTCAGGGGACTGGGAAGCCCAAGGTCTATCAGTATTATTAAAGTCTGAGGCAAAAAAAGCATGCAATGCCTCCTCTTCTTCTTCATCCCTATTGGTCAGATGACCGTCTTCAAAAAAGCAGTCACTTGGCTGTACTCACCAGGCAGTTCTGTTCCACGTGTTGATGTTTCTGTAATGAGAACCGTTGCACAACAGCGCAAAGCTAGTGTATGCAGTTCCTAAATGAAGTCTTTTTGCCTGAATCTGGCTCTCCCTCCTGTGTTTTTTGAGAGGCTCTTCTGTGTCCTGCACATACATGGACCTACTAAGAAGAAATTTATGTGAGTTTGAGGAGGAAATTTTTTTTTCCCAAAAGCAAAGGGGTTTGCGATCTGAGGAGTGGCTGTGAATACTTCTCAACTCTCTTTTTTTTTTTCTTCCTTTTTTTCTGGCAATGTGGATGCTCTTCCTTTTGGGTGAAGGAGCCACCCAAATTCTTCATTCATGGGTTCATTCATGAGAGTCCAGCTTTCTCCTGGCTCCCTGATTAGCACAGGATTTTTGCCTTCTGTAAGGATCACAGATTGTGGATTTTCTTTACACCTGGCAGCTTGGGGATATCCTGGACAACAATATATGAACTATCTGTGTTGGTCTTAAGCTACCATGTGTTAAATCAAAGGATTCCTCACCAGTAGGGTTAACTCTGGGCCAATAACTTTGCCTAGTAGTCACTTTTCACATGCAAATCAGAGGGTCTGATGCACCAGGGCAGTTGTAATCTTCATCTTGATATTTCCTTGAAAATTCTAGATCAACTTCTGTGTTCAAATGTGGGGAAAGTAAAAATAAAATAGGCTCAGAGTCCACTCCAGGAAACTGCTTTGAAGATCACAGCCCTCCACATCTTGATACACAGCAGTGCAAACCTGTATCCAGCTTTAACTGGTGCACAACAAAAGAGAGGTGGTGTGAGAAGGCACTGTCCCTTGCTCTTTTTCATTGCCTGTTGAAGACTTCACCCTCTGTAGGCATGTTGGCAACCTCTGAAATGAGCTGGCATGTGCCCTGCCCAGGGTAAGCTAAGCTGCAGGGGAAGAAGGGAGGAGTAGCTCGACTGTTTTCTTCCAATGTGGGAAACTATTCTCTTGATCTGTCTGACTGCTTTGGTGACTGTACATCCTCTGATAGAGGAGTCTAAAATAGTAAGTAATTGGGGAGAAAATAGTAATGGTGGATTTACTTGAGGAAATAATGGTATTGGCATGCGTTTTTGCTCACTGCCTGTGCCAGGCTCAGGGAAGGGGTGGGGAAAAATAATCTTCGCAAGCAGTTGAAATCGTTGCCCATGAGAATCAAAATGTGATTGGTTATTTGCCTGCTGAACTTTTACATGAGCAAAATGTGATCGAGCGATGCTCTTTCTCCAGACTGCTCCATGTTTTTTATTCTGCTTTAAGTCTACTCTGAGGAACGCCACAACTACAGCCTGAGTGCTGGTCCAGTATTCCTGAAGGACCATATCTCAAAGCCCTGTACTCAAATCTTAAGAAGGTAAAATGCTTTTGCATAGGGGTGGAAAGTGGTTACAACACTTTCCCTGTCCTGAGAGCAAGCTAAGCGGCTGCGTTGCCATTGGCAGAACTTTCTCTTCCTACTCACAATTCTCCTGGCTGTACATGCAACCTTCTTGACCACGGGAACATGTGGGATGCTCATGGTAAGCTGATTAGCTGCTGTGACTCTGCTGTCTCCTCTTCTTTTCTCTCACTGAAGTCCTTTTTGAAGTTTCTTTCCCAGAACAGGATTCTGCATTTTGTAAAGATAACCCATGTCCTTTGCTTTTACCCATGTTCCTTCACATTTTGCTGTACTGCTGATCATGCTGTTTGTTTCTGCTCAGCTTTCTAAGACTGCCGTGGATGGATCTATCTAAGATCCATCTTGTATTAATTTTTTCTCCTCTGTCCCTCTCCATCTATCATGATTTATAGTTTCCCAGAGCACTCATTTAAAAACAAAGCAAACCAAAACTAAACCACACCAACAAATATGGCCCGTCTTACATTTCTCCATTTCTAACTGCATTTGATTCTAATTTCATTGTTCGTTTTAAACTATTTAGTATCCCACTATTGGTTTTGTATGGTTCTAGTTTCTTAATCACTATTTTGGTACCATGCTGCATTCCTCTCTGAACACTGGCTGTATTACGTTGGCACTAGTGTTTCAGTAAGGACTTCTTACGTACATAACCTTTTGTTGCTAGATCGCAAAATGCATGACAAAGAGAAGTCAGCATCACTACAAATGGGGAAAAGGAGACAGAGAGTGACAAAGTGACCTACATGTGGAAATGCATGATGGAAACAGGCAAGATCTACTGATTCCCACTTTCCATGCAGTTACAGGTTTGAACTATGAGTCCCATGAACAGAAACTGTAAAAACAAATGTAATTAGTATGAATCTCAAAGTTGTCTGAATGTTCTGGTTTTCGCTAAAGAAAGTGGTTTGCATGTTTAAAGTTAAGTCAGTTTAACAATTCACTCCCCTCTTGAATGCTTTGATGGAAGAGAATGTTGGCTTCAATCTGGTTACATGTGATAGAAAGGGCTGAGGAGAGAGATAGAAAAAAAAGTAATTTTTACTTATTTTATCTTGGATTCCAGTGGGATTATGAGTTTTTGTTTTCAAGATGCCTGGTTGCTGTGCCAGATGACAGTGTAACAATGCTGCAGTTAGAACACAGGAAGAAGAAATTCATCAATACATCTAAAGAGTGGCGACAATTTGCAGCTGTGCAATCTTTCTGCCGGCCAGTCCCCTACATGCAAGTACAAAACTGAGTGAATCCATCTGTTTCCAGGAGACCTTTAGCTCTAACGCTCAGAATACAGAGGGACCAGGGTATGCACCTGGCTTTCAGCCGAAAGTAAGCAGGATCAAAGAAATCATCTGGAATAAGGATCGAATTGTGGAATATTGCTGTAATTTTAGGTATTCCTTCTTTGTGGTTTGTTTTTTTTTTTAATAACTCTGGGAAAGATTCTAATTTCTTTCTCTCTTTCCCTTGGGCAAGGAGAAATACAGAGAAAGGTAGTGAACTTTAATGTCTCCCTATAACCTCTCCAGTGCCTCCAGGGTTAGCAATCAGAAATTCAATGGTAAAAACATAATTAATTTAGATGTACTTAGGCATTTTCAGTAACAGTCTTCCTGACTGATTGCACAGGCGGCAGATCAGAACTCTGTATGCCAGTGACAGAGCAAAATAGTCCACTTTAACTACAAATCAGGATCCTAGTGGGGGCCCAGCTTCTATTAAAAAAAAAAAATTAAATTAAATTTTTATTGGGTTGGGGTAAAAAAAAACTTCCTCCAAATTGTGCCTATCAGAAAATTTTTAAGAACTTAGGAATTTCCGTGATGTTTAGAGACAGAAGCAACTCACCTCAGCTGAAATATAACGGCTTCTGTGATGAAACCACAAATCTCATACTAGATGAGTACACTAGTAGCCTGAAGGCTCTTGCAGGAAGGGTGGGCACCACAGTTTCCTCCTCTTACTGTTTTAACAGAGGGAACGTAACAGCTCCTTGCACCCATGTCTTCTGAGTCTTTACAGTAAGGGTCAGTGGAACCAATCTTTCAAGTTGTAACATCTGATTAGTGCTAATTTAGACATTTCTTTTCTACTGTGTAGAAGCATATGCTGCTTTTAGATGTATTTTCTTTGTACCTTCAGAAAGAGAAAGAATTTAATTTAGGAAATGAGATCACGATGAACTTGCTACAAAAGAAAGAGAAGGCTTCTGGAATAAATTTTCTGGGTAAGTAGATACTTCCTTAATATATGTGTTTAATAGAATTAGTATTACTTGTTGAAGAAAAACGATACGCATTAAGGAAGAGTTTATTTCCCAAATATGCTAAATGGGCTGTCAATCTACCTTGCTTAAATAACAGATCTTCATTTAAGAACAATCTGCTGAATGAAAACAGATCATCTTTAATAGTGGAGAGGTGCAGAACTTTGTCCTATTTGCCTGTTTCTAATCGCCTGTTATTTATGTCAAGAGGCCTTAAATCCAGTGTTACTATGTTACTTCAACCACTTTCAGTCTAATTTAATTTTGAAATATCAGTTGCACAACTGACTAATTTATGCATTGGTTCTACTTTTTGAGTATTTTGGAACCTTGTTAACTGCAAGCTTAAAAGTAAATGCTGTAAAGTAAGCCATTCTGAAAGATGTGAGACAGCTGTTTCTGCCTTTAATGGTTTTGTTGGATCTTGGGCTATTTACTGTTCCTTTAGAGAGAACCAACACTTTTGAAAGACTGAAGTGCAGGCTAGGGGAACTGTGGTTACTGAAAGAACCTAAAAATAAAAATCAAGAAGATGAGTAGACTCACTTATGGGATTGCTGTATAAGTTATTACTTTAAATCATATCTTATGCACTTCGGGGTCCGTGATACCTGATCATGTCTGTTCCGGCATTTCTTTTTCAGTTCATGCTTGATCATATAATCTCACATGCCTTTTATACAAGTTTTCCTTCATCTTACTTGCTGAGTCTAAATTGACACACTTTCCATATTTAAGTTCTAATGTTTACTAAAATACATTAATATCAAGATTGGATTTATCTGAACCAGAAGAGCAGCTTCTAAGCAACCTCAGCCAAGATGAGTTCTCAGACTCCCTACAGAAGGGCAACATTTGCAGCCAGGTGGGCAGCAACAGCTGCGCTGCACGCAGGCAGCCACTTGCCCACCTGTGAGTAGATGGTGCCTCCAACAATCAGCTTCCATAAAAAGGTGCCACCACCAACTGGAGAGGGCTTCCCCCCGGTGTGCTGGCTACCCGCACAGCCCCGGCTGCTCCGGGCGGGCTGCGGGCAGGCAGCAGCTGTCCAGTTCAGCACCATTCCAGCCCGCGTGTCACCAGGGCAGCTGCCCTCAGCATCACCAACAGAGTACAAAAAACATAAAATAATGAGGTATTAATAATATGATGGATTTTAAAATAATGTCTTAAGAAAAACCAGTGTGTTTAGTCCTAACAGTTCTGGAGAGGTGAGAATGAGGTTTAATGCAGAACACAGATTCTGGCATGTGCCGACTCGTTTGTTCAAGACTTGAATAGCTTATATTAAGTAAATTAAATGGCTGCAGTGATAATCTATAGCCAGGTTACACTAACGGCAGTAAAGAATGCAATGCCTTACCCTTCAATCTGTTTAATTCTAATTTTGGGAAGAGGTAGGAAGGAGGGAGAGATGGACAAAGAAAATGTTCTTCCTGCCCCTGCAGCCAGCATACCACATCCTAGAGTTTGGATTGCTAAGGAATGGGTTGTGAAAGGTTGGGAGCACGCACCCCTGTGCAAAGCACTGCAGCTTCTGCAGCTCTGATTCTGCCACAGCAGAAGACATCTCACATCCTCTTAAAGAAAAGCAGGCATACAAGTATCTGATATAGTCCCTGTCTGTAGGCAGATACAACAGGCAATGACTTTTTCAAAGTATTTATCCTGTAATACTCTGTTTACTCAACTAAAATATTTTGAGAGGAAGTGCTAATAATGACAGGATTTGAGCTTTGAAATTAAGTTTTTTCCCTTTAATTACGTTGCATCTTAAGAATTAACAAAATAATTTTCCATCAAGAAAGGAGAGAAAATCAACAACTTTTTAATTCAAAGCTGTATAAGCTGGAAGGTGTTTCAAGTTAACTGGAAAAATTATGAACTGTGTCCTGACTGCAGGTTGATGTCCCTACCCAAGGAGGCACTCCTCTGTTGCAGAGGAGAATGAAGAAGCTGACAGGTGACAACTTGACTGTGCAGGCTTGTACAGCTATAAGGAACTAATAAGAGGAAAAAATAGCAAAAGCTCTGTTGGAAATAACACTGACTCTTGAAACAAACTAATGGTACTGGTAGCACTACTGACGTGTAGACCCTAAATACTAATTTTCTTTGCTTCACCAGAGTAAAGCAAACATCTCAACAAACCTGTCCAATGTTTCATACCAGCACAACTAGATGGCTTGAAGTACCTGAACCAGTGCTATGCAACGGTAGTCTGGGGCGTTTGTGCATCTCTGGAGTTATCCTGCTTTAAATAGTTACTAATTTGCTGATTTCAGATAAAAGCTGTATTTAGTGAAGAAAGCTAAGGGTTTGTGCCTGAATACCTATGTGTAGATGTGACCTTTATTATGTGCCATGGATCTGCATAACTCTCATCTACTCCTACTGCTAATCACAGAATCACAGAATCACAGAACAGTGGGGGTTGGAAGGGACCTCTGGAGATCATCTCATCCAACCCCCTGCTGGAGCAGGCACCCCAGAGCAGGGGCACAGGGCCGCGTCCAGGCGGGGGGTGAATGTCTCCAGGGAAGGGACCCCACAGCCTCTCTGGGCAGCCTGTGCCCCTGCTCTGGCACCCGCACAGGGAAGGGGTTTTTCTCATGTTCAGGTGGAACTTCCCGTGTTCCAACTTGTGCCCGTCGTCCCTTGTCCTGTCATTGGGCACTAATGAAAAGAGCCGAGTCCCATCATCCTGACACCCACCCTTCAGATATTTATAGGTATTGATGAAATCCTCCCTCAGTCTTCTCTTCTCCAGGCTGAAGAAACCCAGGTCTCTCAGCCTTTCCTCATAAGGGAGATACTCCAGTTCCCTGATCACCTTGGTAGGTCTCTGCTGGACTTGCTCGAGCAGTTCCACATCCTTCTTAAAGTTGTTGTCCACCAGCACTCCCAGGTCCTTCTCGACAGAGCCGCTTTCCAGTAGTTCAGCCCCTGCCTGTACTGGTGCGGGGGGTTGTTCCTCCCCAGGGGCAGGGCCTTGCACTTGCTCTTGTTGAATTCCATGAGGTTCCCCTGGGCCCAGCTCTCCAGCCTGTCCAGGTCTCACTGGATGGCAGCACAGCCTTCTGGTGTATCAGCCACTCCTCCCAGCTTGGTGTCACCAGTGAACTTGCTGAGGTTACGCACTGTCCCATCGTCCAGGTCATTGATGAATATGTTGACCAGGACAGGACCCAGCACAGACCCCTGGGGAACACCACTAGTGACAGGCTCCATCCGGACTCTGCCCCACTGATCACGACCCTCTGAGCTCTGCTGTTCAGCCAGTTCTCTGTCCACCTCACTGTCCTCTCATCTAACCCACACTTCCTTAGCTGGCCTGTGAGGGTGTTATGGGAGACAGTGTTGACTGCCTTGCTGAAGTTGAGGTGAACAACATCCACTGCCCTCCCTTTGTGGGCCCCACCAGTCACACCATCATAGAAGGCTGTTGGGATGGTCAAGCATGATCTTCCCCTGATGAATCCATGTTGACTACTTCTGACAACCTTCTTGTCCTCTACATGCCTGGAGATGACCTCCAGGATGAACTGCTCCATCACCTTTCCAGGGATGGAGGTGAGGCTGATTGGCCTGTAGTTCCCCAGGTCCTCCTTCTTGCTCTTTTTGAGTTTGGAATGACATTTGCTTTCCTCCAGCCCTCGGGCACCTCTCCTGTCCTCCACGACTTTTCAAAGACGATGGAGGGTGGCTCAGCAAGAACATCCACCAGCACCTTCAGCACTCATGGGTACATCCCATCAGTGCCCATGGATTTGCAAGGGTCCAGT
The DNA here is from genome assembly GCF_963921805.1 of Phalacrocorax carbo. Lineage (NCBI taxonomy): Eukaryota > Metazoa > Chordata > Aves > Suliformes > Phalacrocoracidae > Phalacrocorax > Phalacrocorax carbo. The sequence continues at coordinate 15,885,289 of NC_087526.1, read as the reverse complement.
TTGCCTAGGTGATCTCTGACCCAATCCTTCTCAACCGATGGTAAGTCTTCTCTTCTCCAGGTTTTTTCTCTCTCTTTTTGGGGGCTGGGATGCCCGAGGGCCAGCCTTAGCAGTAAAGACCGAGGCAAAGCAGGCAGTCAGTAACTCCGCCTTCTCTGCATCCTGTGTCACCAGGGCCCCTTCCTTGTTCAGCGGTGGGCCCACTGTATCCCCAGTCTTCCTTTTACTGCTGATGTACTTATAGAAGCCTTTCTTCTTATCTTTGACACGCACTGCCAGATTTAATTCCAAGTGGGCCTTGGCCTTCCTCGTCACACCTCTGCACACCAACAACATTCCTATATTCCTCCCAAGTGGCCAGTCCCTTTTCCCACATACTGTGAACCTCCTTCTTCCTTTTGAGTTTCTCTAGAAGCTCTTTGCTCATCCATGAGGGTCTTCTGGCTCCTCTGCCTGACTTCTGTCTCCTAGGAAAGCACCAATCTTGAGCTCAGAGGAAGTGGTCCTTGAATACTGTCTAGCTCTCTTGGACCCCCCCTGCCTTCTAGAGCACTGGCCCATGGGATTCCTCGTAGCAGGTCTTTGAAGAGGCCAAAGTTGGCCCTCTTGAAGTCCAAGGTTGTAACCTGACTCATAGCCCTGCTTCTATCTCGCTGCGTCCTAAACTCGACCATCTCATGGTCACTGCAGCCAAGGCTGCCCCCAACTCTCACATCCTCAACCAGCCCTTCCTTGTTTGTTACGATAAGGTTGAGCAGCACATCTTGCCTCGTTGGCTCCTCCACCACTGGCATCAAAAAGTTGTCCTCGGTGCTCTGCAGGAACCTTCTGGATCATGCATGGCTCACCGTGTTGCTTTTCCAGCAAATATCAGGGTGGTTGAAGTCTCCCGTGGGGACCAGGGATGCGATTGTGAGGCTACTTACAGCTCTCTGTAGAAAGCTTCACCAACTTCCTCTTCTTGATGAGGTGGCCTGTAGCAAACACCCAGAACAGTGTCACCCATAGTTTGCTGTCCCTTAATTTTTACCCACAAGCTCTCAACCTGTTCTCCTTCCACTCTAAGGCAGAGCTCGACGCATTCCAGTTGCTCCCTCACACAAAGAGCAACTCCCCTGCCTCGCCTTGCTGGTCTGTCTTTCCAGCCATGCGAGCCATCCCACCATGTCTCTGTGATTGCAATGAGATCGTGGCCCTGGAACCACACACAGACCTCTGGTTCCTCCTGTTTATTCCCCCTGCTGCGTGCATTGGTGTACAGGCATTTCAGAGAGGTGCTTGAGCATACAACACTATACTACACAATCCTATAGTAGACATACATAGTATACTACGCTATACAATACTATAATAGTAATACTATGCTAGCAGAAGTCTTTTACTGTCAAAACAAATACTGGATGCATTGCTTCATACCAAACTACAGCAACAGAGACTTTAGCAGCATGAGCATTAAGGAAGTGGCCATAAAATCCCTTTTGTTCTCAGAATTAAACTGTGATGAACATATAATAGAAATAGACACTTTTGGTCATTAGAGTCATTACAAGTCTGATGAGGAGTGGCTGAGGGGGCTGGGGGGGTTTAGCCTGGAGAAGAGGAGGCTGAGGGGAGCCCTTCTCGCTCTCTACAACTCCCTGAAAGGAGGCTGCAGTGAGGTGGGGGTTGGTTTCTTCTCCCAAGTAACAAGTAATAGGACAAGAGGAAATGGCCTCAGGTTGCATCAGGGGAGGTTTAGATTTGGTATTAGGAAAAATTTCTTCACTGGAAGAGCGGTCAGGCACTGGCACAGGCTGCCCAGAGAGGTGGTGCGGTCACCGTCCCTGGAGGTGTTCAAAAAATGTGTAGACATGGCACTTTGGGACATGGTTTAGGAGACATGGTGGTGTTGGGTTGGTAGTTGGACATGATGATCCTAGAGGTCTTTTCCAACCTTAATGATTCTGTGATTCTATGGTTCTATGATAACAATTTAAACTAACAGCAAAAGACACTGAAGAGAGCGAGTGTTGCTACTTGTGTCAAGACCTTCCCAGAAAAGGCTGATTTTGGTTATCTTTTTGAGGACATACAGGTGTTGAGCAGAGTTGTGTCTAGTAACAGCCATCAAGTTTAACGTTTTGAAGCTGCATCATATTGCAAATCTCTTTTCCTCTTGACTTACAGGCAATCATTAATTAATGCTGCCTGAGGACAGAGAATTGGTAGTGTTTATTACATTTAACATATTTTTCTCCATCAAAAATTATAGCACATGACATTTTCCCAGCACCCTCCGCTCTGCATTGAGGTTGGTTATTTTTAATAAACAACCTGCAATACACTGTTGTCTGGACCAGCTTGGGATTTTTGGAACATTTCTAAAGACATTTGGAAGGATCTAGGGGTGATGTACTGCCCCTGTGCTGCCAGCACAGACAGACTGAACCTGAACTGTGCAGAAATGCAGTGTCACACTGACAGCTATCTGTTCTTAGGAGGAGGATGTCTCCAACAGACCCAGACCATGCTACAACCACAGCAACAGGCACAGCTCAAAGGCAAATTTCAAGCAAATTTCATTTTCAGCTGTGCCTTGGGTGCAGAATCATTACTTTAGGGAACCTGAGATTTTCAGGGGAACAGTGCTATACATTCATGTATCTTACCAGAATAATCTCAGTTACAAATAGCCAGAACATTTGCACAGTTCTATCTTACAGTTTTATCTTAGTTTTATTACCTACAGTGATGTCTGCTGATGCCTTGGCACACAAGATGTGAGTGCGTTTACCCAAAAGGCAACCCTGGGAAGGCTATAGCGTTGCATCAAAAACACAGGGAAGGAGGTACTGGAAAAGATTGCGTCGGGACTACAGAAAAGTGAAGAACTGGGTTCTGGAACCTGATGAGCAGGACACAGATAAAACTGAAAAGGCTCTGCCACCGAGGATGATATCTGCCCAGTGGTCAGTAAGAATATTCATTTTAAAATCACATGAAGCACAGACCAGGAGCTGAAAACGTCATGGCTGACTACTGCTCTTGCCTGATGCTCTCTCCGCTGGGCATGCCAGAAGGTGAGCGCAGAGTTCCTGTGCATTTCCACACCTCGATTTACTGCAGCTAATGAGAACAGTTTTAAGAAGTTCTACCTGTATGTATGTGACACACATACAGCACTGCTGATTCAAATATTTAACATCCATTTGTACATAACTAAATATTTATCTTTTTAAAAATGGGATAATTCCCCACTGTCATGGCATAGACTGGTATTTCTAGGTAAAATAAGCACTTGTAAGGGGGTGTGTGAGTAATGTTTTTATCACAGCCTTTTGTCCTGTTTCCAGACAGAACGAAACTATTTCCATAAAAACCATTCTGGATCTGAGAGCATTAGATAAAAGCCTTTTCTTAAGAATTGCTGCAATGGGTCAAACTGTATTTCCATCAAGTAAAAAAAAAGGAAACCTTTTCTCCTTTGGAACTCACCAATGTCCTGTGCAAGGAGAAAAAAAACTTATTTACATATTTTGAGTATCTTTTACTAAATCCTGTGTCTGAAAATGGTGTTGAATTCTTGAATCCAATGAATATTGAACAGTCATTTCCTCGCTGTATTTTTGGCTGTTTTATAGGCCCTTTGCACGTACCTTCTTCAACCATCTTTTCTGAGAATCAATGCTACATTGATGTATGCGGATAGGAAGCAGTTCCTCAGGTCTGGTCGTCCATTGTGCCTCTCTCTGGTCTTTTTTGACATTCACAACTGCATGTGGAATTCCAAATATACTGCTGCATCACTGGTTTATGCTGTACCCCACCCCCCCATCCTGCCCCCTTCTAAATTGCCTTCCTAATGTGCTAACTTCATTTTTTCAATGCTAAGAATTTATTTGGAAAATCACTCTCATAACTACTCTGGGAAGTGCTCGTGAAGTCATCAAGGATTCAGACTTTAACTTCCGTGTCCATTTTTACTCACTGTTGAAATTTTGTTGACCGAGCTTTGTTGCAAGATCTCCTGATGCTTTATGCATTGTTACTCTGAGTAACTGTGTCAACATCCCGTAAGTCCCTTTGAACTTCTCCCTTTCCTTTCTGAAATGCAACCATTCTTTCCTATCCTTTAAGCAACCGTTGGTACAAAACTCGTGTCCAGTCTTGTACTTAATCCTTGTCCCATGACAGCTTAGTTTCTGTAAGTGCCTTCAGAAAGGCACTGTTGAAAGATGCGTTAAAAAAAATAATCTGGGGTATATCAACAGCTGATCTTTATCTCTGCCGGTTAATGTCTTACCATTTTTAGATTTCTGGTGCGAGACTTCTCTCTGCAAAAGCTATGTTGGCTCTTACCTAAATATTTTATATATCTGAGACTATCATCACTCAGTTATTTAGTACGGTACTGTGATGGCTTTTTTTTTTATGCTCCATAATCATACCCCTTTATTTTGCTTTGCAGGAATACCGAGGTAAGTCACGCTTGCAGCTTGCTGCAATAGACTGGCTCTTCAGAACTGACGGCCTGACCAGCTGCCATGCACAGCTCAGGGCAAACCCCAGAGCTGCATCTTCTCTACTCTTTTGCTGCCTGTTTGAGTCAACAAGCAGCTGTTTATAATATCTAAAAGAATTAGTGCCTCTGCATTACGTACTAGTGTGCCTCCCACCGCGCACGAGAGAGAAGTGAGATCTGTTCTTGTGTAAGTGGGGTGATAGAAACCTGGACTCCCAACCTTAGGAAATCAGCCACCCTGGCTTTTTTTAAATGACGGGTTTGTCTTAAAAAAATGCTCAGAAGAGATTTGTCACAAGCTGTGAAACAATTTGTCACGATACGTTGACCCGGTTTTTGTTTTGTTCCAATAACAAAAAATTAGGGGCGATTTCTGTTGTGTTGCCTAAGGTTGCCTCTCATTGCATTTGTCTTACACTCTTAACATTCAAACCTTACCCAATACGGACAGTCTTTTTCACTACTACTGGAAGGAAAACCGGCTTCTTAGCAGCTCACAGCCCATTCAGACCAATCTCTTCTTTGCAGTCACCAGCCTGTTACGTACTAGAGGTAACATGCGTTTACTCCAGTAGAAAAAAAATCAAGGTTACAGACATACTAGCAAAACTTCCTGTGTGTTGAGAGTGTGTGTTTGCGTCTCCATGTGCCCTTTTACTGGTGCAATACATATAAATTTCCAGGAAAAAGAAGTTTTAATGATAAATTGCAACTGCACTACTCTTATTCAATGTTTTGGCACATTTCTGTAACCAGGATTGTTAAAACAAGCAATATCACTGCAGACCTAGCTATAGATATCAGCCACCAGCTAAAATCTTTCAGTGTTTTTGAATCTTTGCCTAGAGCACAGGACTTACTGAGAACAGAAGAGGGACTCATGAACAGTTCTGGTTAGCATGAACTAGATAATCAGACCTTTCCCTGGCTTGGATGCAGATAATTGAACTGATCATGGTTGATTCTTGGTTTCATAATGGTGTCAATTGGGACCAACTTAATAAAGGCGCCAGTCTGCACCAGGGCTAAGCTAAGGGCCAGGATTTGTTAATATGACTTAGCTATTCAGTGCAGATAAACTGCCAGCATTTACTACTGCAGAGAGGATTCCTTGTAGGAAAGAAAGGCATGTAAGGTACTCAAGGTGTGGTCCGAGTTGTTTAATTTCTCTGCTGGACTAAACTGGGGAGGAGCAGGACCACAATGTGCGGGAAGGTTACAGGCAACCTCTAAAGGTCATGTGCAAAGAATTAGAGAAAGCTCCTGATGTAACTGTCTGGAGGCTCATCAAACACCACAGCTGTCAATGTGCCCAAGATCTACTTCAAAATGAGCTGAGAGCAAAGCTGGAGACCAGTGCAGATATGTTTAACTATATCCCTCTGCTACCTAGTCTTTGTTATGGATAACGTTCTTGTCATACTGTCAGCCACCAGCACACCTCCATTTTACTGAATAACAATCCCCCAAATCATTAGCCTTGGAAGTTTTACTAGTTTATTGGTTTGTATTGGGCCTCACAATTGCTCTGAGGGAGTTGTCTTTCCTTCCCAAAAGGAGACACAGGCAGACCCTGTAACTTCAGTTACCATCAGGAGCAAGGCTTTGTAACCAGGTTTGTAACAAACCCTTATTGCAAGAAGGCATATTTAAAATTAGGTGAAAACTATATTGCAGTAAACATTGAAGATAAATCTGTAATTCCTATTTAACATCAAAACAGAAAATGAAAATTTTTCAATTGTACCCTTTCCTAGATTTATGTGAAATACAGATTTTACATTCCTCTGGCAAAAAAAAAAAAAGGGGGAAAAATCAATATGTGATAGGGCAAATTGCAAAAGAAATTTTAGCTAAATGCATACATCTAGGCACTCCTTTCTGCTGCCTAAACTGCAGTGCCTAAGCACTTTGATTTAAGGTATACGCGGTGTGAAAGTGTCAATGCATTTCACCAAGGAAGTGTTGAAAGACAACATTTTTCATAACAGCGAGACATTTTGTCTTTGCCATCTCCTTTCTTTTTGCCAAGTGTGCCCGTGAGTTTTGTCTCCACAGATGATCATTTTCAGTGAATTTGAATAGCTTGTGAAAAATCTTGCCACAATATTTCCCTCTAGTTCCTTCTCAGAGGCTTTAGATTGGAAAGTTTTAATGTCATATTAAAATGAATCACAATTATATATTTCCACTGGTTTGCAGATTCTTAGGTGTCACAATTATTTTCCTTAACACATTTCTCTTTCTCTTTTTGTGTCTTCCATTTTCACAGTAGGCAAAGTTTTCAACTTATTTTGCAGAGCAAAAAAAAAAAATCTTGCTACTGTTTTCAATTAATATTGCAATGGATTCTTGGATAAAATAGTGCTGAAATAGTGTTGAAGACTGATTTGAATAGGGTTTGGTCATTGGGTTGTGCCAGCAAATCTCTATGCTCACTTCTTAAGCGCTAAGCTGAAACAACAGCAAAACCCCGACCCTGAGGCCACATATTTGCCCTGACTGATGGGACGGGGGCAGGGATGGGGAGGTGGGCAGGCAGGGGAGGTTCAGGATGGGCTTCCGCCTACAAAAAGACTGGAAAGGCATTGATTGTGGTTGTAAGGCAGACAAGCCTAGATCCTGAAAAGATGTTTTTACTTTTTAAAAAGAATTAAATAATTAAATAGACATTCTATTAAAAGAGCTGTTATTATTAAAATACTTGTTTAAATTCTGTACAACCTATTGCTGAAGCCCATTATCCCATCTGGACTGTGTAAAGTCAAGCACATGTGTCAGGTTTTGCAAGACCTGGACTGTGTTTTACCACTTGGATTTCGAGAGCTGTTCTCCGACGTGGAAAACACCGCCGAGAGGTCCTTCACCACAAACCCACTGGCGAGTATTCTCCATGTTTCAGTGAGAAGCCAAGTGAATTATGAGTTTCAGTTTCTTAGGAAATGGGATTTAGAAGTTCCCAACTATGATAACAAGCTGTTATACTGCATAGGTGGTTGAAGTACAAAACCATGACTGTAGCAGAGATGACTATGGTAAACACATAAGTATGTAATTTTCAGGTTATTAAAAAACAGCATTTATTTACGATCCTTTCTGAATTTGATATGTAAAGAGTTCCCATTTCTGACAGGGAAGTGAAGTCCATTTTTGTCAGTACTTAATTATATGGCAAAGATTGAGGAGGACTTCAGCATCTTTAAAATCTGTCCCTGGAAGTTTATGAATCTAGAGTTTTTTAAAGTGTTTTTTCTTTTTGATCTAGGAGCTGAAACGGGTTTCTCTAAGAGCAATGGTTTTGTTTCTTTAGCTTCACAGAAAATCTGAAAAAGCCAGCATTGCTAATCAGGCAAGTAGAATTTTCCCTATAAGTCCTTTTTTTTGCAAGATGTATTATTTAAAACACATATATATTTTTATTTCTTTCATGAACCAATTTACTGTTTCAAACTTTGACTAGGTTTTCAAAAAAGAACCAAAACCAAGCAAAAACTACAAGGTACTTTCAACAGTCACATAAGACATGGAATGTGGAAGGAGTGTAAGACAACTTCAGCTGTCACGCTGAGAAAAAACACCCACTTTAACAGGAGCTTGCGTTTCTTCAGTATAAAGAACGCTGAAATGCACTGTGCAAAATGAAATTCATATATTAAAGGAAAACATGGCATTTGAAACTTGCATTTTGGAAACTGAAAGCAAGAACTGATAAGGAAAAATATATGGGGACCAGGAAAAAAGAACCTATGCTTATTCATTGACTTTAAAACATTAGACCCATTAGACTTCCCTTGAAATAGAATATCTGGTTAAATGACGCTTTAATTCTTCTTTAAAAGATTTTCAGCAAATATTTTAAATGTTAGAAGTGGTATAGTAAGTTCAAAATTAATTTTGCCATTTTAATAGCTCAAAACTTCCTGTAAATAGGTAGCTGCCACGTATCCATCACAACGTTGGTAAAATCATTAAAAAGAACACTATGCAGTAAGCTTGCTATATGTATACATTTCAATAGAAACATTAATATATACATTCTTTGTGGATTATTATACTTTTAAGGACAAAAAGAGCCATAATCACAGTCTTCGTTGAGATGGCACTTGCTGGGTTTGGATTTTTTAAAACAATCTTCTGGAAGGACACAGTCTGGTCACCAAACAATGTCAGCACAGAACTCCATGCCATTGCAATGCAAGGTGTAGAACCAGAATAGGTAGGATTTTTATCAGGCATTTGTGGCATTTATACAGAAATATAGGTACTGAAACACTCTTAAAACACATTCAGTGGATTTTCCCCAAATATTAAAACCATCTGTGGTTATGGATACATACTTTGATCGCCTTGTAGATACCTGCAAAACACACTAAGAAAGTGAAGTCACCAAGTAGTTCTTGAGAAGATTTTCTGAAGGGCTTCACAAAGGCACATAATGTCATTGCTACACTTTTCTTCCCAGGAGAAGGGAAATGTTTATGAGCAGAGGGCTTTAAGGAAGTTCAGCTTGTAAAACAGTAGCTTTTAAAAATGAGCTGTATTATCGCATCTTTTGACACATTTTTAAATTAACACTAACAGAGAAAATAAAGGAAAAAAGAAAGCCTAAGCAAAAAATTGAAACAATTTTTTTTATTAGAGCTTCAAAGAGGTCCTTTTTGTATTTCAGGGTTGCTCTGCCACTCACATTTAATATCGCTTGATCATTTACACTATAGCTAGACTTTATTACCGTCTACTCATAACATGAAATAAATAAAACCGATGGTCCATATATATTGCATATTGGAAACACTCCAATGTCAGTCATCATGAAGATAAAACAGTATATGATGATTTTGTTAAATCACTTCCCCAGCATCCTTACAAAACTGTCAGTTAAAGAGTGACTATAAATGTTGGTAGAAAACCACTTTTTTTTTCCCCTCCTACTTTGGTTTCTCATATTTAAGTGGAACTTCCCGTGTTCCAACCTGTGCCCATTGACTGTTGTCCTGTTGTTGGACACCACTGAAAAGAGTTCTGTCCAATCGTCCTGACACCCACCCTTTAGATATTTATAGGTATTGATAAGACCCCCCCTCAGTCTTCTCTTTTCCAGGCTGAACAAACCCAGCCTGGAGTTTGGCAATTTTTAAAAGCAAAAGAGGTTTTCTGGGAGAAAGCCAGTAAGAATCTGTCTCCACTTAAGTCATCACAAGCGTAATTTTAAATGATCTTGACTGTATGCAAACAACAACTTTGTGTGCAATGCAAATCCCAGAACTGTCAATTCTCATCTTTGGCCTTTCAGTGATGTAGTTACAAAGAAGAATTAGAAGACTTATCTGTGATGTAGTTACAAAGAAGAATTAGAAGACTTATCTGAAAGACTCTAAATCTCCTTTACTAGGAAATATTGTGAAAACAGAGACTGTTCCAGAATGTTATTTTAATCTTTTGCATTTTGAGGTTAATGAGCATGTCAAAACAGTAATGCTGTTTTCTTTTTCAAAGCTTATTTGTTCATACTAGTTCATCTGGTGCTGTTTTGTTTTGCTTATACTGTGGGGTACAGAAGAGGAATTTAGAAATTCAGTTAAGGAAGAAGGCTTGAATGACCTGCAGTTGCCTTTGGATGCTTGTAACTGAGGCAAGAATGAGGAGTGAGGGCTTAAGCTATATCTGGGCAATCTGCAGAAGTTTGCTGTCCAGTGCCTGACACCCCTCTGAGCTCACTGTGGACTTGTGTATCCCTGCTCTGCATAAGGCACACTCCTGTATGGTGGGTACTACTGTGAGAATGGGCTGCAGTGCCCTCTGCTCTGCAGAAGGCTCCTGTTGGAACAGGGTCCGGCAAAGTCAAAATGCCCTCTTGGAGGTTGCTACAAAAAGAACTTGTCAAGGGATCTACTGAGAATAAATCATAAAGAAAGCAACATCTGCAGCTATACAAAAATAACAGAGGGGAGGGGGAAGATGAATTTATTAACATAGGAATGTAACTCTGTCCAGAACCCAAGTGTTAACATGGCTTTAAGAAAGTTCAGATTTTTCAAGATTACATGCCTGAATCCCAGTCCAAAATTATTAATTGAGAGGAGACCATGACTACTGAAAAATGTATATTTTGACTTCCAGCTGCTGCAGAATGATGAGCTAAACCTCTTAATACTGAGGAAGAATGGTGAAAAAACTATTAAAAGCACTTAATAAAAGAAAATTTAGTTTAATTCCTATTTAGCGTCTGTTCCTGCTGATTTGCTTTTCTGAATCAGAGCATGGATGGAGGAAAATACCCATCAGAAAGTGTTACTTAATGGAATTTCATTGAACTGTTAATAGCAAAAATTACAAGTACAACCTGTAGTCTTGATGGGAATCTGCTTTAATCTTTCAGATGAGGTAATGATAAAGTCTAATCATTTTCTCTGTAGTAAAAGTTCTTAATATGTGGTTTGTATGCCAAAACTTTTGACCAGTCCTACTTAATGGTAACTGTATGCCTTGAGGCAGAACTTCTTCCCTCAGTAAAATTCAGCCTATTTCAGAGGGAAGGGATAAAGCTGCTTATCTTGCTGAATGCTGCCCAATGGATTTATTCCATAAATATTCCATTTTCTATGCAGAAGTTTTGAGACATTTCAGCTTTGTGTTGTTAATATTTCACTATGAGCCTGGGTGTTTTTCTGATGTTCATTTTGAAGGAAAATGTGAGTATCGATGATGGTAGGTAACTGTTGAGATATTTTTACCATATAATGTAGTTAAAGGAGTGTAAAAAAAGAGGAAATAGAGTTATTTTGGGCCAGAAAAAAAACACTTTTTAGAATAAGGTTTGATACATTTAGCTGGGAGGAGACTTCTTTTTGGTAACAAGATTTTTCTGAAGAACTGAATTCCAAAGCTTTCAGATCTATTATATCCAGCTTCGACACTTCTAAACAGAAGTGCCTAAATAGATGTCTTGAAATGTCCATTTTCCTGAAGAACGTTTGAAAAATCTGTGTTTTAATTCAGTATGAGAAGAAACATTCTAATGTTGTTCAAAAGTGTTGGTGTGTTGGGTTTGTTTTGTGGGTTTTTTTTTGTTTTGTTGGTTTTGAGGTTGTTTTTGTTTTTTAATTCCCTGTGTGTTGCTCTTGGACCACTCTTACCTGTGCTCTTGGCAGCATGATGAGGGGCAAGGCAGTTGGTGTGCTTACAGGGAGGGAGGGAAGCAGCCCTACCTCAGTATATAACATAATTTTTCTTTATTCTAATTACAGAAATATTTAAAACTGGAGCAAAATGCTGGGCTTCATGACAAAGTATTGAACTGCATGTGGAGTAGTGGATGCACTGGCAAGGTGCACAGGTCTCCAGAGTGGTTCATAACTAAAGCTCTGTCTGTATTGGGCAAACAAACAGAAAATAGGATAAACTGTACAGAAAACATCCTCTGGAAAACATGGCAAGTCTTGCTTCAGGGCTAGGATTTCATTCTGAGCCTGACTTTCTACTTGTATTTAATTGCCTTTTGCTGTAGCAAAGGTTAGTAATGCTAAAAAAATCCCACCTTGCATAATCCAAGGTTTGTGCTTTCACTCTCTTCTTCCAAGCAGCAGAAGAGAAGCTGTCTTGGCCACAGAGCAGCAGTGTGTTCTCTAAGGGTCCAAGGCTCCACAAACAGTGCAAGGATGAGATATTGGAACCAGCTGGTCTTCAGACACAGCCCTTCTCTGGGGCTCTGCCTGCTCTAGCCATGATACTTGGTAACTCTCTGCTACACAGCTGCTTGGGCTCCAGCTGGATAGCCAGTTATCTTCTTAGATATATGTCTGCTTTCAGGTTCATAATGCCATAAGACTTTTGGTACTGGATCTCAGATTGATGAGCTACGGCCCCTTGTGCTCCTGTTGGGTGACTGTATCGGGACAGCTCTGAGCTACATGCAACCAGGAATGTGGCCTGGCAAATTCCCTAATCTCTGGTCAGAAAAGGCAGAGTTATGCCTTTTTCCCCGGGCAGAAACAGGCTTTAGATGTATCCCCTCTTTTAATAAAGCCAAATACAAAATAGCTTCAGGCCTCAGTTCCACATATTGTGTCCAGAAGACTTCTTACTTGCTAGATATAGCCCTTGATCACACAGCTTAACTAATTCACAGAACAGGAATGGAGCCGCCCACTGTGGAAAATCAGCTTTTGGACCAAGACCATTTGCCATGTGAACTGAAGCAACAGTTGAGAGAAACCTTCTTGGCATCCTGGCAAGGATGATTCTTTGGCTCGCGCACTGGAACAGCAATCCTGCACTTGGGTCAAAACTTTGCATCAAGACTACCAAAAAAAAAAAAAAAGAGCCAGTCTCAGTATACGGGGGTGTGTGACAGCAGAGGGGAAATGAACTTGAGAGAGAACCAGTGTGTTTCACCCATCCCCAGGGAGAGTTGAATATTCAGGGAATGTGTCCCTGCTGGACACTGACGGGCAGCAAGCGGCAACTTGAATGGACATGGGGGAGGAGTGTTTAGATCCACTGGGATAGTCCAGCAGGGCAGCCTAGGGCTTCTTGGAAGTGTGTTGTACTTTATTCTCAGAATGGGTGTTCTTCAGTGGTGAATGAAGTGTCCCTTGGGCTATGCTGACATTTCCCCAGGCATTGGGCTTAGCTCACCAGCCCCTCCTGCAAAGGGAAAAGCTGAAGGAAACAGGAGTGTGTCATAAATCAGTCTTTCTTGGTAACCTGTGCCCCTTCAACTAATAAATCTGACTTATAAAAACTAAACACAAAACTGCACATGTAAAAAGAAAGCATGCAGGCCATACCTAAAGAATGGGCAGCTGGGAAGCACCAACCATGCAACGGATCTAGCACCCAAACATGAATGAATAAGCAGTGTCCCAGGGTCTCCAGTTCAGTTCAGCTGGTGCAGGTAACTTAATTAGATGTTTGTGAATGCTCTTTAGAATTGCATCTGATACAAAAGTTGTATTAGGTTTGATAAAAAGAACACTTTTCTTTGCATGGCTTAGGTTTCGAGAGGCTGCAGAAGCCTGGATTGTCCTGAATGGTAGGAGAACAGCTATACATGGAGCTGGCTGCTTCTGGAAACTGGCCAGGCTGCACCTAGACCCACTCCTTCCTGCAGCAGTGCTATGCCTGGAGGCCTCTGTATGTGAATCTTCCTCCCAGTCTCTGCACTGGTGACACATTTGCTCTTCCCATGCCCCTGCAGTGAGCTATAAGCTTCACTCCTCAGGGGTCTGCAGTTGCTCTGCATTACTACAGTTCCTCCAATTTAACAAGTCTATAAGTAGCTCTTCACCATGGCTTACTCGCTGATCTCCAAAGTACTGATGTATTTTCATCTTCTATGTGCAAGTGGATAGTCTGCAGTCCTTACAGTGGAAAACATCTAGCCCTTGTTTTTCAGCACAGGGCTTTCCCCACTGCTACTACTCAGGAGAATTTAAATGTTCTTGATCCCATATTGCCTTTTGGGATCAAGGTTATACCGGTTGGGCAAATGTTCTTGTGGTGAACAGGACTGATATTAGGCTTTTACAGTTAAAGCAATGAGAACCAGAAAACTAGGTGGTGTTGGAAGGGAGATCACAGAAGAATTATTCAAACCAGGCCTCTCCACGAAGCAACTAGCACCTGCACCTGTCAGTAACAAGGCTGCTTGTTAGTTAAACAAGTAATTGTGTGCTCGGAATCTCCCCCAGTAAAGCTGCTCTCAGCTGACTGCCCGGGGACCTGGCCTCGGGGTGACGGAAGCACCCAAGGTGGAATACTGTTGTTGGGTCTATGCTAGTTGACTGCTGAATAGGCTGAAGTACAGACAACTGTTATCTTCTTTGTCTCCTTTTCTGATGACTTAAAAACCCTCAACTCATAGAGTGTAGCTATTCTTTTAGGACAGCACAGCATGAAGCTGCTCGATACGTGTATGTGCAGATGACCGGTCCTACTGACCATCTTAGATCCATGCAGGTCTGTTAGTGCTATTGTCAGCCCTGCTTTGCTGTTCTTTTAAGAATGAAGCTATTTCAAATAAAAAGTGCAAATGACATTTTTGTAAGGCTGACTTTGAACTAGGGAGGCCCAAGAGCTCTAGCTGTAAGTGCAGACACAGCTATCTCCAGCTGTGTATCAGACGGGGACAAAAGGATACCAAAAGTTGACCTGCTATCTTGAGGTTATTGGCACCAGCTCTATTTACCATTTGTGGATTTAGGTGTCCCCACTTGGGATTTGTCTTCACCACAGAAGAAAACATTGGCTTTCCCAGTCTGAGTGGATATAGCCCACCCTGGGCTGGAACATTCAGTCCCACTGTATTGTGGAAGAGCTTGTCTGGCCTTTTTCAGCTTCTGTGGGAGCATATTCTTAACTGACATCTTGGTTAAATTAATTGCCAGCAACACAGCCTGTTGGTTGTTACACATACCATGTTACAGAGAAAGGAGAGAGGTCCAGGTCATGTGGCAGAGTGGAAGAAGTGTTGACAGGAGTATGTTTTGCTAGTGGGACAAGGCTGAGTGCATTGTGTGGCAGAGGAGACAATTCAGAATTTAATAGTTGAGTGCTGGTTCTGGAGACGACCTCCAGCACCGAGTGCAGAGATTGCATTATCTTGCAAATATGGCATGACTGGCATGTCATCTCTTGCAGTTTCAGAACTGTCAGAAAAGGATGCACGAGGATCTACCTTAGATCTTCAACAACATCAGGGCTATAGTGGTTAAGGTCAGTCAGCGGCTAAGCCTGGAACTGACAAACTTCTTGCTGGGGCTGGGATAGTGGCGCAGTTACATGTTGATGCTCAAGAGAATTGTGGTATTTTAAGTGGGCAAGGTTGCTGTTATTCTGGGGACTTGTCAAAGGACTCCTGAAATGTATGGGGGCTGTCAATGGCTTATTTGGGCTGAGGATTGCCATCCTCTGCTGATGCATGTGAATGTGTACGATGGAGTTTGATATTAAACCATGCCTGACAGCCTGCATTTCTAAACATTGCTGACTAGCCAAGAATCCTTTCCAGCTGGTAATGTTTTGTGAATTTTACCAACTGTTTTGATACTGTTCCCCTCTCCTCTGGTCCAGGAAGCCCTCCCTAGAGTTGGAACCAGAGGAGAAAAAGGTTAATGTCACACTGGGTGAGTACAGAATGGAATGAGCATTTGGCTGTCACAAGGCCCTCTGTGCGTGCCTGTATTTTAAAACCAGCTATTTCATAACTTCGGTAGTCAAATTCATGATCTTTAGAATGGAAGATGGAAGAACAGGGTGAGGGGGAAAAAAACCTAATAAACCTCCAAGAATTCAAGGAACTGAGAGCTAGGGCCTCAGTAAAGGCGAAGGGAAGAGGATGCAACATGAATTTGCCATTTCTTAAGCAATATTAAAGACACAAACTAAAACTAGTTCAATGCAAGTGTATTAAGGAGTCCGTTTTTTTGCAAAAAATTTGCAGTCTTTTACCTCAGATGAAGTGGATACTAGGACAACTTACAAAGGATATTATGAAAGAATAACATGAATGTGCATAGAGAAAATTGGAAAGGCAAAAGTAGAATATAGCTAATAAGGGACCAATCCTGCAACAAGAAAATATCTCCAAGAATATTACTATAAAGACCGAGTTGAAGGAAAATGCTGACCTCCTGCTTAAGAGAAAACTATTAAATTGAAGAGTTTAGTGACTGTATTGCTTCAGTTCTCATGAAAACATCCAATTGCAGCTAGGCAGCTTACAATATAAAGATGGCTGATGTCTTGGACTGGGATATGACATGAACAGGCCAGAGAAATTCCACATCAGGTGGGCTTGATGTATTTCATCTCAATGTCATTTTGAGGGGTTGGAGAAGACCGGGTGTGACCAGCCAGCAGCTAGCCCTAACCATCAAAGAGGGGGGGAGAGGATCAGCAGGGGAGTCATGTTTCTACCAGTTTTCCCCCAAATGTCACCAAACAAGCTGCTGCCACCCCTTGTGGCTATGGATAAGCAGCACTCAAATTCTTAAATATAGATCAAGGAACCAACGGCCATGTAGCAGTTCTGCAGGAAAAAATCTGGCAGGAGAGCTCACAGATGCTGTGGGTTCAGATCCAGCTTGTGAACCTTCGCGGTGATTGTTCGCAAGCCGTTCCCATGCCCGCTGCATCATGCACGGTGGAAAGGCAGACATTACACCAGAAAGTGAGAGCAGCTGGACGGTGTAAAACAAAGGTGGAACCGACCTTCCCCTCCATATAGTGCTCAGGCCTGTGCTGCAGTGGCATGTCCAAGGCTGGAAGCTGAAAGAAGAAGAGCAGGGTGCATGAGAGGATGCAGGAGAGATTGGTAAGAGTTCTTTAAAAACAGGAAACTGGGACCTAAAGAGCTGTACTCCTGTCTTTGGGGAGCTGGAAGCACTTGAATGAATAAATGAAACCTGGAACGCTGGTTATTATTGGACTACTGTAAAAGCAGAAAGGGGAAGAACAAGCAGAAATGTGAAAATAAAACTGGTATTTTCCAATATATCAAAATGCCTAATATTCAGACTTTCAGAGAATAGACAAGTTACTGCTAAGCTGCTCCCAAAACAGTTAAAAGCTTTGGCTCAGCATTGAGTCCTTTAAGCAAAAACACACGTATTGTATCCTCTGTTAGGTGAGGAAGGCAGCTTAACTGTGAGTGACCCACAGAGCCCTGTCAAGGCGATGCTACTGCTTCTGACCTAGCAGTTGTAAAAACTTAATTAAATGCAGCTCCTACAGTAGCAAATAGCCAGTGTGCTATGTGAGCTTCAAAAGCAAGACCAGAAATAGGATAAGAAAGGAAGGGAGAAAAAAGTGTCTAGAGGAGCACAAGTTCTCTGGAGACAGAAGCAATTCCCCTTGACTGAGAAGGATCCGGTCAGAGATCACCTAGGCAAACTGGATCCTTGCAAATCCATGGGCACTGATGGGATGTACCCATGAGTGCTGAAGGTGCTGGTGGATGTTCTTGCTGAGCCACCCTCCATTGTCTTTGAAAGGTTGTGGAGGACAGGGGAGGAGCCCAAGGACTGGAGGAAAGCAAATGTCACTCCAAACTCAAAAAGAGCAAGAAGGAGGACCTGGGGAACTACAGGCCAATCAGCCTCACCTCCATCCCTGGAAAGGTGATGGAGCAGTTCATCCTGGAGGTCATCTCCAGGCATGTAGAGGACAAGAAGGTTGTCAGAAGTAGTCAACATGGATTCATCAGGGGAAGATCATGCTTGACCAACCGAACAACCTTCTATGATGGTGTGACTGGTGGGGCCCACAAAGGGAGGGCAGTGGATGTTGTTCACCTCAACTTCAGCAAGGCAGTCAACACTGTCTCCCATAACACCCTCACAGGCCAGCTAAGGAAGTGTGGGTTAGATGAGAGGACAGTGAGGTGGACAGAGAACTGGCTGAACAGCAGAGCTCAGAGGGTCGTGATCAGTGGGGCAGAGTCCGGATGGAGCCTGTCACTAGTGGTGTTCCCCAGGGGTCTGTGCTGGGTCCTGTCCTGGTCAACATATTCATCAATGGCCTGGACGATGGGACAGCGCGTAACCTCAGCAAGTTCGCTGGTGACACCAAGCTGAGAGGAGTGGCTGATACGCCAGAAGGCTGTGCTGCCATCCAGCGAGTCCTGGTCAGGCTGGAGAGCTGGGCCCAGGGGAACCTCATGGAATTCAACAAGAGCAAGTGCAGGGCCCTGCCCCTGGGGAGGAACAACCCCAGGCACCAGTACAGGCGGGGGCTGAACTACTGGAAAGCGGCTCTGTCGAGAGGGACCTGGGAGTGCTGGTGGGCAGCAAGCTGACCCTGAGCCAGCACCGTGCCCTTGTGGCCGAGACGGCCAACAATATCCTGGTCTGCATGAGAAGGAGCGT
This sequence comes from Phalacrocorax carbo, assembly GCF_963921805.1. Classification (NCBI taxonomy): domain Eukaryota; kingdom Metazoa; phylum Chordata; class Aves; order Suliformes; family Phalacrocoracidae; genus Phalacrocorax; species Phalacrocorax carbo. Next base: position 15,866,920 of record NC_087526.1, on the reverse strand, counting down.
GGCCAGCAGATGGAGAGAGGTTATCCTCCCACTCTGCTCCGCCCTAGCGAGGCCACATCTGGAGTTCTGTGTCCAGTTTGCCCCCGCCCCCGCCCAGTTTAAGAAGGACAGGGAACTGCTCGAGCAAGTCTAGCAGAGAGCTACTAAGATGATCAGGGGACTGGAGCACCTCCGTTGTGAGGAAAGGCTGAGAGACCTGGGTTTGTTCAGCCTGGAGAAGAGAAGGCTGTGGGAGATTTTATCAATGCTTATAAATATCTGAAATGTGGGTGACAAGAGGGTGGGACTAGAGTCTTTTCAGCGGTGCCCAGCGCCAGGACAAGGGTCAATGGGCACAAGCTGGAACACGGGAAGTTCCACCTGAACATGAGGACAAACCCCTTCCCTGTGCGGGTGCCAGAGCAGGGGCACAGGCTGCCCAGGGAGGCTGTGGGGTCCCTTCCCTGGAGACATTCACCCCCCGCCTGGACGCGGCCCTGTGCCCCTGCTCTGGGGGTGCCTGCTCCAGCAGGGGTGGGACGGGGTGAGCTCCAGAGGACCCTTCCAACCCCCACCAGTCTGTGATTCTGTGATTCTGCGATTCTGTGAAGTCCAACAAAAGCACAGAAATGTACTTGGGGTTGAAAGCTTATGTTTTTAGTCTTTTAAATAAAAGCTGGACAGGCCCCAGATTATAACCAGGCAGCATTTAAAACAACTTTATTAGATGGTCTGACCCAAGGAATATGTACATATACCTAGCCTTAGGATATGTAGATGCAGGAACAGCATGGAAGGTGTTAGAAGCTCTGGGACAGGTAGGAATAGGCTGTGCAATAGTGAATACAGCTTAAATAAAATAGGGTATCTGTAAGGAAAAGGGTTGCAGTTTGTTACTATAACTCTATGATACTTTTCCTTGGGGAAGGACAGAAAAGGAGGGTGACTGGGTAAGAAGGAGGGACAGAATAATGTAACCTTTTAGGGAGTGTTAGATAAATGACGCAGTAATGGATCTGCAACAGGAGCAAACATAAGTTCACATATGGAAATGGCTTTAGGGGCTTGGGGAGGATATGAGATGAGTCTTCAGGATGTGTCTTAATTGATCCCTTGAAAGAGATCAGGATGAAAAACTGGGAAGGTGTGCCCAGGGCCTTCATCACACCAGTTCTGGAGCAGGGATGCCCATCACCTGCTTTAACAGTGCCTGTGGCCTAGAGAGAGTGCCCTGCAGGTACAGGGAATTTACAAGGTGACAGGGCAATAAAGAGCCCAGGGTGCTGCTGGGTACTGCTGTGCTCATCAGCATCATGCTGGGCACCTGACTACCGACCTCCATGAAGTAGGGGTACAAGAAGAACTATTAAGCTTGAATCTGTTACTGGATGCACAGCAAAGTCCAAAGAAATTGGACCTGTTGAAGTCAGGAGAGGAACTGGAACACTTTGTGCACAGCCTGATGCTAACAGCCAACCAGAACAGTAAGAGCAAGACCTTCTGCCTCTAGCCTTTTTGTGAGAAAACAAATTAATACTGGCTTCAGCAAAGTAACATCCTGATCCTCTGTCACAAGGAAAGTCAAAATACCCTTGGCCACAGTGGAAAGCTGGAAGCCCACCCACAGAGGTGTATTAGAGCAAGGAGCAGTTGTGCAATGCCACATGCCTGTAGGGATCCTGTTTGGCATGTCCTGAAAGCAGATGGCAAGGCTCACCGGCTAACTATTTTTGTTTGTTTATTAATAATTCCAATTTAATTAATTTCAATTTTTAGTGTAGGCATTTGTATCAGCGTTTCATTAATATATAATAGTATAATAATAATAAAATATACTATATAATATAATATATATAATATATAATATTAATGCACCGCACAACACCTGTTGTAGCAAGAAAAAACAAACCCACCTTAGTAGCCCTAATTGTCATAGTGGCTGCAGCAAAGTGGTTCAGTGTAATAAAGGTAGCAAATGCATTACTTGCGCTTCTACTGAGCAGCGTTGGTACAAGTTTATCTTTGCAATCAAAGGACAGTGGTAATGCTTTATTCAGGTTCACCAAGGATTTTACAGTACCCAACTGTTATCCTTACATCACCTGGCTGCAGGAAGAAAATACCATAAGCTGATAAAGCCCGTGTTTCATATGTAGATGTAGTGTTTCATGGTCACTCAAATAGAAGTTAAAAAGTGAATTAAACAAATGTCAGCTATAGTTCTGGAAACAGGATTCAAAGTAAGTTGGGAAAAGACCTACCTGGTACAGAATAAAATAAAATGCCCGGGGGTAGCTTTGGATGGGAAGGCTGTCTTTACAGGGGCACTTCTAGAAACATCTCACAACTTCAGACCAGCAATGGTGTGTGAGGTCTGCTTGAACCAGGTTGGTCTGTCCTGCACAAAACTTTGAACCCAAAAACTTGGAATTCTTTGCAGAAACATCCCCACTGGCACGTCAGCAATGACTGATGCTGCTTCCCACCTGAGAGGCAGTACTGGCTGTGCCAGTGTAGACAGTGTTCATGCTAACAGGGTAAATATGGGTGTAAAGGTCTTGTGTCAGCAAGGCGGCTGTGAATGAGGTTAGTTGTTGGAATGCTGTTATCCAGCTCTCCAGCCCTACTCATGGGGAAGGGCAGCAGTAGCGATAAATTATTGTGGGTGTACTTTGGGTGGTTAGATAACCCAGTCCCCTCAGTGAAGGGTGAAAATCAAGATTACTGCCCTGATCCTTCCAGCACGACTAAGAAGGATGGAGGAGTTATCTATGTGTAGGTTGTTGTGCCATACATTGTTTATGTTGTTTATTTCCTGTCATGGTTTTAGCTGGGACAGAGTTAATTTTCTTCCCTGCAGCTGGCACGGTGCTGTGCCTTGGACCTAGTATGAAAACAATGCTGATAACGCACAGAGGTTTTGGTTGTTGCTGGGCAGTGCTTGTACTAGTCAGGGCTTTTCCAGCTTCCCAGGCTCTGCCGGGGGCACAAGCAGCCGGGAGGGGAGGGGGCACAGCTGAGAGAGGGGATTCACACTGGCCAGAGGGATATTCCATACCATGTAACGTCATGCCCAGTGTGTTACCTGGGAGGGGCTGGCGGGGGGAGGGAGGCAGCAATCGCAGCTCGGGGAGTGGCAGCATCGGTCGGCGGGTGGTGAGTGGTTGTGTCATTTGTGTTTTGGTTTTTTTTTCCTTTTTCCCTTTTCCTTTTGATTATATTATCATTATTATTATTATCATAATAATCATTATTATAATCATTGTTTTATTTTAATTATTAAACTGTTCTTATCTCAGCCAACAAGTTTTTTTTCTTTTGCTTTTGCTCTTCCGATTCTCTCCCCCATCCCACACGGGTGGGGGCTGCGCGGTCTTTAGCGGCCGACTGGGGCTGAACCACAACAGTCCATTTTTGGCGCCCAACGTGGGGCCCGAAGGGTTGAGATAATAACAGTTGCTGGTCACAGCATAGACTCTGTTCTCAATATTAGTTTATCCAATCTGTACCGTGCTCTCGTATTTGCTGTGTCTGTTAAAGATTGGTGTTGGTTTTTGTGGTCTGCTGTGCTCTGCAGGGATTAGGGATGTTTTGCCTGGGACAGTTGTTTTTAAAACATTGGCCTTGAGTTTTATTTGGTATTTGAAGTTTATATTGAAGCCGTTACTGTAGGTCGGGTACCACCTCATGGATACAATTAGCAATTATACCTCCTCCTCCGGGAGGTTTTTTATGGAGGAAATACAGAACGGCACCTTAGCTACCTTCTTCTGTAATGCCTCCTCTTTCATTACAACAACTTTTCAGTATCTTGAACATCCTTGGGTAGTTAAGATATATCTGTTGATATTGCTTTGGCAGATCATTTCGGCTCTAAGGTTAATAAGCAATTTAAGAATATCACCCAGAGATCTGCCCCAAGGCTCGATGGCTATGGGCGGCAGGGTATGTGGGATAGTGTGGGCAAATACCTAAGATGGTGGGTACTCCCAGTCTCTTGGGACTTCACTCCTGAACAGGTGCAGAATCCTGAAAAATTAGTAGAATATTTGGAGGAAGTATGCTGTCACCCTGGCAATCCCAGAGAGATACAAATCACTGCAATGTGCCGGGGCCTCGCCCACACCTATCGAGCCCTGTTTAACACTTTGCAGTGCCCTCAAGGGGAAGAGAAGGCCTCTGGATCTAAAAAGACAAAGACAAGGAAAGTGACAAGTACTGCAGCCACTCAAACCCCAGCGACAGGAACTACGGCTACTCCAACCCTGGTGACAAGTGTTGCAGCTGAACCAGAGAACCAGCCCATGGCAGCGTCAGTTGCCTCTATACACCAGAAGAAATCCTGGAAGAGAAAGTCAACTTGTTTAGAAAGAGATGATGGAAGAGCAGGAGAGGAGGAGGAAGAGGAAGAACTTGTACAAGAAACAGAAACTACCCGGTCCCTACCCTTGAGTGAGTTGCGAGATATGCAAAAAGATTTCAGCCATTGTTCAGGTGAGCACATTGTCCCCTGGCTGCTCCGATGCTGGGATAACAGGGCCAGCAGTCTGGAATTAGAGGAGAAGGAAGCCAAACAACTGGGATCCATTTCTAGGGATGGGGCATTGACAAAGCAATTGGAAAAGGGACACAAGCCCTCAGCCTCTGGAGGCGGCTCCTGTCCGGTGTAGGAGAAAGGTACCCCTTCAAGGAAAATGGATGACCATGGAGAAAGGTATCCAGTACCTGAGGGAAGTAGCCGTGCTTGAGGTGATTTATTTATAGTGACCTGGACAATCAACAGTTGTCCAAAGATCCAGATGAAGGCCAGTGCACACGGCCCATGTGGTGGAATTTTGTACAGAGCGCACCATCGATGCATGGGGACTCATTGGCAGTGATGTCCTGGAAAGGGGACGAGGCACCAACGGTGGCGGAGGTGATTGATAGACTCTGGGATTATGAAGTAAATCTCTCTTCCTCCCTTGTCCTGGCTGTGGAGGAACTGTGCCAGAAGGTTCAGCAGCTCGAAGAAGATATGTTCTACACCCCACCAGTACGGACCAGTATCTCAGCCATTAGGAGTAAGTGTCCCTTTGCTCAAGAGAGGCAATGCACACAACGGGGCACCCTATGGTTTTACCTGTGTGACCATGGAGAGGACATGAGGAAGTGGGTTGGAAAACCTGCCTTGTCCCTAGAGGCACAGGTACGTGAGCTGCAAAGAAAAACGGTCACTCAGGGGTGTTCTTACAGGAAAGCTGCTGCTCCAGTTTCCAGTAAGCAATTCCTCAGACAGAGGAGTAGAAACACTGATTTTATTTCTGATCCTAATAGAGACACTTGGGATTTGAATTTACAAGAAGTGAGTGACGAATACTATGACCAGGACTAGGGGGGCCCTGCCTCCAGCCGGGTGGAGGAAAGGGATAACTGGCTTTACTGGACTGTGTGGATCCAATGGCCTGGCACGTCCGACCCACAGGAGTATAAAGCTTTAGTGGACACCGGCGCACAGTGCACGTTAATGCCATCAAACTATATAGGGGCAGAACCCATCAGCATTGCTGGAGTGACAGGGGGATCGCAAGAGCTAACTGTACTGGAGGCCAAAGTGAGCCTAACTGGCAATGAGTGGCAGAAGCACCCCATTGTGACTGGCCCAGAGGCTCCGTGCATCCTTGGCATAGACTACCTCAGGAGAGGGTATTTCAAGGACCCAAAAGGGTACAGGTGGGCTTTTGGTGTAGCTGCCTTGGAGACGGCGGAAATTAAACAGCTGTCTACCTTGCCTGGCCTCTCGAAGGACCCTTCTGTGGTGGGGTTGCTGACGGTCAAAGAACAACAGGTGCTGATCGCCACCACAACAGTGCACCGGCGGCAATATCGCACCAACAGAGACTCTCTGATCCCCATCCATGAACTCATTCACCAACTGAGGAGCCAAGGAGTCATCAGTAAGGCCCACTCACCCTTTAACAGTCCCATATGGCCAGTCTGGAAGTCTAATGGAGAGTGGAGGCTAACAGTAGACTATCGTGGCCTGAACGAAGTCACTCCACCGTTGAGTGCTGCTGTGCCAGACATGCTAGAACTTCAGTACGAACTGGAGTCCAAGGCAGCCAAGTGGTATGCCACAACTGATATCGCTAATGCATTCTTCTCAATCCCTCTGGCAGCAGAGTGCAGGCCACAGTTTGCTTTCACATGGAGGGGCGTCCAGTACACCTGGAATCGACTGCCCCAGGGGTGGAAACACAGCCCTACCATTCGCCATGGACTGATCCATAATGCTTTGGAACAAGGTGGAGCTCCCGAACACCTACAATACATTGATGACATCATTGTGTGGGGCAATACAGCAGAAGAAGTTTTTGAGAAAGGCAAGAAAATAGTCCAAATCCTTCTGAAGGCCAGTTTTGCCATAAAACAAAGTAAAGGGACCCGCAGAAGAGATCCAGTTCTTACGAATAAAATGGCAAGATGGTTGTTGTCAGATTCCAATGGATGTGATCAACTAAACAACAGCCTTGTCTCCACCAACTAGCAAAAAGGAAACACAAGCTTTTTTAGGTGTTGTGGGTTTTTGGAGAATGCATATTCCAGATTATAGTCTGACCGTAAGCCCTCTCTATCAAGTCACCTGAACAAGAACTATTTCGAATGGGTTCCTGAGCAATGGTAGGCCTTTGAACAAACTAAACAAAAAATAGTTCATGCAGTAGCCCTTGGGCCAGTCCGGGCAGGACAAGATATAAAAAATGTGCTCTACACTGCAGCCGGGGAGAATGGCCCTACCTGGAGCCTCTGGCAGAAAGCACCAGGGGAGACCCGGGGTCGACCCCTAGGGTTTTGGGGTCGTGGATACAGAGGGTCCGAAGCCCGCTATACTCCAACTGAAAAAGAGAAATTGGCAGCATATGAAGGGGTTCGAGCTGCTTCAGAAGTGGTTGGTACTGAGGCACAGTTGCTCCTGGCACCCCGACCGCCAGTCCTGGGCTGGATGTTCAAAGGAAACGTCCCCTCTACACACCATGCAACTGATGCTACGTGGAGTAAATGGGTTGCACTGATTACCCAGCGGGCTCGAGTAGGAAACCCCAGTCGCCCAGGAATCTTGGAAGTGATTATGGACTGGCCAGAAGGCAAAGATTTTGGATTATCACCAGAGGAGGAGGTGACACGTGCTGAAGAAGCCCCACTGTATAACAAACTGCCAGAAGATGAGAAGCAATATGCCCTGTTCACTGATGGGTCCTGTCGCCTTGTGGGAAAGCACCGGAGATGGAAGGCTGCTGTATGGAGTCCTACAAGACAAGTAGCAGAAACTGCTGAAGGAGAAGGTGAATCGAGCCAGTTTGCAGAGGTAAAGGCCATCCAGCTGGCCTTAGACATCGCTGAACGGGAACAGTGGCCAGTGCTCTCTACTGACTCCTGGATGGTGGCAAATGCCCTGGGGGGCTGGTTACAGCACTGGAAGCAGAACAACTGGCAGCGCAGAGGCAAACCCATCCGGGCTGCTGCATTGTGGCAAGATATTGCTGCCCGGGTAGAGAACCTGGCTGTAAAAGTACCACGTGCCTAAGAGTTGGGCCACTGAAGAACACCAAAACAATGAGCAGGTGGATCAGGCTCCTAAGCGCAAAGTGCAATGCAAGCCATAGCAGGCAAAACCACAACCGACAGAGCCACAATGCCTAAATGGCTGCAGCCCTACCGAGCCCTTGAGCAGCGATGGGTGGTTCCTCTCCTGCCGCCTGCCAATGGTGTCCCAGTGGCATCCTAACGCTATACTGCGTATCGAAGTCTATTCTTGCCCTAGGTCCATGTGGAAGTGCGATGAAGAAGGTGATTATTTCTACTACAGCCCTTTAGGGGGAGTGGGCAATTTTCTGGGAGATTTGAATCTGCCCTGTCTTGGTCGTGCATATGAAGCACACGGAAAGCAGGACCAGCACTGCTGAACTACGGTGCCAAGACACTTCTGTTAAACCTTAATGAGCAAAGAGCGCACTGGTCCAGTTCTAGATGTTGCTTTTTTAGGTTTGTAATAGGACAACAAATCAGGTGGGAAGCAATGTAAGTTGGACACAGAAATGCAATTTTCATTCACATCTCTCATGTGAAGTGGCTGAGGCAGAGAAGGAACCAGATGTCAGGCTTTGAAATCAGGTGTGGGGATGGGGAAACCAGCAGAGGATTAGGGGAGAAGAGAAGCCCATGGCAGCTGGCTTTCTTTTCCCCTGTATTTGTTTCTAAGGTGCCAGAAACATTCACTCTCTATTTTCCTTCCTGGCCAAGAAATCATTAGGTTTCCTCATCTCATTATGAGAATGAACTGTATTGCAGAATTTTTGCTGGCCAGTTAATATTGCAGGTTTCTCCCTGTGTTTTTCTCCCATACATTGCAAGAATAAAAATGCAAGCAGTCTTGGCTCAGCCTCGTTCAAACCCTGCCAATTGCAGTAAAAAAATCAACTAGGAGGGATATTATATCATAAAATATTTTATAAACAGGGAGGTACGTTTGCTACATCCTTTTTAGATAATGTGTAAGTTATATAATATACTGACTTAGTTCCTTGCTTAAGCTATAAAAAATATTTTTTTTCATTCTTTTGAAATGTAAGACTTAAAGGTTGTGGTGTGGGCAACCACGTCTTATTTTAAGAATAAGCAGGCAGTTAACAGCAAATGGCTTCCATGTTATGTTTGGGGTAACCTCAGGTGGTGCACAGGTCTTGCCTTTTTAAGTTTAGGTGCATGCTATTTTTGTTTGCTATTTTTGCTCTCAATTCTCTGATTTTTGCATCGGGAACAGAAAATTCGCTCTCTTCTCTGCAATACCTAGAACAAATTTACAAGAGTCGCTTTTATGTCACCCATTTTGCTTTGAAAAACCTGACGGGACCTGAGTGCACCCAGTGACGCGTGCAACTACAACACCTCTTCTGAAAATTCCAGGCTATACATTAATACTTCTGCAGCTGTGAAATCAGTCACCCAGGAGATACTACAGACAGTGAGGTGATGCTGTTTCCTTATCCAAAGAAACAGAAAAATACAGAAGGGGAGCAGGCACGTTATTTGTAAATACATAAAATGCGCTGCCCTGCCCTGGGCTCGCGACTCATCCAGTTCAGGCACCCATCACCGGGGAAACCTCATGCTGGCACACTGAGAGGGCTTAGTTCTCGGGGCAGAAGGGCTCAGTCCTCTCCTGAATTTCTGTCCTCTTTCTGGTAAATACGAATGTTCTTGCAGTCTTGTGAGTCTCTAGCCCTTTTCTGGATCCTATTAAGCTCTTGACTACAATTTTATTTCATGACTCTGAATTTCAAGTTTATTTCATCAAGGTAATAAAACACTCTTTATCTGTTTCAAACCAGTTGCCTTTCACTTTCTTGTATATTCCCTTGCTCTTCCACTAAATAGATGCCCTAATTTTCACAATAATAGGCACAATCATATGTAAGCCTGTCATAGTTCCAGCTGTTCTTTTACTTAATTTCTTACTGGAATTCACTAATTAATTAGCATACCTGTATCTTTACAATTTTTGTAACAAATGTGAAAGACATTCAAATGCTAAGAACTTCTGGAAACTTTGCTATTTTCATCTTTGTCATAATTTGTCGGGCTAAACATTTACATTTCTTCGAACAAAAAGTATTTTTAGTCAGAAATATTTATTTTTGCAGATGGCTCTATTTCTGCGAAATGTTAATAAATAAAGCTTTGTTTAGGATTGCATTGAAGGAAATAGCATGGTTGAAATTGCAGAGAACAGAATGCAATTAAAGGAGGAATGAAAATTGAAGCTGTTCAGCTTTGGCTCAACTTGAAAATCAAGTTTCCTATTCAGGACCATTCTGTCAATAAATGAGAATTCTTTCATTGTTACAGAAACCTCATGCAGACTTTTTCATATCCTTATAAAGTCTGTCCGTTAGAAGAAAAGATGGCACTGTCTGAAGAACCATTTGCTTTGAAAGCTTTCATTACTAAGAAATGAAATGTTTCCTCAAATCCAGAAGAATGATTTAGGCATACTTTTGAACATAAAAGAAAAAGAAAAATTGTCCAGAATTTTTCTGTGATTTTTACAGAGAAGACAGCCAAACTTTATAGCTCCTAATGGCATATGAAACTGTGGCATGGGCAGATGCTTCTTGTTACATTTGTGATCAGCGATACTACTCTGTTTGCACACATAAGTATGGGGAGGGTATGTGTATTGCACTACTGAGCCACATTTGGTTCTTTCCTCCTTGGCAGACAATTAGAAGCTTTTTGAGTTGCCCGAGTGTAAAAAAACTCAAGGTGGTGAACTTGTTTTCAGCCTGGAGTGTCAGACGGTGGTTTCTTAGCCCTTTACTTTAGAGAGCCATTGACAAGCATTTGAAAAACAGCACAGGGCATTTACTGGGGCAAAACTGCACAAGAAATAACAAGATAATCCCAAGAATATGGTTTTGCATGAGTGCTTGCAGATGTGATAAATTACATCAAATAACTTCCAGGCCTTACCAACTCCTTGTGTTCTCTGAAATACTGTCATCCCTGTTTCTGGCTTCCTCTCATTATATTTACAATTTCCTTAAGTGTGTTATTTTCCATTTCAAGAATCTGTTGTCTAAAGTCTTCCTTTTGAAGGTTGCATTTTTGGCAAATAAAACAAACGCTGTTTGTCCAGGACAGATGTGTCTTGTTCCATCTCCTACCCTAGCAGTAGGGGACGTCACCCTCGTTCCTGTCTTTAAAACAATGCTGGGGCTGTCACTGTGACCTGGCGGGTACTCGATCCTCTTCAGTGTTGCAGATTATCATAAACATCATTTATATAATTTTAAATTATGCAGAAGTTAATGGGGGAGCAGGAATGTTCAAAGTACAAACTGTAAAGCAAAAAGATGAAAATGAAGGAACATAAGTCAAAAAAAGTCACGAATACGGAAAACGGCTGAGAAAGGCATTGCCTAGATGGATCCAGAAAAACTCCTTGTTGAGTAAAGTATGTTTCTCCTAAATTGGGCCACCTTTTGGGATTGCTGAGTCTGCACAGCAAAGACCAGCACTGCCATTGCTAGGCACCTTCTCCCAGCTGCACTGAGAGATCCACACAACTGGCCTGAAAAGGAAGGGACTTCCAGAGCCTTTTGGTGCCACACACCTGCCCCCAATTTTATACATGTTTTGCCTGTTGATCTTGAAGATAAGCACCTCAAATTTCCACGGAGGGGAATGGTAGGGGCCAAGGCTGCTGCACAACTCTGGGCAGCATGGCACCACCGTGTTCCCATAAGTTTGACATGTGATACCCTTTGTACTCAAAGCTGCACATACTCGTGCCCTAACATTGGGGGGCATTTGGAAGAACTAGTAAGTACAAGCTAGGACTCTCTTTGGTATGCTCTGGAGAATGGTATTGCGATTGTTAACACAACTGCAGCCTGTGGGAAGGGCTCATGTTGGAGAAGTTCATGGAGGACTGTCTCCCGTGGGCAGGACCCCATGGCGGAGCAGGGGAAGTGTATGAGGAGGAAGGAGCAGCAGAGACAACATGTGATGAACTGACCCCAACCCCCACTCCCCATCCCCCTGCACCACTGGCAGGGAGGAGGTAGAGAAAATACATACTGTACTCTATACATACTATATGTACTCTGTACAAAAAGGATGTGGCCAGGCTGGAAGGGTCCAGAGAAGGGCCACCAAGATGATCCAAGGACTGGGAAGCTGCCATACGAGGACAGGCTGGGAGAGCTGGGTTTGTTCAGCCTTGAGAAAAGGAGGCTCGGAGGGGATCTCATCCCCATGTACCAGTACTTAAGGGGCAGCTACAGAGAAGATGGAGACTCCCTTTTTACACGGAGTCCCATGGAGAGGACAAGGGGGGATGGACACAAGTTGCTCTTGGGGAGATCCCGATTGGACACCAGAGGGAAATCTTTCACACAGAGGACAGTCACCGTTGGAATAATCTCCCCAGGGAAGGGGTTGGCTCGGCCACGTTGGACACTTTCAAGAGTCGTCTGGACAGGGTGCTGGGCCATCTTGTCTAGGCTGTGCTCTTCCCAGAAAGGTTGGACTAGATGGTCCCTGAGGTCCCTTCCAACCTGGGATTCTGTGATTCTGTGATTCTGTGAAAATTGGGAGTGAAGTTGAGCCTGGGAAGAAGGGAGGGGTGGGGGAAAGGTGTTTTAAGATTTAGTTTTATTTCTCGTTACCCTGCTCTAATTTGATTGGTAATAAATTAAATTAATTTCCCTGAGTCAAGTCTGTTTTGCCCATGACAGTAACTGCTGAGTGATCTCCCTGTCCTTACCTCAGCCCATGAGCCTTCTGTCGTATTTTTTCTCCCCTTGTCCTGTTGAGGAGGGGAAATGACAGAGTGACTTGGAGGCCACTTGGCAACCAGCCAGGGTAAACCCACCCCAAGGATGGAAATATAAAATTAGAAGACAGGTTAAATGGTTACATGTGGCAGAATATCTGGTTTCCAACAAAGAGGTTTGGCAATATATACTGAAGCTTGAATGCTATCCCTGCACAAATTCCAGAGAAGATACAGCTCTGCAGTGGCCTGTATTACTGTAACTGCTTGGGAAAAAAGTGTCATTTCAGTGCTTAACTTCAGTGTTAAGCTTTTCACAGGGGCTTTTCACAAGAATCTGGCAAAGTACAATATAAAGACATAGCAGAGCTTCTGAAAATGTTTAGTGGCTGCCACAGCATTCTAGGAATACAACATGAGTTTCACCTCAAAGCAAGCTTGAAGAAGGTACTTCTAAATCTTTGGCATGCTTAAAGAAGCAGCTTCTTGCTGTTTCTCTCTATTTGTGAAGGTGTAGTTTGGTTTTGAGTAGAATTCTTAAAACACAGAAATGCTGTTGGATAGTAAGTACTAGGTAAACCAGAACTAGAAAATGCAGTTAAAGGGGTCACGCTCTGTCTGTGAGGGCTGAGCTGAGAAGAAGCCATCGGTACGGATAAACCGAGCTGGCTCATGCCTGTGAGGAGGCAGGCTCTGGTGCAGGGTGTCCATCTCTCTCCACAAACTCATGGTGAGCCACTGGTTTCTTAGGCTTCAAATACCTTAAAGAGTGGCAGACCCCATGTCAGGCAGAATTGTAAACCAAAAGAGAAATATTGCTTCTGTGTTTGCCACAGAGATAAAGGACTTGTAAACGGCAAAGTAGCAGTACCCTCTGTTACTGGTAAGGCTACTATGGATTTCTGTAAGCGCGAATAATATGTCTTTTGTACTGCAAAGAGCCTGTGGGAACCAACTGCCTGAATGGCAGAGCAGGAGTGTGACACCTGCAGAATCTGAGCTAGCTGCCAGTTCCTTTCCCAAAAGACCAATATTAGGGGAGAGTGTAAATCTGCCAGTTCAAAGGGGATCCATTACTAAGTTAACAGATGTGTAGACAAAACTGTCAAGGAGAATGGGGTTTCCCAAACTATATTTCTTCCAAGAATAGCTTTCTGAAACGACAGGGTGCCTATTTAGATTTAAAATATTATAGTTCTGTTGCATTTTAAAGGGAATTGGATCAAATGTTGCAGGGAATGAAAGCATTTACCATACCTAATAACTGGGTGACATGTTAATAAAGGAGAGAAAGTTTTTAAAAACAACAACAACAACAACAAAAACCAAACAGAAAAACCCTAGAGTTGTAAAGAGTTTGGAAAGACTCTTTAATGACAGTAAGCATTCTTCACTGTGCTGGTTTTGGTTGAGAAAGAGTTAATTCTCGCCACTGTAGCACCTGTAGTAGTGGGGGACCTTTCCGGCTTCCCAGGTGGGCAGGAGGCTGGGAGGGGCGGGGCCACAGCCAAGGCAGCTGACCCCGGCTGGCCAATGGGATGTTCGTTCCATACCACGTGACGCCATGACCAGTACGTTGATGGGGCAGCTGGCGCGTGGGGGGGTGGCGGGTCGGGGACCGGTGGCGTCGGGGCGGGGGGCGGCTGCGTCACGTGCGCTTTGTTTTGGTGGGTCATTCCCAGCCCCGGGTTTCGCACCTCTCTCATCGTTTTCCTTTCCATTGCATTATTGTTGCTGTTCTTATTGTCTTATTTTAATTATTAAACTGTTCTTATCTCAACCCGTGAGCGTTACCCTTCTGATTCTCTCCCCGTCCCGCCGGTGGGGGAGTGAGCGAGCGGCTGGGTGGGGCTGAGCTGCCGGCTAAACCACAGCATTCACCCACCCCACCCCCAGGACTTGTTTTCCCTGAAGCATTAATTTAAGCAGTTAATTCTGGCAAGCAGAGTACCCCTAACTGTGTGTCACTGGGTTGCAGTGACTATTGTGTGAACCCTCTTCACCCGTGGCAGATGCTGCCTTTCTTCAGCCCTCATTGAAGAGTGTTTAGCTGAAGTGCATTACTCTGCACTTACCGTTGGCTAAACTTTTAAAGACAGAGTTACTGCAGTTTAGTGGGCATGGTCTAGCGAACAGTAGCTTAGCAGATGTGGCAACTTGCTACCATACCCTAAATTACTTGTGTGTCTGGTTTCCCAGTTTAAGTATATGCCTTTGTTATTCACAAAAGCACCCTCTGAAATGTCTACACATTGCAATACATAAATGATACAGCAGACAAAAAAGATAACATTTTGAGGCAGAAGTAGGTAATGCTCCATTAGTGGCCAAGGACTGCATGGGTGGTTATTGATCTTCGTGGTTCACTGGTATGACAGTTATTACAGATCATCAAAAGAACTCATTATTGCAGGTACCCTGTTTGAATCGACCCATTCGTAAGAAAACATAGAACAGGGGGTGTTGCGCTGATATGATCCTATTACTGGCAGAAATGCTGCTCTGGAAATAGGCCAAGACTCTGCCTTTCAGACAGTGTTAGTAGTTTCAGAATACGGGAAGTGAACTGGCTGAGAGCAAAGTATCTCCAATTTTCCTTAAATAGGTATGTCTTTCTTCTTCTGTAAGGCTTCTGAGTTGCATGTAAATATCATTGAAATTACATAATATATGTACTAAAGATATAGCAAGAAGTTATTCTGTAAGGCCAAAGATTATGATAAAAGGAAGTGAAAAATGTTCCTTTGAAAAATATTGGGTATTGATTTCATTTCCAGATGATGCCTGCCACTTGCTGAGAATTCTCAGATCTCCTGTAAAACTCCATCGACATGCAATCTTTCATACTGAAGTTTAAAAGGTAATATCGGCGTCAAGTGTGTGGAAAGGAGATACGTTTTAAGAGAACCTGCTATTGGTTTAAACTGTAGAAAACATTTGTTTCCTGCCTGTAAGTTAAAGTTCTCCAGGGAAGTATGTGTTCAGGATGTTATTCCTACTTTCATTTCAGGTTCAAGTTTCTTGCAACAAGATGGTTTCAATTATCTCTGTAAAAGAGGATTTTTATTTTGTGATGTTAGAAGACACTGTTCTAGATTCTCCAGGAAGAATCTTTCTGTTGTTGCCTGTTCAGAAATAATATAACTCTTGATCTGGATATTCTTCACCATGTATTACAAAAACACAGCAATAATCTGAACTCTTTTCCTTTTAATGCCACTTCAGGCAGAGCAGGTGGATTGCAGGGCAGTACCTGGACTGAACAGAGGCTGAATTAGCTGCACTCAGAGCCCTGGGAACTGCCAAGGGCTGTGTTAGCAGAATGACTCTCGGCTTCTGAGAAGCTGTGTTAATTTGAGCTCTGGCCAGTGCCCTGCGATGCGCCCATCGCTTCAGGTTCAAAGCAACCGCCACCCCCTAGGATTTATGCACGTGGGTCAGACCAGAATGAAACACATGGCTGAAAGTGCAGAATGCACCCCCAAAGAGAGAAGGGTCAGAATGACTCGACAGCTTTGTTCCTACATCTCTCAGGGCGGGAATTTTCTTCCTACGTGTGTGCGAAGACCACGCTGTAAAAAAGCCATGAACATGAGGGAATCTAATGAATTACTCTATGGGTCGCTGTGCATGGATGCAGTCTTGGGCACCTCCAAGTGGCTTGGTGGGCACGTGGCATCCAGCCAGGGCCAACCCGCACACGCTTGTTCATCTCTGCAGGTGGGGGAAATAAGTTCCTGGGTGTGTTTAAAAGAGAGATGTGCAAGGGAAAGGCAAGAGTCAGAGACAGAAGAATTATACTTCTCAGAAGTTACGGGTGATCTGATGAGATAAAGATGACTTCTGTATGTGGGCTGTATTTATCTTTGTCATTGGTTACTAATCCTTACCATTTACTGTGGTTTGGTTTATTCACTGCTGCAGCAATAAGAGAAGCCCTAAATTTGGTCATGAAACAGATGACTGTCTATGTCTTCTAGAAAAAGGGAGTGATAACAATAGACAGTGAACTGAATTTTCTCCCCTCCTGGTAACAAAGTTAAGTAACTTTTAGATGGCAGACTGCTTACTGCAAGAGGCAGGAGTCTTGAGTCATTTTCTTGGTGAAATCTTGCAACAAACCAAGGATTCCCAGCTCCTCCTGTACAGAACAGACAGCAGGAGCTTCTGTCCCTCTCAGACACCTCTTTCAAAACGGTTCCCTGCTGTGTGCTTGCTCTCCTGTGTTGTCTGTTATCTCCTGCCCAGTGTCTGTGCTCTTGAGTTACAGAACAAATCTGTGCTAACCTTGTCCACTTGAACTGTGGCAGGAACTGCTACCAAGCTTAGAAAATCAGCTGAGGTGTCTCCTGAAGGAGACACAGGATTCACTCTGTGTTGGAGGCTCAAAGGTAGTGTCTGCAAAGAGCAAAGTGTTAAATATCAGGATCCCTGGGCTCTCCAGCCTGTGGCTGGGAGCAATGTGTCATCACGAGCAGAACAACAGCCACAACCCCAGTGTCAGTGGTGGCAAAGCTGTTGAATGTATGTTCTGAAAGGCAAGGCAGCTGAAGGGAAATGGTCCACGACGCTGTAGTGCACGGGGTTCCCAACTGCTGGCAAGCTTTTCAGGGGAAAGAAGTATGTGGAAAGGGGTGTTATTCCTTCTCCAGTGCTGCTGGTAAAGATGTGTTGCTCCTGGGTCAGGGAGAAAATGGCTAAAACAGTAATATGGACACACCTATTGGAATCCCTGAAAGCCAGGCTGTCCCCTAAGGGGTTTCTCTGGAGAAAGGGTTTCATCATAGACAGCCTCTCCACTAAGCCAAAACCTGTACCCTTCAGCAGGCAACAATTCAAAACAGCTTCCTGGACCAATTCTTTTCAAAGCATTTCAAATAAACACCCTTTTCTGCAAGGCTTCAGTCCAGCCTTAGTCACAACTGCTGCACCGTTGCTTGCCAACTCGGCAAAAACGAAACACGCTGTCAAGGGTGCTCATAGAGTAAGGAGGCTGCAGCGCCTTCTAGCAGAGCAAACCTCATAGCCTCTTAGAGCAGATTTTAGTAGCTAAAAAGCTTGATCATTTTGAAGATGTAGATGGGGATAAATAAGTCTTCCTGATGCTTGAATTCTTATGCTAACACCCAACTGAAAGTTAAAAATCAGTTGTGTGGAGTGGAAAATGCAGCAAAATGAGAGTGCTAGTGTGGTGTGTAACAAAGCAGTTGGGTATGAGTCAGTTTCATACCTCCCCAGGCATCTTTCAGCTGCTTTGTCTGTCTTCAGATAGACAAAGATTGAGATAAATCAAGATCAGGGTGTTCAGAGGGAAAAAAAAATGTTTTTTCTCCTGAAACTCGGGCTCCTGATTTCTGTTTTGTTTCTCACTTGGCTCAATATTAACAAAAGTATTCAATACCAAGGCAGATGGTTACTTGTTAAGAATTTAATTTCTTTTTTACCGTGAAAGAAACACTTGTGGAAAAACTCAAAGTACTCTTTGGGAGTCCAGGGTTTTCCAGACAGCTGCACTGTGAAGATTGGGGTGCTACTGCCAGGCGCAGGAAAATGGGTGCCTGGGTCCCCTTTCCACCTAATGTGTTTCCTTTCTGGACCTGCACCCTTATGTTCAAACCCAGACAGAGCTGGGAGCTGGTCTGTATTTTGTGTTGTATTTGTAGTTCAAAGACAAAAAACCATTAGATGGGTGGTCAGAAACCCTGGGCTATTTAAAGTCTTAGCCTTTCCCTTCACCGAGCACCCCATAGCCACTAACAAGGCTATCTACTCCTCTGGTCCAGTTCCTACAAGGATGCTGCTAATCACTTCCTTTTCTTTTTCTTTTTTCTTTTTTGAGAGTGGTCTCATTTGTGCCTTTCTTAATGTTTTCTGGTAATCTCTTTTCTGTTTGGTTTATCGCTGTAACACAGAATATTTTCTCAGCAGCTGTATTAGGCACATATCCATCATCTGCAGAGACTGAAGAGAGAAGCACCAGCCAGAGCCACGCTTACTTGTCACGTCCCTTGCTGGAAGGAGAGGTTAGCTCCTGCAGTTAAATAGGGGTGGTTCTGGACTTACTTATATACTACATAATATAGATGAGGGAAAGGGAACATTGATGCTTGCTTTATATGGGCCGGGTTTTCTTCAAACATCAAGCTGGGAAATAGTTCGAGTCCTTCCCTTCTGTAAAACCACCAGTCACTGAGCTGACTGCACAGCACCTGCTGCTGCGAGAGCGTGTAAAGACGAGAGAGGGAGGGAGACACAAGGGTCCCCTTGGCATTCCCTCTTCCAGCAAGCTGCAGCAGGATCATACCCACAGCTACTGCACCAGGATGACACAATTGCAGCTGTAGGAGTGGCCCACCATACAATGGGTTGGAGATCCATGGCCTCCTGGGTCAGGCCATGTACCTAAGTAGTCTGAATACTGCGTGAAAGAAAGGTGTGTTTGGTGCTGAAATTTGGTTCTGCCAGCTGTGCGCTTAGCAAAGCAAACACAGCCATGGCTGTCCTTACAGAGTGTCTGGGAAACCTGTCTTTGCTTTCAAGCAAAAGTATGGGCTCCTGTGAAAATCCCCAGATTTTTAGCTCCTGCAGACTTTTGTCTCTGGTGATAATAGGCAATGAAATACTGTCCATTCCCAAAGATTAGCGTACCGTTAAAGTGCCAGGTTTAGCAACTCAGCTACATCTGGATCAAATAAAGTGTTATTTCTCTTATGCCAGATTTTAACTATAGCTATGCTTTCCATCCTCAGGCTGTAAACAGTCGTCTTTGTGCATTTCTTTTCATGCTGCTGCTAAGAAACAGAAGCAGCATTCTGGGACCGGCACATTTTTGAATTTTTTTAGTATCTTGAAGACAGGTTGGCTTGAAATTAGGGCTTATAATGCAATTTCATGCCACTAACAATCTAAAAATAATATTGTTTGTAAAGAAAGCCATTTCCGTTCTTCATCTAAAACATGTTTATCCTGTTTCACTGTATAGCTGAATCATCTGGCTGTTCTACAAAGCTATTTTTCACATTTTCAGCACATTCCCACCTCAGATCTCTCTGAATTCTTGGATAACTAAAAAAATTACAGCTTCAATTATTTTAAAACAACTGCCCA
Source organism: Phalacrocorax carbo (assembly GCF_963921805.1). NCBI lineage: Eukaryota > Metazoa > Chordata > Aves > Suliformes > Phalacrocoracidae > Phalacrocorax > Phalacrocorax carbo. Next base: position 15,847,518 of record NC_087526.1, on the reverse strand, counting down.
TTTGTCAGAGTTTGTTCTCGAGGAAGATTGACCACTTTGGTGTATCTGCTACAGGGGCTGTACAGCACCAGTAGGTCCTGCAGTGATAAGCACAACCTACACACGTGCTTAGGAACAGGCTCTCTTCCAACACATTTGTAACTCCTACAGACAGAAGAGGTGATAAGGAAAAAGCACAGAAGCAAAGACCTGAGTTATTCAAGTGTCTGAAATTAGTGGGAATTGGGCACTTAATATCTTCTCACAGCCTTGAGCCTGAGACATCTCTGCTCTCTATAAAGCATAGAACTTTCAGGCAAAACAAAATGTCAGTAGTCCTGAGATCCTTCAAACCGTGCTTAGCCCTGGCCAGGTTTCCACAAGTGAGCTTTCCCATGCCACCCGTATTTCTCCAGCAGGCACATACACAACCACAGAGGGTCTCAGCACTTGCTGAGCCACAGGGAATGAGAGATGGCCAGTGGTAAATAATTTTCCTCAGAAACCTGATAACAACCACCTCTGCTTGGATGGTTTTAGTGTTTTATGCAACGTAGAGCAGCTTTGAAGGAAACGACAGAATACCACTTTACCCCATTAACTAGAGTGTGCACTGAAGAAATGAAACAGAGACTGTTTGCTTTCCCACAGCCTGAGTGCTCTGGCTTTACATTTGTGGGGACAGAGCTGCTGCCTCCTGGTCATACCATGTTGGCTGGGCTGCAAGGCTCCTGCTCCCATGTGCGTTGTGTTGGGAAACTGGACATCTAACTCTGGTGGCTGAGGGTCCCACCAGGTCCAGCCCGAGGTAATTTTCTTTGTGTTGTGCAGAGAGGCAAGGCCAAGTTGGGATATGGAACTCAGAAAGCAATGTGTTGCTTCCTCTTCTGTAAGGCATCTGAAGGCCCTTCAAGATGGCCTCAATGCCATCAACACCTCAGAGCCCAGGTGTTTCCTTCTGGTTCCATGTTTGTAAAGGCCAAAGAGCAATGTAAGGAAGGATTTAGACCCAGAAATCATCACAACAGATGTGTGGCCCCATCAAAAAGCACTGATATAATCTTTCTTCACTTTCCATGGGCACCATCAGCCTCATAGTGGCAGCATTGTTTGTTTCCAGGACCAGTTAGGTTACTGTGCGAAGCAAAAGGTCTATACCCCTGTCCGTCTGAGATGGTGTGATGCTGTGTGCGGTCACGGAGTGAGTCTTAGAAGTCTTTTTTGATCATCCATGAGAGTGACTGCCAAAGCACTGGAGTCTATCCAAACGTGTGGCTAGTGATGCCATTCCCGTATCACCCAAATCAGCTGCTTTGTAATTTACTCAGTGGCTCTGATCTTCACTGTGGATTTGCTGGCAATAAGGTAAGGCATTTGCTTTTAAATGAATGCCCGTTAGCCTTCCAGATATAGTGACTGAATGAACTTCCTCACCTTGTGAAGGAAGGGTATTTCCAGCTTGCTTCTGTTATATTAGCATTTGAAAATAAGATTAAGGAATCAAATATTATTTTGGACTCTCTGATTCTTAAATTATTCACAGAATCAAACCAGATCCTATCCCTGCTGCCAGATTGGTGAAAGTCAACTTAAAGCCAATAACTGAAATTTGGGATGTTGGAGGCAACAGCAACTTTATAACTTTTCTGTAAGCAATGCCATCATATGCCTAGAATAGCGGGGGGGTGTTGGTTTCTTTTTTGTTGTTGTTTTTTAATGTGTACCAAGAATCAGAAACCTATGAAAAACACTAGGCCTCCATTTTTCCATCATGACTATACAGAAATCCCCTTTAGGAATGTGGATGATCTGCGCAGTGTAACTTAACGCAGCTGACCGCTCCAGTGTGTGAAAACCTTTCCTAGCTTGTGCAATAATGTGCTAATAAAAAAAAAAAAAAAGACTGAACAGCACTTTTCCTAATCCCTCTGATTTTTCTACCACAGCCTACTGCACACTCCTGTTTGTACAGCTCATGCTGATATTAGTTACTTTGTCTGACTGGTACATTTGTCCCTGCAAATCTTCTACTGCGGGCACAGTTACAATGGCAAGACCAGTCATTTAACAGAGGATCTTTGGCCTGTGTGAGGTGGCGGATTGCTTGAAATGGGTTTTTAAAACCCACTCAACATTTGTCTTTTCCTTTATGAGAGATTTATTTTGACTGGGCTTAAGTCAATCACTTATAAATTTAGGAATAGAAAGATAAGCTGCAGCTTAAGTGAAATACATGCATTCACGAGATCTGTGTCTATATGACAGTTCAGAAATTGATCTAATTGCTTTCTTTTTTTTTTCCAGGACTTTTTCTGAATTCCAGAACTGAGACGCAATTTGGTTCTGTCAACACATAAAAAACTGCGTTGATTCATATTGTCAATTACCAGTAATAGGTATGTGTCAACTTCCAGTTAAGGGGCTATGATGAGAAACTAATCTAAAACATATAGTCATGTGTATCCATTTTCTTCCTATATTTCCCTGATTAAAACCTGTGACAGAAGATGGCATTTCCATCAAATCTGTAACAGGTTATGGTCTTGTATCATTTCTAGACGTATCTTTGACATTTTTATCCACGTGCAACTTTTTTAAATATAGACACGGAACGGAGTGTTTTCTGGCAATTAAGTTAGAACTTACTCCTTGTTTAAATGGAGGCAATTAAAATCTTGCATACACATGGTGTTGTTCTTGATCAAACCTATTGACAATTTTTTCCTGAGTGAGATGCTACTCAAGAACAGCAACAGAGTTTTAATTGCTTTTGATCTCAATTAATCCTCAAGGGCAGGAAAATCTTAAGTGACAACAGTGACACCTCTGCAAATGTGCCTGTCTTGCAGTTGGTTTCTGCACCTCTGTAAGCAGAAAAAACGCTGATGAGACAGGTGGTATTGATGCAATTTTGCTTTTGTACAAAAAAAGAGGCACAAAATCCTCTGTTCCTATGTATACGGGAGGCACTGAACATGAACCGTGCTGTTGGCTTTCAGGAGCAAGCCTTGTTTTGCTCTTTCTCAACCATATTCAGAGCTTGTCCAGGCTGTGCATTCTGTTTCCTGTTTTATTTAATGCCCAAAGGTGTTTCCCTTCTTTCTCCTATTTTTCATCTGTATTGAAAACACTACCTAGCAAACCCTCTGTTTCCGTATTACTTCATTCCCGAATGGAATTGTCTGTGATTTTTGTCGTGCAAAGCAATAGGAGGGACAGCAACATGTGCTTCAGGTTTCCAGGGAGCTCCTAGACAGGTCCTAGGCTCAAAGCTACCAAATCACGTAAGCAGAAACCTGACTATCGAAGCTACATTACAAGGGCTATGGCTCCCAGTCTGAGAATTTCTCACACACTGAACAAAATGTTTATTTCGAAGGACACTCTGTGGAGTTATCCAGGCAGAAAGTTTAGAAAGCTAAGTTGTGATATAGCAGTGTTAGGTTCTTTACATCCATTGTTTTCAGTGGATTTGGGGCACCTGCTTTGTTCAGCACCTGTTGAAAATGTCTGCAAACCACATGTTCAAAATAGTGAAGAGCTGGAGGCGTTTAGGAGAAGAACTAAGTCCTGCCTTACCGCCTTCCTCTACAATGGTGAATGGTGTACTTAAACTTTCCTTTCCAAGTAATAAGCAAGTGGTTTCAAGGAGCTGTGTGACCTGTTTCTGGCAGATTTTAAGTGACATCTGGCTAATCTTCCAATGTTCTGGAAAAAAAGGGCTCTAAGCTCTACCATGAGCCACCATGCTCCCCTCTTATCCCCTCTCCCAAAACAGGTGCAGGAGAAACAGAGTGATGCTCCAGCATGACACTGCAACACCCTGCTGCCCACAGGCTGTAGCAGTTGCTGTAAAAGCAAACTATCCAAACCCACCAGAGGCTCCTGGGACGTTGCAGAGCCACAGGCTCCAGCCTGAAGCAAAGCAATGCTATGAAGTTGAAAAAGGGCAAGTGCCAGATTTTGCACTGGGGCGCGGCAGCCCTGGCTGCACAGACAGCCTGGGGCGCGAGGGGCTGGGGAGCAGCTCTGCAGGGACCTGGGGGCTCTGGTCCATGGCAAGTTGAATACGAGCCCCCAGCGTGCCCTGGCAGCCCCGAGGGCCAGCCGTGCCCTGGGGGGCACCGAGCCCTGCATCGCAGCCGGGCGAGGGGGGGGATTGTCCCGCTCTGCCCCGCGCTGGGGCGGCCTCACCCCGAGCGCTGTGGGCAGCGTTGGGCGCCGCAGGACATGGAGGGTATAAAGGTACTGGGGAGTGTCCAGAGGAGGCCACGGGGCTGGGGAAGGGTTTAAAGGGGAAACCATACAAGGAGCAGCTAAAGTCCCTTGGTGTGTTCAGCTTGGAGCAGAGGAGGCCGAAGGCAGCCCTCATCATGGTCTGCAGCTCCCTCCCGAGGGGAGGAGGAGGGGCAGGGCTGGTCTCTGCTCTCTGGTGCCCAACGCCAGGCCCCGAGGGAACGGCAGGGAGATGTGCCAGGGGAGGGTGAGGCTGGGCATTAGGGGAAGGCTCTTCCCCCCGAGGGTGGTGGAGCCCTGGCACAGGCTCCCCAGGGAGGCATCACGGCACCAGCCTGGCGATATTCCAGAAGCCCTTGGCCAAGGCCCTCAGAGACACAGTGTGAATTTGGCGTGTCCTGTGCAGGGACAGGGGCTGGGCTCGATGGTCCTTGTGGTCCCTTCCAGCTCAGGACATCCTGTGATTCTATGAAAGCAATTTGGCTGCTGCCTTCTTTCAGGGTGCACTAGTCGGGGCTGATCATCCGGCTGCATTATACATTTATTTCGGTAAAAAGCCCCAGAACCCAAACATCCCCCCTCGCTCCCCGAAAGCCATTTCTGTCGCCTTGCTGGTTTTCAAGGCTGTGTGACCCTGCCCGGGGGAGCGACAATAATAACCGGGGTTTTGGGGGGCGCGGGGTGGCCGCGCTGGCCCCGCCGCCCATCCCCGCCGCCTCTGGTCGCCTTTGCGCCGGCGCCCTCTGCCGGGCACGGCGGGGGGGTGGGGGTGCGGGGGGGGTGTGCGGGGGGGGGTATGCGGGGGGGGTGGGGGTGCGGGGGGGGGTATGCGGGGGGGGTGGGGGTGCGGGGGGGGTGGGTGTGCGGGGGGTGTGGGTGTGCGGGGGGGTGTGGGTGTGCGGGGGGGTGGGTGTGCGGGGTGTGGGTGTGCGGGGGGGTGTGGGTGTGCGGGGGGTGTGGGTGTGCGGGGGGGGTGGGTGTGCGGGGGGGTGGGTGTGCGGGGGGGGTGTGGGTGTGCGGGGGGGGTGGGTGTGCGGGGGGGGTGTGGGTGTGCGGGGGGGGTGGGTGTGCGGGGGGGTGGGTGTGCGGGGGGGGTGTGGGTGTGCGGGGGGGGTGGGTGTGCGGGGGGGGTGTGGGTGTGCGGGGGGGGTGGGTGTGCGGGGGGGGTGTGGGTGTGCGGGGGGGGTGGGTGTGCGGGGGGGGTGGGTGTGCGGGGGGGTGGGTGTGCGGGGGTGGTGGGTGTGCGGGGGGGTGGATGTGCGGCGGCAGGGGTGTGCGGGGGGGTGTGCGGGGGGGTGTATGTGCGGGGGCGGGGGTGTGCGGGGGTGGTGGGTGTGCGGGGGGGGTGGGTGTGCGGGGCGGGTGTGGGTGTGCGGGGGGCGTTGGGTGTGCGGGGGTGGGGGTGGATGTGCGGGTGGGCCCTGGGTTTAGCTGGAGGTAAAGCGAGAGCAGAACTCCTGGGGCGTGCTGGGGTCTCTGCTGGCTGCGGGGTGCCCGCTGCCCTAGCCACCGCCTGGCTTGCAGCTCCTCGTAGCTGCACAGTCCCCGAGGATAGGGGATGAAAGGAGAAGAGGCAAGAGGTAGTACGAGAGGAATGCACACAGACGAGGAACAAATCTTGAAACGCAATCGCACTGGTAAGTAACAGGCTTTGCCCTTCCCCTGCTTTCCCGTGCGCGGGGAAGGGGCATCCCTGCATCCCTGCAGATGCCTTGCGGAGCGCAGCGGTGCTGCTGGGCGTTTCAGTGGGCGCAGACTGACGGATGACTGACGCTTCGGGCACCTCTGCAGGAGATGCATTTTTTTGAGATCACGGATGTAGCTTGGACTCCAGCCTATGTGCTCCGATTACTTCAGGCCAACCGACCTTGCCTGGCTCATGGTAAATCTTGATACAACCTATTATTTAGTTAATCTCTGCATGGAGACCATTGCACTGTTTGATGTCTCCGCTAACGAGAGAAGCAGCTGAGCTGACTGTCTGGCAAGCTCGGTCCCATGCAGTGAGAAGGATGATGCCTACTGGACATTTGGCATTCAATGTGCGAGGGGATTTCCCAGCCTTTGGGGCACAAAGTGGAGGGAAGAAAACAATCTGTTGTATTTCCTGACTCACAGGTGATTTGGGAATGGATATTGGAAATGCCCAGAGAATAACCCAGTCCAGGAAGAAAATGATACAAGAGGGAGTGATGGCCACCTTAATCTCTATTACTCTTGGCTGCAAGGACAGCCAGTAGCCATCGCCCCACGGGACACCACCATGGAGAAGTGGCAATCAACCTGTCAGGAGCTGAAAGACGTATTACTGAGGCCCTGAATGCCAGGGTTAGACCGTATTTAGGAGCAGTACCTCTTCTGCAGTAAAACACCTTCAATAAGCCCTTACAGATGGCAGTCTGTAGTCCCTTCAGGACTAGACTTGGCAGAAACATCAGAAGACATTTTCAGGAGGGTGACGGCCAAAAATGCCTGCAAGATGTGCCTCAACATGTGATTGCTCCAGGCAGAAAAGGGAGTAAATACACCCACTGGGCGTGGGACTGTGGGTCTCGGGAATAGAGATTTTATATGTAACTTGATAGTGGCAGGTTTTGGAAAATAATTGCTGGTCATGAGAAGATGGGGAGTTTTTCTCCAGACTTGAGAAAGCATTTGGACAGAAATGCTTTGTGTACAGAAAACAAAAGAATATAGGGATTAAAAGGTTTGAGAGGGAAAAGCAAGGCAAGACTGGCAGGAGGAGTGTAGCTTGGCTGTCTCCTGGATTCCAGCGAGCAGACACAGTATATTCTTGTAAACAGAACTGCATTAAACATAATTGACTGTAACTAGAGTTTTCCCCAGCTTTTGGCTTATTGCTCTTCTAGGGCTGTCAGTTACCATGAAGTTCAACTTTGGGCAATAACTTTCACCCTTTTTTATGCTGCTTGTGTACCTCTTTTTCTCAAACAGCCCAAAAGTGTCTATCCAATTTAAACCCACTGCTTACAATTTTTCTAAAAGGGTCAAACCTCTGACTTTGTGTGCATTTTCATGCAACTGCAGTCCAAGGTAATATGCCCATAATTGTTTTATGTTGTTTGAGAGTGATTCTACTCTTTATTCCAGTTGGCAACAATGCAGGGTCATTTTTGGAGTGGAAACTGGATTTTAAAATGGCTAATTATGGCACATTCCACTTCCTCATAAACAATTTAATGGTGCTCTGGAAGTTATTTTCCGTTTTTCTCTCAAAACACTGGTGAACACTCTGCCTCAAAAGAAAGCAAGTATAGAACCTATTTTATTATTATTATTTAATAACTGAAAAAAAAAAAAAGACAAGAAACAGCAGAGGGATGAGGAAGAAAATGATGACAGTGAATCTAGCACACCAGGAGCCTAAGCATTGCTATGTTTTAAGTTTTGTGACAAAGAAGAGTAAGGATGGATTTGAAGGTTTTGAAGTGACTGGCTGGATAAAAGCATGGTGAAAGACAGAAAGAAGAAAACGCGCACTCGGCCTGAATGATGCTAGACTGTGGGCTGGGCGAAGCCTCAAAAACAGGCATTTTGACCAAGTGCTGGATCCCTTCGGGAAGAGCTTTCACCACCGTATGAACGCACTGATTGAAATGCAAATTTGGCTTTTAAAAAATGCATCGTAAAAGCAAGCCCACGGGAAGGGGTTGAGATTCTCCCCTCCCCTTTTCCGCCATTCGCTTTCTGCACAGCCAGAACTATATCACCGCTGTTGCTGCCAGTTGGGCTTTTGGCTGTGAAGCAGAGCTTTCTCTGTCCTCACCCCCAGGCTGCGACTAAGTAAGTCCTGCAGCCTTCCTCTGTCTGATGCCTCCTCAGAGGGGTCCTGTTCATCTGGGCGGCTTTTCTAGAAAGCCTTCTTTTGCCATACAACCGCTTTCTTCCATCGAGGATCCTTCTTGCTGTTTCACTCTTTTTTTCTGGGTGGAAAGAGGGCTACAATTCTGCCTTACAGATATCTTAAGCAATCTTCAGACTAGACATTTTAGAATGAAAATACTTACCGAGAACAGAATTCAGTGCTATGCACAGACTTAGTAAAAACTGACTTACACAAAACTTAAAGCAAAACCTCTTTAAAACTCAATGCTCACTTAAGCCTTGAATTGTGCCTAGACTTACACCGACACTGTGGAAGAGTGAACTTCACTCTACAGAGAGACGTTTGGCCAGAAGGAAGTTCTTCCTTTTGCTCCCCAGAAAATCATACAAACACAGCTAAGATCAAAACAGCCATGCACGATTCTATAAGCTCAGTTTCTGTGTGTAATAGCTCCTTAAAATAGATGCCTGATGTCTTCAGGTTTTGGCACGACAACACGGCTTCAGCATCACAGGGAGCTCTAGAGCAGGGCTCAGAACTCAGTCAGGCAAATTCACTACGTCTTTTTCTGGAGGGCTGGGTAATATTCAGAGGGAGGACATCCTCGCAGCCTCCACAAGCGTATTTCACGATTGTGACTGTCACTGTGCCATCCCCCCCAATTCAGGGTTGCATTTGAAGTTCATTCATCCCAGAAATTGCTCATCAATTTCAGGCTATAACTTGGGTAACTGCATAATACTTCCAGCGCACTCAATTTCTGAGCTTTAAGTATCTGAATTTTAGTTAGCGAAGTTAAAATTCTACTTGCCATTCTGCGTCATATGCCTCTTTCTTAATAGGTCATAACTCTTGTTCATCAACAAAATAATAATAAACAAAATAAACCTTATGATCTGTGTGTTTTTTCAAACTCTTTAAACCAGACGGTGCTTTCCTTACCAAAACTCACGTCGGATTTTTTTCCCCCAAGTATCAGATCAAAGATACTAGTTCCAGCTGTTCTTGGGCAACTGTTGTAATTGGTAGCAAACAATTAACAACTACAGTAGCAGCACTGTTAAGTTTCTGGACTTATTTAATTCACAAGGAAAGCAAAGAAGAAAATAGAGCAGGGAAGTCGTGCATCCTGAATAGTCTGTCAGCAGAGGAGAGGAAAATACCTATATAAGGTGATCTCTCAGGCATGCCTTTGATGTTGCAGTGTCTGCAGCCAAGAGCTTCAGAGACAGCATTTTGGTTTCTAGCTGAAGGTCAGGCTGTGACTCCAGCATAGCACTTCTAGTGGCTTCCACTAGCTTTTCCTCTGACATTTTCCAAACACTGTGTATTATGTATGCGCACAACTTTATGTTGGCTATTATTCATTAGGCAGCTCAACTGGAAGAAATCTCAGGATTTTTGATCACCACGTATCTCAGGGTATTTCTCACCAATAATACTTGGTCCCCAAGTACTCCTGGCACAGAAAATGGTGAATCTTATTCCAGAATGTATTAACAGATGTGTTATGGATGAGACACTGGGGGAAGTGATGCTGCTGTTTGGTACTGCCAAGGCACCCGATGAAAGTACTATGCCCAGTGCTGGGCATGCCAGTGCAGGCAGCGTCACCAGCAATCCACATGCTCCGGCTGCATCACAGCGGGAAGTGTTTCAGTGTGAACAGTCTAATGTGACAGGGATGTTGAAGCAAACGCAGCAGGGGACAAAGAATTTGGTGGGAGACCGTCTTCAGACACCAAATATGTCTGCTCAGCTCATCAACAGCGTTAAATAACAGGTGCCTGCAGTACCTGACAACCCACGGTAGCCCTGCGACACGGCGAGTGACAAAGACCCAAATGCGGCTAATACCCAGGGAAATGTGGTGGTATTGAAGCATGAAAGGGAAGTCATCTTTCAAAGTTGGGTTTCAGAGGTTTAACAGAAGAATATTTTAGTCATAGTGGGAAAAGCTAAAAGGATCCTGTCCTGGTGCCTACTATGTCTCCAAACTGACGGCTTTGCATACAGAGTATGCTGCGTGTCCTCATTTTCAGCTGAGGCAAGCAAGAAAGGTAGACGAAAGGAAGAGCAAGGATAGACAAGATGGGCAGTCTTTTCTTTTAGGTCATTAAAAAGGTAAATATTATAGCATGCATCACCTCCCACTAGCATAAAAAGAATAATACAAGTTTGCATCACATAATGGGAAGTTGTGGGACTCCAAGAATGCAAATGGTCTGGAACTATTAAAATGTAAAACACCCTGTAACAATGTTTGGGCTGATGGCTCTGCCTGCTTTAACACTACTAAATCTTGCATGAAACGGACAACCTTTTCATTTCAAAGAGTTAGTTGGGAGGCAGAATTTTAACACATACTTTATGGCAAGTAATTCTGTTGTATATTAGTGCTATATTCTTTTATAAGCTACTACTAGGGAAATGGAATGAGGAAGAAGGAGTTGATCAGAGAATCGCCCGTATAAGAAGCTGAGAGCGCCTGGATTGTTAAAGCTGTAAAAGGCTCAGGGAGGTTTTACCGATGCGTATACAGAGGGGGGTAAACACGACAGAGCCAGGCTTTTCTGGGTGTCAGGACAAGGGGCAGCACGCACAGGCTGAAATATAGGAAATGCTACTTAAACATAGAAACAACGTTTTTATTGTGAAGATGGTGGAAGAGGTTGCCCAGAGAGGTTGTGGTGTCCCCATCCTTGAGGTTACCCAAAACCCAGAACAAGGTTCGGAGCAACCTGCTCTAGCCGACCCCGCAGGAGCAAGCAGGCGGGACCAGGCGCTCCTCAGCAGTCCTTGCCTGCACCACGGAGCCCACGACGCTCGGGAAGGAAGATCTGCTTTTTCAGTGCCGCATTTCTCCCCTACTTTGATCACAGCACCCACCCAGCCCCCTCCCTCCCCTCTCCCTCCGCCCTGTCATTCCCCGGCGTGTATTCCTGCTCGCCCCGTCCCACTTCTGCGCGCAAAACACCTGGGAAAGAAACGCTGCTCCACCAGGGCCCAGCAAGCCCCGGGGACAGGCGCCCTGCGCACACCGCGGCCGCCTCCAGGTCACACAGCCCTGAGCTGGCGGGGCCCCCACGCCGCTCCCCCTCCCCCTCCCCCTCCCCCTCCCCCTCCCCACGCCGCCTCCCCCTCCCCACGCCGGCAGCAACGGGCGCGGCAACCGCTGCAGGCTCCTCCCCAGGCCCTTCCGCAGGGGAAGGAGCCCGGGCTGAGGTGCCTGTTGGAGCCGCCTGGGTCAGCGGGAGGATGGCGAGGAGAACACAAGCTGCGCCCGCCGGGTGCCGGCCCGCGGCCCAGCGGCGCATGCGCAGCTCCGGAAACGACAACTCCCGCCAGGCGCCGCGGCGGGACGCGCATGCGCGGGGGTGGTTGCGCAGGCGCGGGAGGGAGCGCTGATGCAAGAGGCGATCGCGGCGGTCGGGGCTAACGGCTGACCGCGTCCCTCAGGGCCCGTCGCCCCTCTTCACCCCGCTCCGCCCCGCTGCCCGGCCGCAGCCATGTCGGGCGACGAGGTGAGACCCGGCAGCCGCCGCCGCTGCCCTCGGAGGAGCCGAGCTCGGGGCCCGCGCCGCGGCCGAGGCCGCCGCCATGTGGGAGAGCGGGCCTGAGGCCTCCGCCGGGCGGCGAGCGCGGCCTCCGCCCTGAGGCAGCGCCGGCGCCCCGGTCCGCGTGGGCGGGGGGGCCGGTCCGCGGGGGGCCTCGCTTGCCGCCCTCCCTAAGCAAGGGGCCGGAGCCGTCCCCGGGAGCCTTTCCGGTCTCTGCCCACCGGCTCCCGCCCGGCCCGCGGCTGTGGGGAGGCCTGGAACTCTCCTGGAGCTCCTTGTGTCCGGCCGGCGGCCGCCTCTGGCAGAGAGAGGGACGGGGAGGAAGGCAGACCTCTCCGCTACCCCTTCTCCGTCATCTTCTCTGCTCTGCTAGCAATATTTAGCTTTTAGTCCGTTTGCTTACCGCTCTCTCTTTCTGGAGCTTAACTATCTTGTCTTTTAACCCCGGGAACTAAATAGCTATATTTTAACAAATGGTAACGACAGGCTTTATGGGGTTTGATTCCAGGGAAGTAGATACATCTGTCTCTGAGAAATACTTCAGGCGTTGTAGACGTTGCATGTTGCCACCTTTACTAACCTCATTTCAGTTTCTCTCATGGGGGAAGGAAGGCTTTACATGTACGAGGCTGTAGGCACCCTGCGGGATGACTGTATAGCCTGTGGGAAACTGCGCTGGCTGAATCCATGAGGTGGCTGCTGGTTGGTCGTGCATGTTTTTTCTGGTGTTGTTTAAAATACCTGTGTGGCTTGTTTCCTTCTGAGCAAAGTGATCGCTCTAACCTTGGAGACAGGCAAGTCATAATCTGTGCCACGTAATAAAGGAGAACTAGTGTAATTGCTAATTATTTTAATGGTAGCTGAGACTGAATTATTTAGCTACTTTACCATCTAGAATAAATGTACTGCGTTTTTATGCTTAATTGTGTCCCTGGAACTGCAGTTCTAATGTCTAAGTTGTACTCTGGTTCCAGGAATCCTTGCGTTAGCTGCTTTCTGTCTCAGGTGGTCAGAGAACCACAGAGTGGTTCATCAGGAGTTTCCCAGTTTGGATTTAGTTTAAGTGTCAGTAAAACTACTTTTTTTTTTGCATAATGCATTTGTTCTGACATTGCGGTGATATCAGGAATATCTAATGTAGTGAAGTTACATCTCTGGATTGTTTTAGGTAGTAGACTGGCAGAGAACAAAATGGTAGCAGATGTCACAGTTGAACTGTCACTGTTAGATCTTCTGGCTAGTGTACATGTGACAGTGAGTGACCACACGGGCCTTCCAGAACTTCCGTATATCTGGTTGTTAGGAGCCAAGTAGTTTGTTATTGATGTTACATTGGTGAAACTTTTTAAAGCCAATGATCCTACAAAGTTGAGGAGGGTGAAGACACATGAAGACAAATTAGTACCTTGAATTGGTATAGACATTATAAAACTTTATTTTGTTGTATTGGACTGTAGCTTAAAAATTTCAGAGACATCTACAAAATGAAACTCCTTGGTAGGAACATCTACTGTCTGAGTGCTGCCCAGAAGTGTGGCACAGCAGAGGCAACACAGGCCCTGTTTGCAAGGGGAAGCAGTCCATTAACATATCTTTGCTTTATTACAAAATCTGACTATATATATAATCCTACTCTTTATCTAAAAGTTCTTCCAGCCCTGTAGTTTTACAAAGCCCCAGGAAATAATATTACAGAATGCTGTGTTATGAGCAGCCAGAGGGTTTAGGTGCAGATTGTCTTAATAACTTTGCAGGCCATCATAAACATCAACTCAGTGTAGTGTAAGGATACCTGAAATTACTTTATCAGTGCAGAGTTGCTATCTGCTTTGTAGATGTGCCTGTGTTTATTCAAACTAATGAAATGGGATTAATTTGACCTCTGTCAGAATCCCCAGCATTTGCCACTGTCACAGCAGTTTAGACTAATGTTGGCTTCTGTCATGAGAGTTGCATTTGGACTGTGAAGCTTTGATTTTTTTTTTTTTTGTTCTTTCAGTTGCTCACTTTCTGTAAGTTGGGGTTTTGTCTGTGTAGGCATTTGAAATGAGGAGTAGATATATGGAGCTGGATGTGAGAAAGAACTGGGTGGTTCCAAACCCCCTATGGGAATTTGGCTCTGAGAGCATAAACAGTAAGGAAATTTTTAACCATTTCTACACAGGCAAAGCGCAGGATTTGGTGTAATTGGGCTCGGGGCTACAGTCCCTTCAGCAGAGGAACTGCAGCCTTGTAGAGTTTTTCAGTGCTTAAATTGTGTCATAGTGCTTTGACTAATTAAACCTACTGATCGGAGGAAAGGAGTGAAGAAATTTCTGAAACATGTAGCACAGAAGGCAAAATACAGCCTGGTTACTACTGGTTAGTTTATATCATGATTTGTTAAAGCGTGTGTGACCTAAGACTTGCTTAGTTTTCATGGAAGCTTTTGATGAACAAAAAATTTCAGGCATAGACCTCCTTCTCACATTGTGGGACACTCATTAATTTCCTGAGAGCAGTTAGCATGTTATGATTAGGTCTTAGGTTTGCGGAAGCTTGGCTTGACCTGACTGGATGGAGTGGACTTTCAGAGCAGTGCTCTGTTCAAGGCTGGCTGCGTAGTTTTAATGCTGAAAAAACAATCTCCTGGATCTGGAAGTTGTCCTTCTGTGTTAACTTCAGTTTAGCATGCTGCTGCTGCTGAAGACCCATTCTGTCTCTTGTAGACACAAGATATGCTCTGTGGTGGTCAGGATTAGGCACGTCTTTTTCTTTGCAAAAGGTAGAGTGATTTGGGGTGGGTAGGCTTGTTCCTTCTCAGAAATTACTACACCTGATCTAAGCATAATCTTATGTTAGTTTAATCATCTGAGAAGATATAAAACTTCAGAGTCTTGCAAAGCTTCTTCACAGAAGTGAGTCATGATCTTGAAAATGGTGTTCATGTGCTTGTTCCCAAAGCTGTGGACTCTTGCCTCTGCAGGCAGCTCTCCTGCTGTTTCAGCAGACAGTGTAACCCAACCAGTTGTGCTCACTCTTTGATTACTGTGCGTGATTGATACATGTGTCTAAGCGCTAGAAGGAAACCCTCTGACACAACTTTTTTGAAAATTGTTCTAGTGCAGCGTGTATGACTAAAGACATGCTTCAGTTTGGAAGCGTCAAGCTTCAGTGTCCCGTAGATGCGGACACTTTTGTGATGCTGTGCAGTTTACTGCCTTTCAGTAGTGTCTTTGTGAAACAGTTAAGTTCCAGAAAATCAGAGGAATATCACATTAATATCTTGTGTAGGAGAATAAGAAGCGAGAGGAAAAGATTGCTTTGTGGGGGGAGAGAAACCCTCAAACTTGCTGGGTGTAATGAAACAAGAAGTTGGAGAACTGCTCCTTTGATGAAGTGGTGGGGTTTTCATGATGCTGAATTTTAACTGCCTGAGAACACTCTTGAATTACTAGATAAGAAAAACTGGAGAAAGGGTCTGATAAGGTGTCTAAAATTGTTTAATGTATTAAATATGTACTATGGTGTGACAATATGGCCAGATATATGTAACAAAACTAACCAATAGCTATGATGTCAAACTTGCATGTTAAGTGAAAATTTTAAGAGGCATTCCTGTGTTGGAAAACTCAAGACCTTATGTGTTTATTGTCTGAGGTCCACAGATGAAGACTAGGTTAAAAGTGAGTCTTGGGGTTAGTGCCTTCTTCACTTGCTTCTTCCCTGGCTAAATAACTCATTAACAGCTTTTAATTACTTGGTCTCTGAGCTTCAGTTTCCCACCTGTGTGGGAGAAAAGGACGAGACCGTTGCTGTTTTGTAGTGTGGAGAGCTGATGGTCTTGTTCTATCACCAGTCCCTTCTAGGTTTCTCCCTAGTCCAAAGCATTCTTTTCAAGAGAGTTGTTGGTAAATCTTGCCTTTTAATAGATCTGGAAATTAATGCGTCACAAATGGAAGTAGAGTGTAACTGACATGTAGTCAGGCTCTGTGGTATAAGTGTGCTTTTTTTTTTCTGATGCTGAGTGGTTCAGTAATTGCTTTGTGTATTCTTACTTCAAACTTTGAGTCCATAATGATAATAAAATGGAGAAGTAGCTGGCAGCTAGTCTGTCAGAGATTCCCAGCTTTAATGTATTTTCAGCTCAGCTAATACATAGATGGCAGGAAACTTGGACTATCATAGGAAAAATAACAGAAGCTCTAAGCTGTCAAGCAGTCTTCTCTTGTAGTTAGTCACAGCAGTTATGGCTTGGGACAAGATCTGTGATGTTTTAAAGAAGCCTGTGTAATCACTGTTTTGAGTCAGCTAACTTGTATTACATTGTTACAGATCTAGAGAAGTCCATAGTTGAGGTTGAAGCCACGGAACAGTTTGGGGAACTGAAGGAATGTTGACAGAAAGCTATAAAGGTGTTATAAATATTAAATGGTAGGTGATTATTATGCTGCTAAGGAACTCTTGACTTTTACAGATGATTTTTGATCCCACTATGAGCAAGAAGAAGAAGAAAAAGAAGAAGCCCTTTATGCTGGATGAGGAGGGAGGGGATACACAAGCGGAAGAGACTCAGCAGTCGGAAACAAAAGAAGTTGAACCAGAGCCAACAGAAGACAAAGATGTTGAAGCAGATGAAGAAGACAGCAGGAAGAAAGGTAAAGTGAATCCAAGTAGCTAAACTCTCAAAGGTAGTCCTGTATTTTGAGAATTTGGCATCGCAGTGTATAATGCTGGGGCCCTAGTTTGTTGAGAGGCTTGTGGGTGATACTCTGCTGCCTATCTGGAGGCCATATTTCTCTTCTTGAAATAACGTTCACAGACCTCAAGCCACTGGTAGCTTGCTGATGTAAATTCCACTTTCCTGACTCAGTCTTTTGTGTGAGACAATGAAAAGAGAATCCCTAAAATAGTTTTAGCATGAAGTTTTAAATCTTCCACGAGCAGTTGTGTTAATTCCACAATTATGGCTGGTTTTCATTTGAACAATTAAGCAATAGTGTGAATAACAGAAATATGGTTAAAAGGGTTTCTAGTTTTTGGACAATTGTGAATGTGATAACTAGAGTGTTCTTTGGAATCTTTGGGAAGTAAGCTTGCAATTGTGTATATAACCTTGCTTTTTAAATTGAGGCCAATGTAATTTCAAATGACCTGATTCAGGGAATACTGTTAACTTAAATCCAGTTTGTTGATAAAATTGGCTCCTGCAGTAGACCAAAGAAATGATACCTTCCTCCTACCGTTTTCTTTTCACTTCTTTCAAGCATCTCTATTATAATGGCGAAAGTGGCTAGTTTCTCTTGTACAGCAGAAAGAAAGATTAAGTGCTTAAAAAATAAGAAAATGCAGTTAGAAGGTCCACAAACTGTAAAATTGTGCTGAGGTATTTGGGGTAGAGGGGAATGACCTGTTTAAAACCTGAAGGATACCTGTAGGGGCTACAGATCATTGCTTCTGTCTTACTGTAATGTTTTGAAGATTTGAATGTAAATTAGAAACCTTAGTGTTGAAACTGCTTCTACAGTAATGCTTCTTTTGGCAATTCATTGTTTTTTAGACGCAACAGATGACTTGGATGATTTAAACTTCTTCAATCAAAAGAAAAAGAAGAAAAAAACAAAAAAGATATTTGATATAGATGAAGCAGAAGAAGGTGTAAAGGTTTGTTTACATAACTAGGCCATCTTGTCTACGGCTGGAAACTTTCTTGCTCTGATTTTCTTGGGATTGGCAGTGCAGGGGTTGTTTTGAGTCTGTCATTCTGTCTTAGTGCAGTTAATAATGAAACTTCGGTTTCACTGTGTCTTTGATATATAGTAGGTTCTGCTGAACTTGTTGATCCTGCAGGGCTTTGTCCAGAAGTGAAAAAATTCAACTGATCTGCACAATGAGCAAGCAATTCTGCAATCTGTAGTAAGGGTTGACTAGCATCAAGGTTGATTGTCTTTTGGAGTGAGAGAAGTAAATGGATGTCAGAAGCCACGCACAGAATAGTCCTCTAAAGGCCAGCCCTTCCAATAAAGGGTATATATCAGCTAAGAAATCTGTTTCCACTCCGGTGTTTTTTAGAAATGATTGGCTGCTGTTCAGTGTTCCGGAAGCTGTACGAGAGATTTTTACTCTTGAGTTTTATTCCAAGTCGTGTTTTTGTATCATTTGTCAGTGTAATGGGCAAGAGGACAGAGAAATGTGACATTATGTGTAAATCTCCTCTTTGAATTCTGCCTTTCAGAGAGGAGAATCTCCCTCTGATCTGCCCTAGACAGGGGAAGTGCTTGCTCTGGGTTCTCTGGTGTGCAGAATTGTGATAACAAATTGGACTGGCTGCAGTTGGCACATCTTTGCCTACCTTATTGTCTGGCACGTAGAGTAGTTTGTTCCCTTTTACCCTAAAATGGCTGATGCCTTTAGGTAAGTATAGCGTGACCTTGTTCGTGATCAGCCAGTAGTTAGACCAGAAGCTAAAATTCTAGCCCTACTTCACGGTAGCAGTGAAGTGCTCTCTTCAATGTACTTTAGTTCCATCTTTATCTGTTACGTTTCAGGACTGTGGTGGATATTAGCAATATTCATTTAGTATTGTGTGCTACTAGTATTATTTCTAATGCTGTGCAATGGAGACTTGTGTTTAATACTGTAAACTATAGTCTTATTATTTCTTTGCAGGACTTGAAGATTGAAGGAGATGTGCCAGAGGCAGTAGAACCTGAAGATGACCTTGATATCATGCTGGGCAATAAAAAGAAGAAAAAGAAGAATGTGAAGTTTCCAGATGAAGATGAGATAATGGAGAAGGATGAAGGTAAAAATATAACCTAGCTCAACGAGATGTTGAAAGTGAAATGTATTCCATGTTGTGGGTGAGTAAGTTCTGTTCAAGTGCCTTTTTTTTTGTTTCAAAATTAATTTTATCTTTACCACTATATTATTTATCAGGAAAATATTCTATAAAAGCATGGTATAAATTTGCCGTAAGTGCTGGTGTCCCTTCTAGGCAGACAAACAGAGAAGACTTTTGTCCCATCTTAGTGGAATCTTCTCTGATGCACCTTTTAGAAAAGGTGTAAGTGTGAGGTTAAAGAATGTTTCTTTTCCTAATGAATCCCAAACAACTTCCTTTACAGCATTTGAGGATGAAGATAGCAAAAAAGATGACGGCATTTCTTTTAGCCTTCAGTCAGGACCTGCGTGGGCAGGCTCAGAAAGGGACTACACATATGATGAGGTAATGTTCAAAAGACTTTTAAAAGTATTTTTCATGTTGCATTCATGCATTAGCAGAACATGGCCTTATGCTTTTATGTTCTGTTTCTGACTTAAAGGACTTGTAGTCAGAAGCTCATGAACAGAAAAATAACAAAGCATGTATTTTATTGCAGTTAATTTTCATATAGGGCAATATTAGTGATAGTTAAAAACATCTCTGCAAATAGGCTGAGGTTCTTGTAGATTATGAAGTAAACCCTTGGGGGAAATGGCTTTTATATATTTGTGTTCATCAGAACATTATTTAAGGTGTGTGTTCAAAAGTATGTGGGAAAATGCTCATGGGCAAAGACAGACTAATATTCATCATGAATGCTGTTTCAGCTTTTTTTAGAAGTGATGTACTTCATTTGAGAAATGCAAGATATTTATTCATGTTGATGTGAATCCCTATTTCTTGCAGTTGCTCAATAGAGTTTTTAACATCATGCGGGAAAAAAACCCAGATATGGTAGCTGGAGAAAAACGAAAATTTGTCATGAAGCCTCCGCAGGTTGTAAGAGTAGGGACCAAGAAAACATCTTTTGTCAACTTTACAGATATCTGCAAATTGTAAGTTTCCTTTTTAGATTTCCCAGGAATAGCAGATGAATGTACTCTTCTGTGCTGTTGGCTGTTGTGTTGAACACATCTTCTGGCAAAAAACCTATGGCAAACCAAAGCAAACTGAAAGCTGTTTCAATCATACCGCTCGCTTCCTCTACATTTCTCTGAGAAGATATTTATTAAGATGATTTGAGATAATTTCTTATTTTATATTTAAATTATGAAAATGGTAGGTTTGCTACATGGGCCTCATGGACTGAAACTAAACGTGTTGCTTTTGTGAGTTCACTGGCTTTTATCAAGTCTGTGGTTGGGTCACAAGCGATATTTATTTGCCAGTCTTGGGCAGGGGGATGCGGAAGGTTTTTTTTCCTAATTTGAGCTGACTACAAATACTATTCTCTGGGTAAAGGAGTTCAGTACATTTTTTTTCAACTGTTTTCTGCAGTGCTTTCTGTGTCTTAATTATTTCTTGTGAAGGCAGTTCTATTCTTTGTGGGCACTTCTGGGAATCCATATGTGATGTGTTCCCAAAGCATGCCGGAAGACAGTCCTGGTTAAATCATACTGAGGATCTGGATAGTGTACTGAAGTGAATTTTTAGTGGTAGCTAGTAACACTTTTTTTCAGGGAACGGCAGGGGCACGGGAGAATAAGAATGGAAAATCTCCAGTAGAAAACTTTAATTTTTAATATTTACTGTAATTGTGAGTTTAGTTTGGGGGAGATGACGAGGTGTTTTGTGGACTGTTCAACTTTCTTGTGTCTTCAGTCATTGTCTGCCTATGCTCTTTGGTGCAGGCCTTCTGGCACTGCCCCCTTTTAAATTTGGTAGTTTAAGATTGTTTTAGCCTGCCAGTCTTGTATAAATATCAAATTTCTCTGAAGGGGGAAGGTTAAACATATCCTTACTTTATTTTTAGATTGCATCGTCAGCCAAAACATCTCCTGGCATTTTTGTTGGCAGAATTGGGTACCAGGTAAGGCTGCTGGGCTGTGTATGTGCTTATGCATGTAGGAAGCCATGGCAACGTGGTTGACGTCTGATGAAAAATAAAATTCTTGGGTTTGGGTCTGCATATATGTGCTTGAATATCAGGCTTTTCTTCCCTGCACGTAGATGCTGTGCTGGGTGATTGAAGACGTACCATCATAGGGAAGAGGTACAGAGGCAAACTACATAAGTCCCAGGGAACAGTCTGGATAAGGGTTTGAATTCCCTACTTGGGATTTTTCTCAAAGATGCTCTGATAGCAGAGCTGTTCGTCGCAGTTGGTGAGGGTAGCTCTGGCTCATATTGACCTCAGGCAGATGACAGGTAGCTAGAGAATGCCTGACTGCCTGCTGGCAAGTCTTGTGGGCCTGTAGCTAGTTATTCTAACGCTGCAGTTAAATCCACCTGTCTTAGCGTAAAGCCAGTGTTGATTTTATATGA
The DNA here is from genome assembly GCF_963921805.1 of Phalacrocorax carbo. Classification (NCBI taxonomy): domain Eukaryota; kingdom Metazoa; phylum Chordata; class Aves; order Suliformes; family Phalacrocoracidae; genus Phalacrocorax; species Phalacrocorax carbo. Next base: position 15,826,670 of record NC_087526.1, on the reverse strand, counting down.
CTTATTGAAGATCTCATGCTGTAGTGGTGTAGTTTCTGGTTGTCTGTTCGTTTCTCTGTTGTAGACTACAATGTTGTTATATGTAGGCATAGAGGATCGAGGAGTCTAACTGCAACACGTATATAACAAACGCCCATTGGATTGGGCTCTGGAGCCTCTTCAGCTTTTGGAGTCTCTTCAGCTTGAGACAACTTAAACAAAAACTTAAACCATAGTGTGAAAAATCATTCAACTTATTACACCAGAATGGCTAGAAGAGGATCTTATTAGACATATTACACGTTACTAGGGAATTGTCTTGGTCACTTCTGAGAGATAAGCAGGTGTTAATACTCAGTTCTGTAAAGTTCTTCTGGTTGGATAGCTTAACTGTGAGGCTGATCTCTGCTGGAGTTTGCTTTTACTCCAGGGGCGTTATGCTTGGGCAAAACTTCCTGTAGGTTTTTAAGTGCCTTCAGAATTTTGCATTTTTTCCCACAAAGTAATTCTGGCTTGCTCTTACTGTTAAAAATGCATCATTATCTTGCTTCATGTTCCTGACTCGTTTTAATGCTTGACGTCTTCTGCAAATCAAATACTTACTTAATTTCTTTTTTAAATTAGTGGCTCAATAGATGGTAACAACCAACTTGTAATCAAAGGAAGATTCCAGCAAAAACAGATAGAAAATGTCTTGAGAAGATATATCAGTAAGTATAACTCCCTTTTCCACTACAGATTTCCCTCAGACCCCTTTTGATGACCAGTGGCCCATGTATGGCCCTTGTGTGTGGATGCAGTGGGGATTCTGTGCTCAGAAGCTACAACTTTGCTGCAGCTTTATGGTGGAATAATGCAAGTACAGGTGGTTCTGCCATGGTTATAATAAGCACATAGGTCGTACTCTGTTCTGACACTAAAGCGTACCAAGGAAGACAGTAGAAACACTTGAGAATGGGTTGTTTTCAGCTGACTGCTTTCTTGGCTTTGAAAAATAACAGTAATTGTTGATTTTAAAGCCTGTTGTACACAGTAATTAACAAATACTGTGTGTCACTGCTGGTCGGAGGACTCACAGGTTATATGTAATAGAAAACACTGCTTTAGTGCTGTGTCTGTACAAGAGTTGCTGACACCTGCTGTTTCAGCAGAGGAAGTTCTGGAATGCCAGGGAGAAGTCTTAACAGGCTGTTATTATTTTTAAAACACCAGTGTCAGTGCATAATGTACCATATGAAACCTAGTCTTTATTACTCTGGGAATGGGGGAATTTTTAGGTTGCATCAACCTCTGTGGTTTTCATAGCAAGCCACTTCTGAGTAGATGCATCTGAACAGCCTTTCAAGACAAACTAAAGGCTGGAGAAGTGGAGACTTGTCCGCTGATAATGCATTATCTTTTAACTGCAACTTAATTCCTTTTCTGCAGAGGAGTATGTCACCTGTCATACGTGTCGGTCACCAGACACAATCCTACAGAAGGATACCAGATTATATTTCTTGCAGTGTGAGACCTGCCACTCTCGCTGCTCCGTCGCCAGCATCAAAACTGGTTTCCAGGCTGTCACAGGCAAGAGAGCACAGCTCCGTGCCAAAGCTAACTAGTTTGCTAATCAACACTGGATTTTGCAAAGTGTTCTGGGGAGATATGACTGGACAGGTTTACAATCTGGATGGATTTACCATTGTATTAAAACAAGATTGTAAAAACTACAAGAAATTTGGCTTTTGATTGGTCTGTGAAATCCTTGCAAGATGCAGATCCTCAAGCTGTTCACTTACATTTGCTCATTGAATATATTTTACCAACTGTAAGGAACATGATGGGAAAGGAGGTGCTTTTTAATCCGTTGAGACTTCTGTAAAACACAAGATAAATTAAAGATACTGTAACAGTGAGTGTCTTCGATTTGGATTTTTCCTTCAGTTTCCTCTTCTAAACAGCTCATGGCAATGATTGGTGTGGTGTTCTGCAGATCATGTCACTGAACTATGTCCAAGACCCAGAATAAAGTCTAAGATAAAGGTTATTTTGCTTTTACATTACAAGCTTATTTTTAGTTAGGCTATCATTAAACAGAAACCAGTCACACAAAGTCACAGGGATGATATACCAGCATGAGAACTGCTCATGCTTTTATAGCCACGCGAATATGGGGATGTATTTTGCACAGAAGGTGACATCAGGACATGTTGATACTGCTTAATTAGGCAGAATGTAGCTCTGAGATAGTTCAGACACCATATTGATGCTGAATCTTAACATAGAACTGATAAACTGTACTGTAAGCTTTCATAGTGTCATAGTACTAAATTTTGCAATTTCTAATAGAGAAGTGTTTATATTAAGTCCTGCACTCTTCACCACTTTAAAAAGAATCTAAATGGCGCAAAAAAAAAAGGATATAGCCATCATTATATGATGTCTGCAGCACACTGTCTTATATGAATCTTGAGGTTTACAGAAGATACTGCCAAGTAGTTTGAGTTCCAAACTAACACATTATGTTCTTGATCATAACGTGCACTTCTCGCTAGCTGTCAGGATCGGTAATCTCTAGGGGACACACATAATGCTGTCTGAACTAGTTGTTCTAGTGCTGTAGGAATTGTTACAGCTGCCAAGTACAAAGATGCAAACGGGGAGTGAAGTCCCTCCTGAGTACCATAAGGGGGGGCAGTGTTCATTTAATTGCCGAAATGGCACAGAGTCAGGGTAAGGTGTAGTAGCTCAGGACCCCGGGCACCTGGCCCTGCAGGCGGGCAGAGTAGCCTCCTCCCCAGAGAAAATGGTCATTCTGAATGCAATTCATCAAATACCAGAAACTGAAGGGTTTCTACCAAGTTTTAATCTTTGTATGTCTGTTAATACAGAACACGGTCTTGCTGGAAGTCACTTGCGTTTTGAAAACTTGACAGCACTGTAAGGCAAAAATCAAGGTTTTGTGGTTGGTTTCTTAAAAGCATTTTGAATTTCGAGTGAGCTATGTTGGATGTATCTTGAAGTGAATAAAGCCAGGATCAGTGCCTCTTGTAACATTATTGTTGTATTGTTTTTTTCTCTAGCAAATGGGCATTCTCCCGTTGGAAGTAAAACTTTTTTGAGAAGTGCTAGTTGGCTTTTTGTTTCTGTGACTTGCTCTTGCAACACACTGAAATAGCTGAAGAACAATAATACTTTCTATTTTTAAATGGTTGCTTTTTCCTGGGTCACATACATTTAACATACTTAAAAATACAGTATGGCCTTGCACTGGTGCTGTATTTTAGTGCATTAAATTTGAAGTTTGACTTCAGTATATTTGGATCAAAAAGATCAGGTTAATAAAGGAATAAATGATTGTTCAAACCCATCATTTGTGAGCTCTCCTGACTCACAGGAGAGCTTTATAGGTGTATTTTATAGATGTATTTTGAGTCTGTGCGTGAAACCCTGAGAGTGCTGCTTTTGATGACTAATATTAGAGTGAAACATCTTGAGCTGTAGACTAATTTACCTGTGGAATAACCTCACTGATGTGTGAAAAGCCTTCTGTGTCTAGGAGCAGGTATTAGTTGATTATTTTTTTTTTGAGAAACAAACACCTTCCAGTGTACATTTTAAAACGAGTATAGCCTACCGCAAGTGTTGCATGAACATAAATGCCTCTTGCTGCTTGTAAGGCTGATGTAAGCTTGAAGTGCAGTCATGAGTTCAAAGGCAAAGAAGTAGAGTTTTGTACTTACGCTGAATGTAAGCAAGCAGCTTAAGGATGGCGTTCTTAACAGAATAAGGTGGTAGCTTGCTTTGCCATGGGTCTGCATGCTGGCTTGTGTTTGGAGGCAGACAGAGGTGTGTTTCTCCATGCTGTTTTCTCTGTGAGTTGAAAATTGGCTGTAAGGTGCTGTGGGAGCCACATTTTTTTTAGGTCCAGAAAAACTGCGGAGCAGACTGGAATCCCTGTTTGAATGGGTTGGGGAGGAGCTGGGCGGTGAACAAAGAGCACAGGGGTTTTAGTTGGGTTGCTCCTCTCCATGGCTTCTGCTGTGCCCAGAGTTCTCTTACACCTTACCTAAGTAATCCAAGCTCTTGGAGGTCTGTCCCTTTCCAGCAGTAAAGATGCAACACATCCTTCAGCCCGGAATGTGCAAAAGAGAAAGCTAAGACTTGTCACTGGAGGTCCCAGGAGAACTGTACAGAAGAAGTTGTGATCCTGTCAGTGAGCCTGAGATTTACTGATATCCTTATGAGAAAAATAATCTCTATAACCCGCTTTTGCCTGGTAAATGCTTTTATCTCCATTGCATAGTTGGGGGGGGTGGGACTCAAAGGGTTAATGACCTTGCTCAGGTCACCAGAGTCTCCAGAAATACGGATCTGGTTCCCTCGTTCAGTAGAGGTGCAATGGGATCAGCTGCCTTTGAGCAGGTGTGGTTCTGTTCTGCTGAAATAACTGACCGCTGTTATGAAAATAAGTGAGATTAAACTGTTTTCACGGAAGTTTCTGGCTAGAGCTAGGGTTTAATCAAAGCAGTAGTATTTGTATAACCAGAAGTGGTGTGGAGGAGGAGAAGCATTTATAAAAAGATTCCACTGAGAGCAGGGGATTTCTGGTTAGTACTGTGCGTGGTGTCCCCCGGGCACGCACGCCACGCCCTAACACCCCCGGTCTGTGCCAGCTGTGGGCCTGCTTGACAGGAACCTAAGACTGTAGGCAAGGAGAAGGAAGAGCAGATGTTGAAAGCCGCTGCTGCTGCTGGAAACAAGACCAGGTTTGTCACGATTTGCATGGGATGTTCGGCTGCAGTCAGGCGGAAGGGTGTGCGATGGTGTGTAGTGGAGGAGGTACAGAAACAGAAACAGCAGGAAAGCTCTGGAAGTCAAGAGAACGTGAAGCTGAGTATGACGCTGACAGCTAAGATTCATTAAAACTTTCCTGTTAATGTTTAAAATAACATTTCCCTAGCTATCTGTTCTACCCCTCTGCTCAGGTTTTTGCCGGAGGTTTATTCCAGGTTACCAAATAGAAGAGCATCCAAGCAAGTGGGAGGCCAAGCTATGAGAAAGAATTGAAAGCACATGTTTAACAGAAAACAGAACCTGCACAAGAATTACCAGGTCAGCTTCAGCCTGTGTGGACACCAAACGGCAAAGCCACACCAGCTGCCAAAATAATGGCTTGCTTTTCTATTTTTAAATTGGCTTTGCCATGTTGCCTGAGTAGCAGAATTTAATTTTCTGTAGCTTTCTGTCTGACGAGTGTTTGCACCCTGGCTGCTGCAGTGCAAGCTCTTCCCTGAGCACCCTGTTTCCAGCCCCTGCCAGCGGCAGGACATCCGTCTGGACGGACCGTGCTGTAACCCTGGATGGTAAGTCTGGGTTCATTTACTCTGCTTCTGAGCTGTCCTGTTAACTGTTGTATTTCTCCAGCCACTAAGCTCACTCTTCCCTGGAAACATGAAGGACTCGAATGACGGGAGACCGAGCAGCTCGGTGTCCCTGGAGGAACATGGCTGGAAGCGCCCAGGTTAGAGGCAGTGCTCAGGTATCACGGCAGGAATGTCTCTCTTGGGCTTTTCCAGCAGCGCGAAGGGGGCCTACGGCGAACATCTGCAGGTGTTTGGATTCCCACGGTGTTCATGGGGATCGGCCAGGGTTAGGTTGGACCTGTATGGCTCTACCTTGCATTCTGCTTTCTGTATGTATAGGGGCATTTTGGCAGTTAATCTAAGTCGCAGCTTGCTCTAGTCCCAGGTGTCTGTCAGCCTTGGGAAAACTCTTCTCAAATGGCTCTAATTTGGGCTTATAACTAAAAGGACTTTGGATAAACAGTAAAATCCTATGGCAGAGAAGGGGGCGCAACTCCATGTGTCCTTTCCCTCCATATGCCTCTGAATGCAGAGCTGATGCTCTGATCCCGATCAGTTGCTTAAATGATCTCATAGCAGGAGGAGGAAACAGGCTTTGGAAGGAAGATACTACTTGGAAATTGTGGAATCCTAGAGAGAAACAGGTTTGATGCCCCTTGCTGATCTTTAACATGCACTACCTCGTCTGTAAAAGCCTTTGGCTTGAAGGGGCCTCATCTGGCTCCAGTCCCTCAGCTAAGAAATCCAGTTTTTTCGGCTCTTTCTATAGTCAGTAATGACAACATGAAAGTGCCTCTAGAGGCAATTCAACCCGCCTCCTAGGCTTCAGAAAGAGCCTGGGGAGATTCTGCTTTTCCTGTAGGTGCTTCACTGTAGGTTAATACAGATAAGATTTACATACATACATACATATATTTTGTATATAAGAATGTGGCTGAATCCATGCTGTTAGTCTCTGTCACAAGCCCGATGGAGCAACCGTGCTGCTTTATACAGCAGTAGAAGATGGAGCTGGCCCTGGAAACCCATTGCTGCCTGAGGGACTTGAGGAACTGGCTTTTCCTTGCAGGAAGAAAAACACTTTCTTGCTTCCCTTCTGCTTGTGACTCCAGCGCCAGGCTCATTCCTTGCTGCATGAGCTTGCAGTTCGTCCTCTTTCCTTTTTGCATATTGCAAACAACTGCATATTTCTGAAATAAAACTGTCATAATTTACGTCTTTGTTGTTGATCGTTTTGCTGCCGAATACCCGGCAGAAATGTAGGTACCTCCCTCTTCAGCCCGTTACATCCTCCAGAGTCGGTGTCTGGGCTCAGAGAGACTTTGGGATTTCTAACACAGAAGCAGCTTCCTTTATTCTACGTCTGTATTAAAGCAAATTAGTTTTAAAACCTTGATTCCTTCCCCCAGCCTTGCTTGCTGCTTTGGGTAATTATCCCATAGGTTTTGTGAATTTTATTCTTCCCTGTGGAAACATTTCACGTGGAGTGGAGCGGAACTGTGTGACTTTGATGGCAAACCATGCTTGTGCCCTAACTGTCACCAGTGTTAGGTCACACAGCTGGATCTTGGTGCTTCTAGTGTGGTCTTACAGTCCTCTTCTGATAATATTAATTTTCATTAAAAAAGGAAAAGAAAAGGGAGTTTTATTGCCTTCATTACAGGGAGAAAAGCTAGATGTGATTAATTTTTAAAACAAGGTACAAAAGGCAGGTAAAAAACAAGTTTTCGTTTCTTTTTAGTTTTGTGGACTGAGATGTCTTTCTGTACCGCTCGTGGTCCTCGGAGCCTGCTCTCCACTTTCTGACACGATGGGTTGCTTTCCTGCGAGCCCCAGCCAGTAGGGAGGATTGCATTTGTTTCTTTTTTATTTCGAAGGAGCTGTGCGAAGATCTCTTGGGTTCCTTTGAAGTGGTTATTTAGGTTTGAGGCTGTGGTTGCCATAGAGGATTCCCTGTTACCGAGAGGCTGCTTGGGGCTGGCCACGGGGACTCAAAAATTTTTTTGTACAGGACACTTTGTTTTTAGTTCCAGATCTACTCCACTTTCTCAAATTAATTTAAGCTGCATGCTGGAGCATACGTTGTTCCAGATGAGGGAGGTGGCCAGTAAATCCTGCCCCGGACCAAGAACATACTTGGAAGAATAAGGAGTGTGCTGGGGCTGGAGCCCCATCTGCACCTTGGGGAGATGCTGCAGGCAGAGGGGTGTCTTCCGAGCTGGCCAAAATCAGGACACAGGATGCTTTGGCATGTGTGGATATGAAGGGATCTTCTGAGCAGTAAGGAAGGGGCCAAGCTGGAGCACAGGGTGAAAATCAGGAACGCGTGTCCCAGCTGTCCTGTCCTCTCCCCAAATGGCTCAGGGTCGCCCACCAGAAGGAAACTCAGAGCAAACGCGGGGACTGTTTGCACTGATGTGGCTCTGAACCCCTCCTGCCTGGGCTACCCTCCCCTGGGGCTACAGCGCAGCCCCCCGCGCTGGCATCTCGCAACTCCCGCTGCCACTGCAGCAAGCATTGCTGCTGCCGTTTCACCAGAGGTGGAGCCGCGGTCGTCCCCGTGCGGGAGAGAGTGGTTTTGCTGTGAAGGTTGAAGGCTTCTTGAAGACAGAAAGGGAATATATAGGTAATGAAAAAACAAGATTAAACTTAATGCATAGAAATAACAAAAGGCAAGGATTGGGCAAGTATGCAAATGATGTAAAGAAAAAACTACAAAATGCAGCCAGAAAGGTGTTGATTTGTGTGTGCAGAGGCACTGTTTCTGGGTTGGTGTTCCTGCTACCCTGAAATACTGTTGTTTGAGAGCTCGGCTGTTAAAAAGGTGATTGTGTACATCAGATTTACATTTCTAATTTGGATTGTAATGCTCAGTGCTTTGCCTGTTACGCATTGAGTGTTTTCCAGAAGGGAATGATATTCACAGTGGGCCTTGTATATGAACAGCCTTGTGGGTTGAAACGATGCTTAAAAGGAGTCGGGAGGCCAGAGGAAGGGAAGAGGGGAGTGCTCTGAGGGGCAGAGCTGGCGGGGATGAGAGACAGGTAGCAACTAATCAGCGCGCAGAGCCACTCCGTCCCTCTGCATTCCCACCGAGTGCTCTGCCAAGCCGTCGCTACGGCCAGTCCTCATCTTCTGCAGCACAGAAAGGGCTAGACTATAGATACTCTTTTTTCACTGGTGCTGTCTGTATGTTTTGTACCACCACATATGAATTAGGGTACGAGCAGAGCTCTTCCACCTCTAGGTTGGGATGCTCTTTGCGTAGCCTCTGTGCAGACATGTCCTTACAGTTTCTTTACTGGTCCAAGTTCAGCAGACTCTTTGAGCTGGTCCCCGCTGTGTGTTCAGCAGTTTTCCAAGGCGGGTGTTCTCTGTACGCAACGAGTGGTGATGGGCAGCAAAGGTGTTAAGCTGGATATCTAAACACAAATCCCATCCTGTTAGGTTGGGTCCTGGCTGCAGTTTGGGAGGACACAGGACTCTCCTGCATGTCCGGGCTTGGTGGCTGGAAAGGCAGGGAGCCTTGCTGCTTCTTTGCCAATGCAATTATTTTTCCTTTGGTAAGAAAAGAGCGGAGATCTGTCTTGGATTGGAAAACGGTCCCATGACAAAAATTATAATTTGGGAAATGGTGTCTACTATGATATTGTAGAAAGATGGTATCACACCGCCTATTCTCAACATATATATTTGTAATTACCTGGGGAAGCTGTCTTTTGTCAGAAAAACAACCGAAATCATGGCAATAAACCCAGGATTTTTTGTTCCTTACAGTGAAGTGGTATGAGAGATGGAAATAGTCTTAAAACCACGACAGATAAAAGGTACCTCCTGCAGGTGAGCGCTACAGCTTTTGCCATGGCTGGCTGGTTCTGTGCTGTTTCCAGCCAGTTTCAGTACCTTGCTCACAGATTCAGTGCAGGTTTCACATGTTCTGCTGCTGGGGAGACACTTTTCCTGCTGGGGGAATAACACAGGTCTATTAAGGCATGAGGGGAAAGTGGCAAAAGCAGTGCTTGATTTTTGTGTCTCTATTTTAAATGAGTGCAGTGACAGCTTGTGATCTGCGATGATGGAGAGCAAATGTGCCAGACAGGAACAGGAAAGTCCTGCTTGTGTGTCGCCTGTTGCTACCCCACCACGCACCCCTGTTACCTTCTCTGCCTTCCCGCTTCCCAGTCCTGCAGCCCGGTTCGATAACCAGCCCAGTGAGGGCAGGTGGGCGAGGGTTGTTCTGCCCCAATGGAAAATGAC